>NC_134484.1:295795649-296148149 GCF_040206685.1 Ascaphus truei
TGAGGGTATTTTCCCACCTGTACTTCAAAGAGCCCCTGCTAAGTGGGAGACTCTGAGTCTAGTGAAGTGCAGGGTTGAAAAGCCTCAGAGATTCCAAGTGTGAAAATGGCCGGGAAGTTGCTGAGTGCCAGATCCCGGTACTCAGCATGAGCCATTGACACCTTGGGACCAACCCCTAGACTGAGGATCGTCAAGTTGAGGGTGGACCCCTGGTATGCTTAACCACATAGGTGTCAGGCTGACACATGTGCTTTGCAAACCGGAAAGCTCTTTTTGCCCGTTTTGCAAACTACGGGCAAATCAGGGATTGGTGGTCTAAATGTTCCCATGGAGGGGATTGGGCATGCATGTTAGAGATAGGTCTGTGAACCCTATAAACCTGCCCACCGAGCTATCCCCTGTGTGATTCATGACTTATCCAAGCTTTGCTCAAGATTCCATTCAAGTACAGCGGTAGCGGTTCCAGGACACAAGGGGTTAACAACATCGTAACTAAGGATTTACCCCTACTTCAGGAATTTGTTAGCCCTGGAGACTTCTGAACAAATTCCAATGAACGAGAACAAACTTTCTTAATTTGGCCAAGTTATTAGGTTGGCAACTTGCGACCTAGCCAAAAGAACTTTAAGCCAGAGACTTTATTTCAGGACAATTTATTTTGTTTTCCCATCCCAGTAAGTGTTGTATTAAGTGTATTCTTAAGTGTATTCTGAGGTAGTCGTGTGTTTGTCTATTAAGGAAATATATGACAATTTATGTTGCCCTCCTTGTTGTGTTCAATCGAGAATCCCAAAAATATATAAGTGTTAATAAAGTGTTCACCGTGACAGGCTTATATTAACTGGTGGCAGCGTGTGGGATACTGATTAAACCTATACTCTAGTCTCCTGCGGGATTCTGTAGTATAGTGGGGGACCTCGTGGCTTGCGAGCTCCCCAGACAAGTGGCAACTTAAACACAATTCTAATTTCACTTGCCCCTTTACCCATATCCCGATAGCACCATGAGTAACTGTGGCGAAATTGTGGGTAACCAGTGCATTAATAAAGGCAGTATTCTTGGCTGGTTACCCCTATTTCATATTGGGGATGAAGGGGTTAATTTTATGTGCACTGTACATGTGTTATTTTTTCCTCTGCCCTTATTGTCCCCATTTTGCAGAAGTGTATGTGCCTGCAATAGTGTATAACCCAGTACACTGACGTTACTGGCTTTGGACACGATGCTGCTGCAAATGATAAACTGCAAGTTAAGTGGATAAGCGTGGCGCGGTCTCTTTGTTCAATTGCCAAGTATAGAAATCCATTACTGAGACTGGAAGCCGTAACCGCAGAGTCAATTGAATCAAAGGCCTGCGGTTTCCCATCTCAAGTGGTACTCAGATACAATGTATCTCCATCCCGGTTAATGGCGCGTCTTGAAAGGCAAATCGCAATTGACGTGGGAACTCGGTCAATTGACGTGAGAAAGTCGTAACCGCAAGTCAATTGATGTGAGAATCCCATAGCCCAGCATTGCCAGTTCAAGAAGAAGCCATAACTCGGGAAGGAAAAGGCCTGGCAACCTGAAATGTGGTATGCAGCCCCAGTGTAACACCCCAAGCACGCACATATGAAAATTATAACTGTGTGATAAGGGGAACACATATTTTTAATAAAGTGTTTTTTGGTGGCAGATTTAAAAGGATGCCTTTTTTCTATTTGTCTTTGAAATGCAGCTAGTGACCAAATGGTTTTACATACATGAGCTGGGGTCTCTTCCTACTCAAACTTCACGGACCCCCCGTTGAGGCGACCCCTATGGGTCTGGGGAAGATTTGCAGTTGAAAGACCCCAGAGCTGCGAAGTGTGAAATAGCCAGGATGGTTGCTCCATAGGAGATTCTGGGCTAGTTCACACCTTGGGGGGCAAACCCTAGCCTGTAAGATGCCAGGTAAACGGAGGAGTGCACCTATGCTAAGTGGCCCAGGTGGCAATGTCGCACAGGCGCTGTAGTAACAGGAAATCCAAGAGTGCCCACTCTCCAAACTGTGGGCAAATAGGGGATACATGCTGCCCAAGCTATCCCCGTTGTCTTTTGTTTTTCATTCAACAATGTGAGCGGACTTCCATCATGCTTCTAACAGCGGATAAGAGCAGCAACGACCCTGGGACGCAAAGAGTCTTATCAAATCGGAACCAAGAACATAACTCTGCGCCAGGACTCCGTTATTGCTGGGGGTATCTATCAGACCCCAACGGACCAGAAAAACTTTGCACCGTTCACAGAAGGATTGGGCTGGCAACTTGCGCCTTTGCAAAAAACTGCACTTTAACGGACAATATTCTGGTGCTTTGCACTTTTCTGGACATTCTATCCCTATTCAGTAAGTGTTTTTGTTAAGTATATTCTGAGGTTGTCGTGTGTCTGTCTAGTAAGGAAATAAATGACAATTTATTTTGCTCAACTTGTGTGCTCAATCTAGTCCCCACAAATATAAAATTGTATTACAGGTCTGTCACCGTGACAGGCAATTACTGGTGGTAGCGGCGGGATACTGATTGAGCCTATATTGCAGTTTCCAGCGGGGCTCTGTAATATAGTGAGGACCTCATAGATTGCGATCTCCTCAGACAAGTGGCCACACACTTCCAAAGAAGCACGAGACAATTCACAGGAGGATTTAGAAGAATATGAGGGCAGAGTGACCCTATTCACTGCTGTGGCAGCGGACGTTACTCAGACCGGAGTGCAGGAGGTCCCTCCAACTCCGGGGCTGCAAGGACAGGGGGAGGATGTTGCCGACCACCCTGTCGTGGGTGGCTTGGTGCCAGGGTTGTGGATGGGTTCGCGGCTGCGGCCACCGGACTACCGGCCAATGGACTCTGCACACTGCTCGCCACCTGGGGAGAGGGAATCAGCTACGAGCAGCGGTTAAGGCTCCTCACGGTAGCAGTTGGAAAAGGTTCCCAATCTCACCTTTTAAACGGGGAACAAGAGCTTTCCCGGCCAGATCACCACCGTTTTAGCAAGTTCATTGATGGCATGGATGACCTGGACTAATTTCTAAATTATTTTGAGAATCAGTGTGGCCGGTTCCGAATACCAAAGAGGGACTGGGTGGTCAAACTGCTACCACTATTATCCGGCAAAGCCAAAAAAATGTTGCAAGAGCTTCCCGGTGTGGATGTTGATGATTATGGGCATGTGAAGCTTTAGCTGATGGTCCAGTATGCCCTGACTCCTGAGGGGTATAGGAGCAAGTTCCGGATGGGGGATGTGAACCCCGGGGAATCATTTGCGGACTATGCCAACAGAATGGTCAGGCACAGGACCCAGTGGGTTGCGGAGTATGAGGCTACCAACTACCATACACTGGCGACACACTTTATTCGAGCTCGGCTAGTCCCGCGAATTCGGGTATACTCGGGTGTATTCAGGTTTCTGATAGTTTTCTGCCAGAGTGCATTGCGTTCTTTTCCGGCAGGGATTTAAGCTTTTTATTCCGGCTTGCTGAAATACTGCAATGCCGTGAAAATACACATGGTGGCGCTTGCGAGCTGTTCTCTGTGAAGCCGTCCCCTATAATGAATTGTAATGCAGTATATATACTGTATATATATATATATATATATATATATATATATATATATATACTGTATAACAACAACCCCTATAAGCCCTAACATACAGTACTGTACACATACAGTACTGTATACTGTATGCATATACATAAATGATACTACTGTATGGGCGGCGGGGGCGTGATGTGTTTTCAGCAGAGAGAGATCCGCTGCTCTCTCTCTGCGCAAACATCGGCACAATAAAAATTATTTGAAATACATTTTTATTGATAGTGTAGATGTGCAGGGGGTCTCCGGAGCTGAATCGCGTTGGTTTTAGGTCTGGGGACCCCGTGCCCCCGAGATACAGGCCCCTTTAGGGGGTGCCGGTATCCTTCTGCTTGGTTTAACAGGCCGCGGTCACGTGATCGGGGCCTATAACGCAGAGGGATACCGGCAACCCCTAAAGGGGCCTTTATCTCGGGGGGCACGGGGTCCCCAGACCTGAAACCTGTGCACTTCTGCTCTGGAGACCCTCTGCACATGTACAGTATCAATAAAACACATACAATATACAGTATAAATAAACACTCATTCTTTACCTTAGCGTCTATGCGCTATGGTAAAGAAGCATCATTTGTGTATTTTAATAATATTGTACAGTGAGCAGGGGGTTCCCTGAGCCAGAAATTAATGCTCAGGGACCCCCCCCCCTGCTCCTGATCAATATTATTAAAAATACGGAAAATGCTGCGTCATTACCATAGCGGATAGCCGCTAAGGCAATGAAGGGGTTAACCCACCGTGCCCGCTTTATTGTGTGTAGTGGGGATGGGTGAGGGGGGTATTTGGCCCTTGTTGTGAGTTTAGGACTTGCGGGAGGGGGGGGGGGGGGTTGCGGGTGCACTTTACCCCTTCACGACCGTAGCAGTTAATACCGCTACGGTCATGAAGGGGTTAAGCCCTCCCGCTACCCCCCCCCCGCAAGCCCTCCCCAACCATCGTTGGGGCTAATACCCCATTCACCCACCCTCCCGCTACCCACAATAAAAAAATACACACACACACACAGCAGCCGCCAAAAAATAAATAAATAAATATAAATAAATAAATAAATAAATGACAATAAATACATTTGAAATACATTTTTATTGATAGTGTAGATGTGCAGGGGGTCTCTGGAGCTGAATCGCGTTGGTTTTAGGTCTGGGGACCCCGTGCCCCCCGAGATACTGTACAGGCCCCTTTAGGGGGTGCCGGTATCCCTCTGCGTTTAAAGGTCCCGATCACGTGACTGCGGCCTGTAAACCAAGCAGAGCAGAGGGATACCGGCACCCCCTAAAGGGGCCTGTATCTCGGGGGGCACGGGGTCCCCAGACCTGAAACCTGTGCGCTTCTGCTCTGGAGACCCTCTGCACATGTACAGTATCAATAAAACACATACAATATACAGTATAAATAAACACTCGTTCTTTACCTTAGCGTCTATGCGCTATGGTAAAGAAGCATCATTTGTGTATTTTAATAATATTGTACAGTGAGCAGGGGGTTCCCTGAGCCAGAAATTAATGCTCAGGGACCCCCCCCCCCCCCCTGCTCCTGATCAATATTATTAAAAATACGGAAAATGCTGTGTCATTACCATAGCGGATAGCCGCTAAGGCAATGATTGGTTAAGGCATAATAAACAATTAATACATTCAATACATATTTTTCACGTCTGTGTTAAAACTCCCTGCCTTCTCTCTAATCTATGTACAACCCCCTCCCCCTATTCTCGCTTTTAAAATGCCCTGCCTTCTCTCTAATCTATGTAAAAACCCCTCCCCCTATCCCCCTATTGTGTGTATGCGTTAAGCTTCCCTGCAATCTATGTAAAAAAACCTCCCCCTATTGTGTGTGTGTGTTAAATCTGCCTGGCCTGTGTTTCTGAGTGCTGAGTGCTCTGCGTTAAAGGCCCCGATCACGTGATCGCGGCCTGTAAACCAAGCAGAGCAGAGGGATACCAGCACCCCCTAAAGGGGCCTGTATCTCGGGGGGCACGGGGTCCCCAGACCTGAAACCTGTGCGCTTCAGCTCCGGAGACCCCCTGCACATCTACACTGTGAATAAAACACACACATCATGATGGGCGCATGCGCGACGGCTAGGAGTATGGCAGCCTAACCTGACAGCTCCCTGCCTCGACCCCCTTAAAGTCATATAAAACCCACAAAGATCGAGACCAAACAGCACAGAAACAAAGCCCCAGACAGCTCAAGCAGTCAGGATGTCCCGCAAAACCCCCAAACCTGGAAAAAAACGGGTGATGCCAGAGTATTATGGAGCGGCAGAGCCGCGCGGTGCAGGCTCAGGAATGGCGCCACGTTTGAATGCCGGCTCAGAAACTGAACCTGACGGGGAAGAAGAGGATTTTACCCTCCAAGAGCAAAGACCGGCTAGGCAATGTGACATCAAGAAACTGTGCAATGATCTCAAATCATTTTTTCAGGCCGAACTGAAGGAATTAAAGAGGGAAGTAACTGGACTGGGAGAAAGGACAGGGGTCCTGGAAACAAAGGTGGACCAGTCTATTCGGGCTATCAGACGGCAGGATAAGAAATCCTTGGATCTACAGGCGCAGATAAACGAAATAAGAGAACGGCAAGAGGACGCAGAAAATCGCGACAGGCGAAATAACCTGAGAATCAGAGGGGTACCGGAGAGTGTACTGGACTGCGAAGCATACATCACACTTTGGGTAGAATCGCTGCTCCCTGAGGCCCCCAAAGAAGCACTGGCTATGGACAGGTGTCATAGAGCCCTATGGGCTAAGCCCCTACAAAATGACCCACCAAGGGATATAGTGATCCGCCTGCACTACTACAAAACAAAGGAGAGAGTTCTAACTGTCACCAGACCCCTTCCAGTGGTGGAGTTTGAAGGGGTCAGGCTAGCGATCTTTCAGGACTTATCTCCGGTCACTCTTGCCCGCCGCCGAACCCTGCTACCGATCACCAAAATCTTACGGGAGAAGGGGGTCAAGTACCGTTGGACCTTTCCCTTCGGACTGCTAGTGGCAAGAAGTGGCAGATCCTTCATAATAAAGGATGTGGAAGAGGGACCCGCTTTCCTGCACAAACTAGGACTAGGAGAGGCCCCTGAAAGGTCGACCCCAGAAAGCCCTACACCAGACCCCACCTGGTCCCAAGCCCAAAGGTCCCCCCGGGCACATCAAGATAACGCCTAAAATATGGCACAAAATGACTATATGTTTGTTCTAGTGTTGTTTGGTTCAAGTTAAATGGGTCACGAACAACCACCAAACCCTGTTGTGTGCTCCTGGCACCGTTCCCTTAGCGCAGTCCTTCAACCGCAAGACAAAGGCTGAAAAATGGACAATTTTAAGAATTCTACTTACCTGGACAAACTGTGAGAGCAGCTTGGAAGATCCCGGAGGCATCGTCAGGGAAAAGCACGATGGCTCGCCTACAAAGAAGATGGCGGCGACACACGAGGCAGCTGGAGCCACGGTGAGACGCAGGAGCCGGAAGGCAGCTTCAGGCGGGAAGCAGGAGCGCGCTCACACTCAACCGCCGGGGACAAAAGCTCAATCCAAAATGGCGCCGGACCGGAAGGACGTCACCAAACAAGGGGTAGATCCGGTGAGACAGACGCCATCTTGAGAGAGGCAGCACAGCAGAAGGCCCCAAGAGGTGGCGAAAGAGCGCCTGAAGGAGACAACGCCCCACACAGGCACAAAATAGACAGCCGCAGCTAAAATTCAAAGACACGCCCGCGAAAACCGGCAATTGACGCAGGGGCAGCCCCAGAAAAGCCACAGAGGGAAGATTAGGCAGCGCGATGGGCGAGACACAGGTAGTTGAGAGTAGAGAAGGGGGAAACACCACACGGGGAAGGGAAGAATAGCAGGTAAGAGGACTAACAGCTTAAGGAGGTAATCTGCAGGCACTACAAGGAGTATAGCGATTGAGAGAAGAAGGTACAGAAAGTGGTTAGGAAGGCCGGGAAAGTAGCAAGGGAGGCAGCAAAGATAGAAGACAGAACAGAAAGGTAATGCAACGGCGCAAGAGGGAGGTCACACTAGGAGGGTATCCATAGCAGCGGGAGAGCAGAAAGTGATAAGACAGCGAGGGGGAAGTAGAAAGGAGAGGAAAGAAAAGGGGGGGGAAATGAAGGAAGATATGAGAACGTTACAGGAAGGGAGGCAGGAAGGTTGTACTGAGCCCAAGACAGATGGAGGACAAGGGAATAGACTCTAAGAGAAGATAAGGGACTAGCATCCGTGAAATGAGATAGAGCACTAGCCCGGGCAGAAATAGACAGTAAGCAGAGCTGAGCGGGGAGAAGGGATACAAAACCCAGAAGGGAGACAGCCAGGGAGTACCGTAACAAACGACCAAGGACTGCAATTGCGACAAGTCCAGCGCTATAGTAATAAGGGACACAGGATCACGGGGAGTTGGTTGGCTTACCCTTAGTTCAGTGGGTGAAAAGAAGTTCTACGTTTATTAGGAGGGGAGAGGCAGAAGAGGTGGGAGGAGGCCTGCCCTGAAGTCGGCATGGGCCTGGCGTTAGTAAATAGGGGAAAATTCCCTATGCACACTAGCGCAACCCTTTGGGTTGGATGTTCGGGGAAAGGAGGTAAACACCCGACCTCGAGTCCGAACATTCGAATTCTGGACTATAAACCCAAAGGAGGAAATCTTGGCGGAAGGAGGGAGGAAAGAGAACGCCGAGAAAGTTTATATGTTTTGATTGTTTCTGAGTTTTCTTGTGATGTTGTGTACATGTTCACCCCCATGTTTCCCCGTGTGTGTCCCCCTCCCTTCATCCCTACAGATGGGGTCATCAGGCTAAAGGTTGCTGGTGCTCACGGGAAGCGCAGAAGTGGACTTGCCAGAGGCGGCAGAGAACAACTACGACAGCCGGAACAGCACAGCTCTGCTAATGAGTAAGGATATAGTTCTAATATCCCATAATGTTAAGGGCCTGAATAGCCCAGCGAAAAGGCGAGTTGCATTCAGAGACTATAGACGTAAGGGCGCAGAAGTACTCTTCTTACAAGAGACACATTTCTCCCAAACTAACTTCCCCAAGTATTTTGATAAAAATTTCCGAACCCATTTCCTAGCATCAGATCAAGTTAAAAAAAGAGGGGTCGCCATTCTAATTCATAATCATATCCCATATAGACATGACAAAACATACCAGGACAAAGAAGGGAGATTCCTGATCATCACGGGTTTCATCCGAGAATCCCCAATAACATTCGCTACTGTATACGCCCCAAATGGTAACGCCACATCCTTTTTCAATAGCTTCTTCATTAAACTAAGTAAAGTTGCAAAAGGCAATACCATACTGGCAGGTGACTGGAACAGAGTCCTTAACCCTAGTCTAGACCGTTGCACGACCACTAACAAACAACATAGACAGGACGTATTAACTCTAACAAAAGGTATAGCCAACTGTCAACTAATTGACATATGGAGAGAATTACATCAAAGAGAACGAGAGTACACTTTCTACTCTCACCCACATAACTCATACAGTAGGATAGACTACTTCCTTGTGTCTAACGGTATGGTCCCTGGGGTCTCTCGCACAGAGATCCATGATATTTCATGGTCAGACCACGCACCAATAGAGCTGCGGTGCACACTAATCCCGCTGGATAGGCCTAGAGCGAACTGGAAACTAAATGAGATCCTGTTAAAGATCCCGGATCTCGGAAGAGAAGTAGGAGCTAGAATTCAGGAATACACTACCGACACACTTTATTAAAGTGTGGCCGGTACCGCAAGCCGGGAGATTTCCCGGCTTGCTAGTGGCCGCCCCTCGGCGTGCCGCGCGTCATAGACGCGCGGTCACGCGTCTTCGGGAGCCTGCGCCCCCTGCACGCGCGTCCAGGGCTCCCCGAGGGAGCCCTGGTGTCCCGTGATCGCGGGACGGCGGCAGGGGGTTCCGGGGGACCCGGCGGACCCAGCAGCGGTAGGGAGAGCGCCCCGATCGGAGGGCGCTCTTCTGCTGCTTCGGCGCGCGCCCGTCACCCTCGGGCGCGCGCCAGGCTACTGCTGCGGCCAAGAACGGGCAAATGCTCGAATAAACTTGGCCGCAGCAGTACTTTGAGGAGAATGAGGGTAGTGTGGCATCACAAGCTACATTATGGGAAGCTCATAAGGCGACTCTCAGGGGGACATTGATGAATCTGGCAGCCAAACGAAAAAGGGAAAGAGAGAAAAAAACTAAGACCCTAGAAACCCAAATAGCAGAACTCTCTACCCTGCACAAAGCTAATAAACAGGCACATATACTCAAACAACTACTAGACACCAAAATTAAACTCAACCTCCTCCTTACCTCCCAGGCTGAGAAGGAAATGGCTTGGTCTAACCGGAAATTCTATGAAAAAGCGAACAAGCCTGATACACTACTTGCCAATAAGCTAAAAAAGAAGCTTCCAAATAACTCTATTCACGCAATTCGAAACCAACAGGGAGACCTTACCTCCATACCTGGGAAAATAGTGGAGCAATTCAAAGCCTACTATGAAAAACTCTATAATGGAGACAAGGTCACCCACAACAGGAAAACGAGGGACCTATTGTCCACTTTCCTGAAAGAGGCAAATTTACCAACCTTGGCACGGGCAGAGCGGGAGGCACTACAGGCGGACTTCACCCTGAAAGAACTCAAAGAAGTCATCAAAGCATTAAAACCGGCCAAAGCACCGGGGCCCGATGGCTTCTCTAATCTATATTATAAGAAATATATTAAAATTCTAGCCCCACATATGCTAAAATTGTTTAATGGTGTACTGGAGGGGGACTCCTTCCCAGCACAGATGCTCCAGGCGTCTATCTCGGTGATCCACAAACCTGGAAAGGACCCGGCAGACTGTAAGAGCTACCGGCCCATTTCACTGATCAATTCGGATATCAAAATCTACTCTAAACTTATAGCGAACAGGGTGGGTAATGTCCTTCCCAGGTTAATTCACACGGATCAAGTGGGGTTTATCGGAGGAAGGCAAGCGGCAGACAACACCAGAAGAATCATAGACTTGATTGATCTGGCCCAAAAGAAAAATATACATTCTATGGTGTTGAGTCTAGACGCGGAGAAAGCCTTCGATAGAATAGACTGGCCCTACTTATCAGAGACGCTTGGGGCATTTGGCTTTGGGGGATGTCTCATGCGGGCCATCATGGCATTGTATGAGAGCCCTACGGCGAGAGTGAGGCACCAGGGGTTTCCCTCTGAGCAATTCCACATAAAAAGTGGAACGAGACAGGGATGTCCACTCTCGCCGCTGCTGTTTGCGCTATGTGTAGAGCCCCTGGCAGCCCACATACGAAATAGCCCCGACATCTCGGGAATCTCAATGGGTGAGCACGAGTACAAGGCCGCCCTGTATGCAGATGATGTCATTTTAACATTATCTAAACCGCTCACGTCCCTTCCTAATGTTTTCGAAATCCTGAACAAATTTAACCATGTCTCTGGCTTTAAGATTAATCAGTCTAAATCAGAAGCCCTCAATATAAATCTTCCCAAAGAAGTCGAAAAACTGATTGATCTTAACTTCAATTTCAAATGGCAACCCTCCGCTATCAAATATTTAGGGGTATATCTTACACGGGACTACAAAACTCTATATAAAGCAAACTTTCCCAGGTTAATAAAGACGCTGAGAGAGGATCTCAGAATATGGGCAAAAGGGGGCATCTCTTGGATTGGAAGGATACAAAGCGTGAAGATGAATCTCCTTCCAAGGATGTTATATCTTTTCCAAAGCCTACCTATACCATTGGTGCATTCGGACATCCTCTCCCTCCAGTCAGCAATAATGAAATTCATCTGGAATAAGAAAAACCTACGAATTGCTAAGGGTATCCTGACGAGACCCACAACCAGGGGGGGCCTAGCGGTACCTTGTTTGTTCGCTTATTACAAAGCGGCTCAATTAGCCCAAATTCTCCAATGGCACACAGACCCAAGCCTTAGGAGATGGGTAGAGTTGGAGAAAAAATGTTGTGCGCCGATTGATATCCAAACGCTGATTAACTAGCACTAGTAGCAGGTTTGCAAAAAGAACTACCTCTACGGAAAAAGAGAAGTAACTTGTAAACGGACTCCTCGACGGCAGAAACTTCTGGAGCAAACTCCGCCCCTTCCCCCCCCCCTTCCCTCCCCCCTCCCCCCCCCCCCCCCCTTTTTTTTTTGTCCGATGTCCGGTTTGTCTTGTATGTCTTTTATGTACTGTCCCTGTCTCAAAACAAATTAGCCTTAATAAGTGACAGATGTTATTAATGAGAATAAGAAAATAAGATGTTGGGGTATAGGAATGTAATGGGCTGTGATATATTGTCAAAATGTGTACCCCCAATAAAGAAAATTGAAGTTGAAAAAAAAAAACACACACATCATTAAAGAATCATTCTTTAGCTTAGCGGCTATGCGCTATGGTAAAGAAGCAGCATTTCTGTATTTTTAATAATATTGTACAGTGAGCAGGGGGTTCCCTGAGACAGAAATCTAATCTCAGGGGACCCCCTGCTCCTGCACAATATTATTAAAAGTTCAGAAATGATGCTTCATTAGCATAGCGTATAGCCGCTAGGGTAATGAAGGGGTTAAGGCATAATAACCAATAAATACATTCAATACACTACCCACTACCCATGGCAACCTCCGCTGCTGTACATTAAAACAGAGAAAAAATTAACACTTTCAAAGTAATGTCCCCTAACCCCTTAATCACCATAGCGGTTATTAACCGCTACAGTCATGAAGGGGTTAACCCACCCTCACCCACCACTCGGGACGCCTACTGTACATACCCTCCCACTCTAACCCCCCACCCCGTGAGGCCTAACCACCCTCAACCCTCACCCACTAACTACCCACAAGGGAGGCCTACCCACATACCGTTGGGGAACTCCCCACCCCCCACCCCCAGTCCCCGCAATCAAAACAATGCACAGCCCCACAATAAACAGCATTCTATTTATTAAATACATTACCCACCCCATGTGCCCCCCCCCCCCCATAAATACAAGATTTATTCTTTTACATTCAGGGTCCATAATGCAGCCCCACGCTAGTCCCCGGTGGGCTGGCAGGGCACCTGGACAGACCTACAGTTTACCAGCAGCATTCCACAGGTTCTGGAGGCCTGCTGGTGGATCCTGCCAGCACCATAGCCCTCAGGTGGTCTCCTTAGGTCACTGTGGAACACAATTGGGTCCCCACGGTAGGCCCAAGGATGTTTGGGAGCCCCGGGTCAAACCCACAGGTGTCTGCGGGGCCTCGGGTGGTTCCCATGGGGGTCTGGGGAACTCACGGTTGCTCACTATGGGTCCGCGGTGCCCCCACAGAAGTGGGACCACACATCATCATCCCCGCACCTACGGGTCGGAGGTGCCCCCACAGAAGTGGGACCACACATCATCATCCCCGCACCTACGGGTCCGCGGTGCCCCCACAGAAGTGGGACCACACATCATCATCCCCGCATGTGTCACCCGTGGAACCACCAGCCTGATACCCTTTAGGATACCCGAGGATTCCCCGCGGGTGGTCTCCAGAGGTCCCACGCAAAACCACGGAAGTAACCCTGAATGTAAAAAAAATAAACCTGGCCTATACATTCAATACATACACCCTCCCCCCCAACACCTACAGTACAATAGTGTGGAAAATAACTATTATCCAGATATGGATAATAGATTAATTGCCCATTATTAAAAACATTAACTAGCATATACAAATAAATAAAGTACTACTGACCTCATCAATACGAAGTGTCCCTCGCCAGCGCCTTCCTTCTCTTGCCCACACAAAACATAGCCAAAACCAAGCCAATACATTGCAATTACATTCAGATATCAATTAACCCCTTAAACACCTTATCGGATAATAACCGCAAAGGTAATTAAGGGGTTAAGCCACACAGGCACGAAACCCACCCTTCACACATGAATTTGTACTGTGGCTTCATCATGCAACTATACTGTATATATATATACTGTATATATACACTGGCGACACACTTTATTCGAGCTTGGCTAGTCCCACGAATTCGGGTATACCCGGGTGTATTGAGGTTTGTGACTGTTTTCTGCCCGAGTGCATTGAGTTATTTTCCAAGCAGGGATTGAAGCATTTTATTCCCGCTGGCTGCAATACTGCACAGTATATATATATAAACTGCATTACAATTCATGAATTTATGCCATCTGGTAGACACGCGAAGCATTGCAGCCTATTAAATCCTAATCATTATCATTTAACAGATCAGCCGCCCATTAGCCAGGCATGAACCCAGGCTGGGAAGGCAAATGCAACGGGGCTTGTCAGAGGTTAGGAGTGGCGCATTCCAGGTATCTGCCAGGTACATACCGGGTATTTGCTCGAATAAAGTGTGTCGGTGCAGTATACAGTACATACAGAGAGACAGAGAGAAAGAGAGAGAGAGATATATATACAGTATATATATATATATATATATATACACACGTTATATACCTTATATACCTGTACACACCCATGATAAACCAATATACAGTACAAATAAATGTAGAAGGGTTATCAAAAGCATACTGCCCTACAACCAAACACTTCTCCATACAGACACTACTGCTGCGGCCAAGTTTATTCGAGTATTTGCCCGTTCTTGGCCGCAGCAGTAGCCTGGCGCGCGCCCGAGAGTGACGGGCGCGCACCGAAGCAGCGGAAGAGCGCCCTCCGATCGGGGCGCTCTCCCTACCGCTGCCGGGTCCGCCGGGTCCCCCGGAACCCCCTGACGCTGTCCCGCGATCGCGGGACACCAGGGCTCCCTCGGGGAGCCCTTGGACGTGCGTGCAGGGGGCGCATGCTCCCGAAGACGCGTGACCGCGCGTCTATGATGCGCGGCACGCCGAGGGGCGGCCACTAGCAAGCCGGGAAATCTCCCGGCTTGCGGATCTGGCCGCAGTGTGATTAAGTGTGTCGGTAGTGTACATTAAAATCAATTTCCTTTAAAAATCCTAACTGATCTCACAATCTACTGTACTGTATATGATCACAAACCAATGAAAAAACTCACATTCCAATATGCATAAAATCTATGCACCATATACATTCTGCAAATTAATCAAACGTAAACAAAAATCAATTAGCAATCATTATTTACATCCCTAAACAATTCACACTCAATCACGAACAATGAAACCATTAACAGATTCACGCCTAGAGCAGAACAATTAAGCCTTTGAAAAAATATAAGTACCGACAAAAATACAACCTTTACAACCAAGGCTATCTATCCCTGACCTTCCTCAAACACACAATACAATACCAAGGAATACATCTACAGTATCTAATTTTAAAATACTTTAAACTCACAAAATAATTAAAAACACATCTAATCCAGCTTTTAAAACATCATCATTTCTTACCCTGAATGTATACTGTACAGTATATCTCTCTAGACATATATATTGTACATACATACAGTACATACAGTGGCAAGAAATGATATACCACAAAAAAAAAAAATACACATGTTAAAAAACCTTTAAAAAAAATTAACAAGTTAAATAAAATACATTTCTTTACTGTAGTTCACTTACCATTACTTGCCCCCACCGACTCCCGTTGCGCAGCTTACTCACGAACCAATCCACGATCAGGAACCCATAAAATAATAAACCATTCAAAATAATAAACATTAAACTAAAAATCCAAATCAATCCACGGGTCTTTTACTTGTAATCCATCTTCATCTGTATTCTTCTTTCTTCTATCTCCTTCCGGGCGGGGCAGGGCGTGGTCTTCTTTCCATCATCGGCCACGCCCTTGTCTTTTTTCTTCTCCGGAGGTCCTTCCTCCGCGGCGTCTGGCTGCAAAATGAGACGACATAGGCTTTTAAAGGCCTATGACGTCACATTTTGCGTCATGGTTCCCACGGTCCTGATTGGACCGTGAAAACCATGTGTTTCGGCCGATAAAAAAAAAATGATGACGTCACTTAAAGGGAATGAAAGCACAGCCAATCAGAATGGCTTTGCTTCAATTGCCTTTAAGATGACGTCATGAAAAGGCACATGGCCGTGCACACATGGTACTAGAGCCAATCAGAGCGTGGTAACTTTATCCCTACTCTGATTGGCTCTGGTATACCATGTGTCAGGGGCTTGGGGGAGAAAGGATGTGACGTCAATAAGGATAAAGTTCCCACGCTCTGATTGGCTACCGTACCACGTGACAGGTTTTCATTGACGTCACATCCTTTCTCCCCCAAGCCCCTGACACATGGTATACCAGAGCCAATCAGAGTAGGGATAAAGTTCCCACGCTCTGATTGGCTCTAGTACCATGTGTGCACGGCCATGTGCCTTTTCATGACGTCAACTTAAAGGCAATTGAAGCAAAGCCATTCTGATTGGCTGTGCTTTCATTCCCTTTAAGTGACGTCATCATTTTTTTTTTGTCGGCCAAAACACATGGTTTTCACGGTCCAATCAGGACCGTGGGAACCATGATGCAAAATGTGACGTCATAGGCCTTTAAAAGCCTATGTCGTCTCATTTTGCAGCCAGACGCCGCGGAGGAAGGACCTCCGGAGAAGAAAAAAGACAAGGGCGTGGCCGATGATGGAAAGAAGACCACGCCCTGCCCCGCCCGGAAGGAGATAGAAGAAAGAAGAATACAGATGAAGATGGATTACAAGTAGAAGACCCGTGGATTGATTTGGATTTTTAGTTTAAAGTTTATTATTTTGAATGGTTTATTATTTTATGGGTTCCTGATCGTGGATTGGTTCGTGAGTAAGCTGCGCAACGGGAGTCGTGGGGGCAAGTAATGGTAAGTGAACTACAGTAAAGAAATGTATTTTATTTAACTTGTTAATTTTTTCAAAAGGTTTTTTAACATGTGTATTTTTTTTTTTGTGGTATATCATTTCTTGCCACTGTATGTATGTATGTATGTACAATATATATGTCTAGAGAGATATACTGTACAGTATACATTCAGGGTAAGAAATTATGATGTTTTAAAAGCTGGATTAGATGTGTTTTTAATTATTTTGTGAGTTTAAAGTATTTTAAAATTAGATAGATGTATTCCTTGGTATTGTATTGTGTGTTTGAGGAAGGTCAGGGATACTGTAAATAGCCTTGGTTGTAAAGGTTGTATTTTTGTCGGTACTTATATTTTTTCAAAGGCTTAATTGTTCTGCTCTAGGCGTGAATCTGTTAATGGTTTCATTGTTCGTGATTGAGTGTGAATTGTTTAGGGATGTAAATAATGATTGCTAATTGATTTTTGTTTACGTTTGATTAATTTGCAGAATGTATATGGTGCATAGATTTTATGCATATTGGAATGTGAGTTTTTTCATTGGTTTGTGATCATATACAGTACAGTAGATTGTGAGATCAGTTAGGATTTTTAAAGGAAATTGATTTTAATGTACACTACCGACACACTTAATCACACTGCGGCCAGATCCGCAAGCCGGGAGATTTCCCGGCTTGCTAGTGGCCGCCCCTCGGCGTGCCGCGCATCATAGACGCGCGGTCACGCGTCTTCGGGAGCATGCGCCCCCTGCACGCACGTCCAAGGGCTCCCCGAGGGAGCCCTGGTGTCCCGCGATCGCGGGACAGCGTCAGGGGGTTCCGGGGGACCCGGCGGACCCGGCAGCGGTAGGGAGAGCGCCCCGATCGGAGGGCGCTCTTCCGCTGCTTCGGTGCGCGCCCGTCACTCTCGGGCGCGCGCCAGGCTACTGCTGCGGCCAAGAACGGGCAAATGCTCGAATAAACTTGGCCGCAGCAGTAGTGTCTGTATGGAGAAGTGTTTGGTTGTAGGGCAGTATGCTTTTGATAACCCTTCTACATTTATTTGTACTGTATATTGGTTTATCATGGGCGTGTACAGGTATATAAGGTATATAACGTGTGTATATATATATATATATATATATACTGTATATATATCTCTCTCTCTCTTTCTCTCTGTCTCTCTGTATGTACTGTATATATATACAGTATATATATATACAGTATAGTTGCATGATGAAGCCACAGTACAAATTCATGTGTGAAGGGTGGGTTTCGTGCCTGTGTGGCTTAACCCCTTAATTACCTTTGCGGTTATTATCCGATAAGGTGTTTAAGGGGTTAATTGATATCTGAATGTAATTGCAATGTATTGGCTTGGTTTTGGCTATGTTTTGTGTGGGCAAGAGAAGGAAGGCGCTGGCGAGGGACACTTCGTATTGATGAGGTCAGTAGTACTTTATTTATTTGTATATGCTAGTTAATGTTTTTAATAATGGGCAATTAATCTATTATCCATATCTGGATAATAGTTATTTTGCACATTATTGTACTGTAGGTGTTGGGGGGGAGGGTGTATGTATTGAATGTATAGGCCAGGTTTATTTTTTTTACATTCAGGTTTACTTCCGTGGTTTTGCGTGGGACCTCTGGAGACCACCCGCGGGGAATCCTCGGGTATCCTAAAGGGTATAAGGCTGGTGGTTCCACGGGTGACACATGCGGGCATGACGATGTGTGGTCCCACTTCTGTGGGGGCACCTCCGACCCGTAGGTGCGGGGATGATGATGTGTGGTCCCACTTCTGTGGGGGCACCGCGGACCCGTAGTGAGCACCCGTGAGTTCCCCAGACCCCCATGGGAACCACCCGAGGCCCCGCAGACACCTGTGGGTTTGACCCGGGGCTCCCAGACATCCTTGGGCCTACCGTGGGGACCCAATTGTGTTCCACAGTGACCTAAGGAGACCACCTGAGGGCTATGGTGCTGGCAGGATCCACCAGCAGGCCTCCAGAACCTGTGGAATGCTGCTGGTAAACTGTAGGTCTGTCCAGGTGCCCTGCCAGCCCACCGGGGACTAGCGTGGGGCTGCGTTATGGACCCTGAATGTAAAAGAATAAATCTTGTATTTATGGGGGGGGGGGCACATGGGGTGGGTAATGTATTTAATAAATAGAATGCTGTTTATTGTGGGGCTGTACATTGTTTTGATTGCGGGGACTGGGGGTGGGGAGTTCCCCAACGGTATGTGGGTAGGCCTCCCTTGTGGGTAGTTAGTGGGTGAGGGTTGAGGGTGGTTAGGCCTCACGGGGTGGGGGGTTAGAGTGGGAGGGTATGTACAGTAGGCATCCCGAGTGGTGGGTGAGGGTGGGTTAACCCCTTCATGACTGTAGCGGTTAATAACCGCTATGGTGATTAAGGGGTTAGGGGACATTACTTTGAAAGTGTTAATTTTTTTCTCTGTTTTAATGTACAGCAGCGGAGGTTGCCATGGGTAGTGGGTAGTGTATTGAATGTATTTATTGGTTATTATGCCTTAATATGCTATACGCTATGCTAATGAAGCATCATTTCTGAACTTTTAATAATATTGTGCAGGAGCAGGGGGTCCCCTGAGATTAGATTTCTGTCTCAGGGAACCCCCTGCTCACTGTACAATATTATTAAAAATACAGAAATGCTGCTTCTTTACCATAGCGCATAGCCGCTAAGCTAAAGAATGATTCTTTAATGATGTGTGTGTTTTATTCACAGTGTAGATGTGCAGGGGGTCTCCGGAGCTGAAGCGCGCAGGTTTCAGGTCTGGGGACCCCGTGCCCCCCGAGATACAGGCCCCTTTAGGGGGTGCCGGTATCCCTCTGCTCTGCTTGGTTTACAGGCCGCGGTCACGTGATCGGGGCTTTAACGCAGAGGGATACCGGCACCCCCTAAAGGGGCCTGTATCTTGGGGGGCAGGAGGTCCCCCGACCTGAAACCAGTGCGGTTCAGCTCCCGAGACCCCCTGCACATCTACACTATAAATAAAAATGTATTTCAAATGTATTTATTTGTATTTATTTATTTATTTATTGCGGGGATGGTGTGTGTGATTATTTTTTATTGTGTGTAGCGGCGGTGGGTGACGGGGTTTATAAATGTGAGTTTATAAATAAAATAAAGAATATTATTTCTAGGGGCCTTAGAACAGAAGTTCCCACGCCAATTGCGTGCTCATTGCTCTTTTGTTACAATGTTACTGGTCTTGCGGGTTTGCAGTCTGGCAGCAAAAAGCAGTTTGTAGTACTGAGTGTGAGATAAATTAACCAGTTCTTTTATTGCTGAAGTCGCCACCAAAAACTTTTATTTACAAATACAGTACAAAAACCGTGCAACACACAACAAAATACAGTATCCTTTGTTTAAGTACAGCAGGTACTATAGGGTAAAACATGTACTGTACAGTACAGCACATATTACAGTATGGTCTCACTGAAAGTCCTCCCCATTTTCCATCCATGGCCGATTCCTTGCATGGCGCAAAACGCCATTAATGCAGTCTCGAACGCCTCTCATTACAGGATCTGTAACAGGGTAATAGCGCTGCATTTCTTCCACAATCTTTTTCCTTAAATTAGAAGGAAGGGCCTTTTTATGGCGATTCCCATCGTAATTTACTTTGAACACCCACTCGCTGTACAATGTGTAGGGAACATGGTGATTAAATATGATCAAGGCATACTTGTGTGGTATACCAGCACTCCTCACCCTATATTTCTCCCTCAGCGCCGGTGGCAGATCGCACAGGGAGATGTCGGGCTCTGTTTGTATGCGAGCGGGTGTAGGAGGTCTTTTGGGAGCGGGTGTACTTGAGGCGATGGGCAATGGTAGGGTGTCTGGGAGGAAGCTTTCCTCCGGTAGTGGTCGCCGGGTTGTCTCCTGGCGTGGTCTTGACGGGGTTGTCATGTCCTCCTCAATAGCATAGTACACTGCATCTTCTGGTGGAGGGGGTGTGCTTGGTGATGGAAGGGGGTCGAAGGTACCATGCATCACATCCATGTCACCCCCCTGCTCCAGCGTCGGGGAAACAGGGGCATTAACACCGAGCAAATAATGTATGCCCGCTATGTCAGCCTCTATCTTGTCCATCCGTTGATCCATCCGTTGCTCCATATGTAGCATCCGTTGATCCAGCCGTTGCTCCATTTGTAGCATCCGTTGCTCCATATGTAGCACCGACTCCAGAAGCAGATCTAGCTTTGCCAGCACACTAGAATTCCCGGGGAGATCCACACTTAGCCCATTCAGGATCCGGTCTAACGAGCTGCTTGTGCATGGCATCTGGAGATCTGGGGGGATGGGTGCAACGGAGGATGAGATGGGTGTTCTCTAGAGAGAAGCGGCATCGATGGAGAGTGGAAGAGGTGACCTGGGGATGCCCGGTACAGGAGAAGCTGCAGCGTCGTCGAAGAGGGATGGAGAAGGTGACCGCTGGATTTCCGGGAGAGAAGCAGAGTCGTCCAAGAGCAAAGGAGACAGTGACCCGTGGATTTCAGAGGCAGCAGCATCTTCAGATGGAACCGGAGAAGATGGGGGTGGAGAAGCCGGGCTGAAGATTTCCGGGACAGCTACAGCAGAGTCGTCGAAGCTTATGGGAGCAAGTGGTCTGCGGATTCGGTGAGTTGGCTGCCATTCGTCTTGCGTACCGAGCACAGTATCGTATTTCTTCTTCACATAATAAGGCTGACGTGTTTTAAAACCCTTAGCCTTTGGGGTCAGCAGAAGGTTTTCTTTATTGGCCTTAGCCTGTCGCTTTGCCTTTGGCTTGGAAACGGTAACTGCCTTTCTCTTTTTCAGTGTGGCAGGCACAGCAGAGGTGAGATGGTTCTTTCGTCCATAGAACCGGGGCTGCTCCATGTAAGCGGGAGGCACAATGCAGTATCTGGACAATGGCTCAGATAAAGATCAGCAAGTGGTGGGCTATGCAACGTGTACAACCTTTTATGCATGGCGGCCAGGTACAGGTGTTGAAAGTGGGTGGTCTGTAATGTGAGTCATTAACATATAAATACACCATCCATTTTGTGGATTCACTGCACATTGAATACACATCGACTAAACATCGAATACACATTCTTGTGTTTGTATTTCTTTCTACAGTACTCGCAGCAATGCCTGTTAAGAAGATTTCAAAGGATCTCAGCATGAGAATGAAGGAGATGTACACGAGCGGAAAACGAATTGCAGATATCCAGCGCTGGTTAACTGCTTCTGGCCTCGTTGTGCCATCAAGCACCGTGTGCTATCATGCACAAGGAAAAAACAGAGACCGCAAAAAGGCACCAAAGATAACAAATGCGTAAGTATACTGTATTTATAAAACTTAACCAAAAAAAATATAGAAAACTGTAGTGTACATCTACAGTATACCGTATTTATATAGTATATTTATATTACAACAGTATATACTGTAGTGTACTGTATGTGTGGTCAATTTATATTTTTTGTGCAGCAGTATACACTTTTGGTATATTGCAATTCATCTTACAACGGAATATACAGTATATGATGTGTATTTATTATGATATAACAACAGTATACCGTATTTATATAGTATATTTATTATATTACAACAGTATATACTGTAGTGTATGTGTGGTCAATTTATATTTTTTGTGCAGCAGTATACACTTTTGGTATATTGCAATTCATCTTACAACGGAATATACAGTATATGATGTGTATTTATTATGATATAACAACAGTATACCGTATTTATATAGTATATTTATTATATTACAACAGTATATACTGTAGTGTATGTGTGGTCAATTTATATTTTTTGTGCAGCAGTATACACTTTTGGTATATTGCAATTCATCTTACAACGGAATATACAGTATATGATGTGTATTTATTATGATATAACAGTATATTTATATAGTATATTTATATTACAACAGTACTGTATACTGTATATTTTGTCTATTTATATTTATAGTACAGCAGTATACATTTTTTGTATATTTATATTTACTGTATATTACAACATTACATGTACAGTATACAGTATACATTTTATATTGCTGCATATTAATAACACAATATAATTTCTTTGCATTGTAGGGAGACTACTCTTCTGGTGGACAGAATAAGTGAGGAGAATGATGAGAGGAGCGCATTAAGGGTTAAAAACACTCTTCAGGAAAACCACAATCTGACTGTATCCGAGAGCAGCATAAAGAAGATGAGACGCAGAATTGGATGGAAATATGGACATGTGAGGTTAGTACTGGACAGTACAGGAGGTACTGTAAAGTAAAAGTGTTGTTTTGCAAACTGTACTGCGCTGTGACGCTAACATTTTTTATTCATTGTCATTACAGAGCGTACCCCATGATACGGGACGCAAACAAAATCAAAAGAGTGCTCCAGGCCCAGGCATGGATCGACAGCGGTGAGACTTTCCAGGATTGCATCTTCACTGATGAGTCTACTGTGTCGCTGGAGAGATTTGCAAGATTTGCGTTCCACAAAAAAGGCCGCATAACTTTGAAGCCGCGGCCAAAACACCCTGTGAAGCTGCATGTGTGGGGTGCCATCTCTAGGCATGGACCGGGATGCATTGTCGTCTTTGAAGGTACAATTTCTCAAATATAATGCCGCCTAATGCACTGTACTTGACTAGTGTTGCCTTACCGTATGCACTGTACTGTACTATTGAGCACTTTTCTTTTCTTGCTATAGGAATCATGAATAAAGATTTCTTCCAAGACAACATTGTGCCCGTGATAGTGCGATACATCACACAAGACTTTCCCAATGGTCATCGCTTTTACCAGGACAATGATCCCAAGCACACCGCGTCGACGGCGCATATCCTTGAGCGCGGCATCAACTGGGTGAAGACGCCAGCGGAGTAAGTGCAGTAGACCGTGTCCCATTTATGTTCCCCACTGTTTTTACTGTGTACTGTATCTCTTAAACTAATTGTCCTTTCTTTCCAATCACAGATCGCCAGACTTCAATCCGATCGAAATGGTCTGGCATCAGCTGAAGGACCACATCCGTAAAGTGGCGAAACCCTCCAAGAAGAACGAGTTGTATAAAGCCATAATGAGTTTTTGGAACGATGTACTCACCGTGGAACGATGCAATAAATATATAGACCATATTGCCACTGTGTTGCCCATTGTCATCGCGCGCAATGGGCAAGCATCAGGAAAGTAGTACAGTGCTGTAGTATTGTACAGTGAGTACAGTATGATACAGGTAAGTATGGCACAGATTTTTTCTTTCCCAATAGTCAGAGTATACAGTAGTTCCAGTATACAGTACAGTAGACTAGTTTGACAGTACTACAGTAACTGCCTACTAACTGCTCCATTTTTTTCTTTCCAGAGAAAGCTGCACCAGCCACCTACTGTACAGTAGTTCTACCATAATACAGTACGCACATACAGTACAGTACAGTAACTGAACAAAGTTTTTGTTTTCTTGTCATTCCAGGAAAAAGGGTGCCCAAGGGGGAGGGGGGGCCTTGTGTTCGTCAAATCTGCTTGTGCAGTCAAATGTACAGTATATAAACAGCAGTAATGATGTACACAAAACCTCTCCTCTCTCAATGAACTACTGTACCGCAGACACAATGAGGATACTGTTACAGTATGAAGGGAAAAAGAACAGGATGGGTTATTTAACATTACAGTATACTGTGCAATATTTATACTGTATATTTATATATACTGTATTTTTATTCTAAAGGTATTCGAGAATGTACTGTACTGTATGAGGACCTGGTGACTTTCAACCCTCTCAGACCCACAGAACGGATTATTTCACATTACTGTATATTTACAGTATCCTGTATATTTTCAGTAATTTAGAAGCAGTGGCTGTTCTGAACAGAACAGTTACTGTAAGCAAACGGATGCACATCAGATTTACATTTCAAATTCGAGAGGGGATTTTTCCAAAGCAGGCAGGCCTCCCTCTAAGGAAGGTGGATGGTGGGATGATACAGTACTCTGGCTGGCCTCCTGCTGAATCTTGTTACCGTAGCCAGCCCAGGGCCAGATTAACAAAACAATGGCTTGGATTAGATTAGCCAGACGATTGATGCTTGGCCAGGGAGGGATTAAAAACTCTAAGGGAGGGGGTAGGTGGTGTAGCTGTAGGATTGTACTGTGTCAGTATTTCCAACGGCAGGTCACCCTAATAATTGCATGAATAAACCCCCAAAGACAAGGCCCAAATATAGTACAGTATACTGTATACTGCATATACAGTACAGAGCTGTATACTGTATTATAAATAAATAATCATACAGTACTGTACAGTATGTATTATTGTGTGTTGAGGTTTTGAATTGCTGTTAACTTGAAATGTTTCACCATTGTATTGTACTGTATTTGTAAATAAAAGTTTTTTGTGGCGACTTCAGCAATAAAAGAACTGGTTAATTTATCTCACATAAAGTACATGAATACGACCGCAATCACCATTGTAAATGGGTGCATAGGATGGAACGACAGGTGCTAAAGGGGTATAAATATGATATTTATCAGTGTTGATCAAAGAGAGTTGATCAGAAGGATTCCCCTTATAAAGTATACAGCACTCTATTGTCATTCATACAGTATACTGTAGTAAAGGGTAGACAACACATGGTCTTGCAGTATACTGTATTACTACTGTACAAATCTGTCAGGTTGACCAGAATCACTGCGGATATCGGAAAATAATAACATTTTATTAATTCTACGTAGAATTAATAAAATTGTATTATTTTCCGATATCCGCAGTGATTCTGGTCAATTCTACGTAGGTGTATTAGTATTACACATAGTCACGCTGGGGCCTGAGCTGCGTTACTGACGGGAGGCGCTGGGTGTATTAGTGTGTTGATGTTTTGAATTGCTGTTAACTTGAAATGTTTCACCATTGTATTGTACTGTATTTGTAAATAAAAGTTTTTTGTGGCGACTTCAGCAATAAAAGAACTGGTTAATTTATCTCACATAAAGTACGTGAATACGACTGCAATCACCATTGTACAGTAAATGGGTGCATAGGATGGAACGACAGGTGCTAAAGGGGTATAAATATGATATTTATCAGTGTTGATCAAAGAGAGTTGATCAGAAGGATTCCCCTTATAAAGTATACAGCACTCTATTGTCATTCATACAGTATACTGTAGTAAAGGGTAGACAACACATGGTCTTGCAGTATACTGTATTACTACTGTACAAATCTGTCAGGTTGACCAGAATCACTGCGGATATCGGAAAATAATAAAATTTTATTAATTCTACGTAGAATTAATAAAATTGTATTATTTTCCGATATCCGCAGTGATTCTGGTCAATTCTACGTAGGTGTATTAGTATTACACATAGTCACGCTGGGGCCTGAGCTGCGTTACTGACGGGAGGAGCTGGGTGTATTAGTGTGTTGATGTTTTGAATTGCTGTTAACTTGAAATGTTTCACCATTGTATTGTACTGTATTTGTAAATAAAAGTTTTTTGTGGCGACTTCAGCAATAAAAGAACTGGTTAATTTATCTCACATAAAGTACGTGAATACGACTGCAATCACCATTGTACAGTACAGTAAATGGGTGCATAGGATGGAACGACAGGTGCTAAAGGGGTATAAATATGATACTGTATTTATCAGTATTGATCAAAGAGAGTTGATCAGAAGGATTCCCCTTATAAAGTATACAGTACAGCACTCTATTGTCATTCATACAGTACTGTATACTGTAGTAAAGGGTAGACAACACATGGTCTTGCAGTATACTGTATTACTAAAAATCTGTCAGGTTGACCAGAATCACTGCGGATATCGGAAAATAATACAATTTTATTAATTCTACGTAGAATTAATAAAATTGTATTATTTTCCGATATCCGCAGTGATTCTGGTCAATTCTACGTAGGTGTATTAGTATTACACATAGTCACGCTGGGGCCTGAGCTGCGTTACTGACGGGAGGAGCTGGGTGTATTAGTGTGTTGATGTTTTGAATTGCTGTTAACTTGAAATGTTTCACCATTGTATTGTACTGTATTTGTAAATAAAAGTTTTTTGTGGCGACTTCAGCAATAAAAGAACTGGTTAATTTATCTCACATAAAGTACGTGAATACGACTGCAATCACCATTGTACAGTAAATGGGTGCATAGGATGGAACGACAGGTGCTAAAGGGGTATAAATATGATATTTATCAGTGTTGATCAAAGAGAGTTGATCAGAAGGATTCCCCTTATAAAGTATACAGCACTCTATTGTCATTCATACAGTATACTGTAGTAAAGGGTAGACAACACATGGTCTTGCAGTATACTGTATTACTACTGTACAAATCTGTCAGGTTGACCAGAATCACTGCGGATATCGGAAAATAATAAAATTTTATTAATTCTACGTAGAATTAATAAAATTGTATTATTTTCCGATATCCGCAGTGATTCTGGTCAATTCTACGTAGGTGTATTAGTATTACACATAGTCACGCTGGGGCCTGAGCTGCGTTACTGACGGGAGGAGCTGGGTGTATTAGTGTGTTGATGTTTTGAATTGCTGTTAACTTGAAATGTTTCACCATTGTATTGTACTGTATTTGTAAATAAAAGTTTTTTGTGGCGACTTCAGCAATAAAAGAACTGGTTAATTTATCTCACATAAAGTACGTGAATACGACTGCAATCACCATTGTACAGTACAGTAAATGGGTGCATAGGATGGAACGACAGGTGCTAAAGGGGTATAAATATGATACTGTATTTATCAGTATTGATCAAAGAGAGTTGATCAGAAGGATTCCCCTTATAAAGTATACAGTACAGCACTCTATTGTCATTCATACAGTACTGTATACTGTAGTAAAGGGTAGACAACACATGGTCTTGCAGTATACTGTATTACTAAAAATCTGTCAGGTTGACCAGAATCACTGCGGATATCGGAAAATAATACAATTTTATTAATTCTACGTAGAATTAATAAAATTGTATTATTTTCCGATATCCGCAGTGATTCTGGTCAACCTGACAGATTTTTAGTAATACAGTATACTGCAAGACCATGTGTTGTCTACCCTTTACTACAGTATACAGTACTGTATGAATGACAATAGAGTGCTGTATATAAGGGGAATCCTTCTGATCAACTCTCTTTGATCAACACTGATAAATACAGTAATTTATCTCACACTCAGTACTACAAACTGCTTTTTGCTTGCAATAAACAAACAAACAGGGAAGCGCTACTGTATACTGTATGAGTTAGGATCAGGCCCAGCAGCCACTTTATGTTGAAAACCACATATGAAATGAGCATAAAATTGCATGAATAATTACACAAAAATATATAAAATAAATAGCACAAGTCTCTGACAGAGAGAAATTGTCCAGGTGGTGTGGATACAGGTTAATGCCCCTGTCTGATAGGACAGACTCGGGCAAGAATGGCCTGTGAGAGGTGAATATCCAGAATGGTAGCTGGGATGGAAAGCGCTACCAACTGTGCAGGTATTGAAGTGTGTAGAAATGGGAAGGTGCCGTAGGCATCAAATGTGGAAAGCGCTCACCCAGACTTCATACACTTTGCGCTTTTTGCTTGCAGACTGCAAAGCCGCAAGACCAGCAACATTGTAAAAAAAGAGCAATGAGCGCGAAATTGGCGTGGGAACTTCTGTTCTAGGGCCCCTAGAAATAATATTCTTTATTTTATTTATAAACTCACATTTATAAACCCTTTCACCCACCCCCGCTACACACAATAAAGCGGGCACTTACAGTACAGTATATATTTATTTCTCTTCATGTATTTATTTAGATTTATTTATTAATTGTGGAGCTGCTGTGCGTGAGGGGCCATGGCCAGGATGGGGGGGGGGGGTAACGGTACAGTATGTGGGTAGGGGGTGAGGGTGGTTAGACCTCACAGTACATTATGCACATTGGCCCCCCCCCCCCTCCCCACATTTACATACACTGCACGACATCAATGCAGGGAGGGTTTACCAATGCAGGGAGGGTTTACCAATGCAGGTAAGGCTTTAGGCCTTTATATCTCTCTCCCTTCATTGTAATCTGTTTAACAGAAACATTAGGGGGAAAGGGGCTTTAGGCCTTATATCTCTCTCCCTTCATTGTAATCTGTTTAACACAAACATTAGGGGGGAAGGGGCTTTAGGCCTTTATATCTCTCTCCCTTCATTGTAATCTGTTTAACACAAACATATGGGGGGAAGGGGCTTTAGGCCTTTATATCTCTCTCCCTTCATTGTAATCTGTTTAACACAAACATTAGGGGGGAAGGGGCTTTAGGCCTTTATATCTCTCTCCCTTCATTGTAATCTGTTTAACACAAACATTAGGGGGGAAGGGGCTTTAGGCCTTTATATCTCTCTCCCTTCAGTGTAATCTGCTTAACAGAAACATTAGGGGGGAGGGGGCTTTAAACAATGCTGTGTATAATGTATAAGGTTTTTTACAATTAGATAGATGTAATCCTTGGTACTGTATTGTAAGGGTTAGCTTTGGTTTTAAATTGTGTTTTCTGGTTGGTACTTACAGTATATATTGATTTTGGTTTACTTGATTGGTTAAAAGACTGTAGTTGACTTGTTTGGAAGTGTTTGTATTTACTGGTAGAGTAGCTTGCAATTATATTGTTAACATTTATTTGCAGAATGTACAGTACTGTATATGGTGCATAGATTTAATGCTATGCATCATTTACAGTATACAATGTAAATGCAATGTACTGTGTGGATTGGAATGTTATGTTTTATATTGTAAAATCAGTTAGGATTATTAAATGGATTATTATTATTATTATTATTGTCTGTACTATATGGAGATGCGTTATTTGTAGGACAGTATGATTTTGATAACCATTCTACATGTACTGTATTTGTATATTGGTTCATCATCTGTGTGTATATACTGTATACTGTACAGTATATATATACTGTACACAGTATATACTGTATATGTACTGTATAGAGATTGTTATTATATATACTGTATAATGTATATATATATATATATATATATATATATATATATATATATATATATATCCAGTATATATACAGTATATACTGTACAGTATATATTTATTTCTCTTCATGTATTTATTTAATTATTTATTTAGATTTATTTATTAATTGTGGGGCTGCTGTGCGTGAATTTTTTTTATTGGGGTTGAGGGGGGTGTTTGGCCCTTGGTGTGAGTTTAGGACTTGCAGCAGCAGCACAATTAATAAATAAATGTAAATAAATAAATAAATAAATGACAATAAATACATTTGAAATACATTTTTATTGATAGTGTAGATGTGCAGGGGGTCTCCGGAGCTGAAGCGCACAGGTTTCAGGTCTGGGGACCCCGTGCCCCCCGAGATACAGGCCCCTTTAGGGGGTGCCGGTATCCCTCTGCTCTGCTTGGTTTACAGGCCGCGATCACGTGATCGGGCCTTTAACGCAGAGCACTCAGCACTCAGAAACACAGGCCAGGCAGATTTAACACACACACACAATAGGGGGAGGTTTTTTTACATAGATTGCAGGGAAGCTTAACGCACACACACAATAGGGGGATAGGGGGAGGGGGTTTTACATAGATTAGAGAGAAGGCAGGGCATTTTAAAAGCGAGAATAGGGGGAGGGGGTTTTACATAGATTAGAGAGAAGGCAGGGAGTTTTAACACAGACGTGAAAAATATGTATTGAATGTATTAATTGTTTATTATGCCTTAACCCCTTCATTGCCTTAGCGGCTATCCGCTATGGTAATGACGCAGCATTTTCAGTATTTTTAATAATATTGATCAGGAGCAGGGGGGGGGGGTCCCTGAGCATTAATTTCTGGCTCAGGGAACCCCCTGCTCACTGTACAATATTATTAAAATACACAAATGATGCTTCTTTACCATAGCGCATAGACGCTAAGGTAAAGAACGAGTGTTTATTTATACTGTATATTGTATGTGTTTTATTGATACTGTACATGTGCAGAGGGTCTCCAGAGCAGAAGCGCACAGGTTTCAGGTCTGGGGACCCCGTGCCCCCCGAGATACAGGCCCCTTTAGGGGGTGCTGGTATCCCTCTGCTCTGCTTGGTTTACAGGCCGCGGTCACGTGATCGGGACCTTGAAACGCAGAGGGATACCGGCACCCCCTAAAGGGGCCTGTACAGTATCTCGGGGGGCACGGGGTCCCCAGACCTAAAACCAACACGATTCAGCTCCAGAGACCCCCTGCAGATCTACACTATCAATAAAAATGTATTTCAAATGTATTTATTGTCATTTATTTATTTATTTATTTATATTTATTTATTTATTTTTTGGCGGCTGCTGTGTGTGTGTGTGTATTTTTTTATTGTGGGTAGCGGGAGGGTGGGTGAATGGGGTATTAGCCCCAACGATGGTTGGGGAGGGCTTGCGGGGGAGGGGGGGTAGCGGGAGGGCTTAACCCCTTCATGACCGTAGCGGTATTAACTGCTACGGTCGTGAAGGGGTTAAGTGCACCCGCAACCCCCCCCCCCTCCCGCAAGTCCTAAACTCACACCAAGGGCCAAATACCCCCCTCACCCATCCCCACTACACACAATAAAGCGGGCACGGTGGGTTAAACCCTTCATTGCCTTAGCGGCTATCCGCTATGGTAATGACGCAGCATTTTCCGTATTTTTAATAATATTGATCAGGAGCAGGGGGGGGTGGGTCCCTGAGCATTAATTTCTGGCTCAGGGAACCCCCTGCTCACTGTACAATATTAATAAAATACACAAATGATGCTTCTTTACCATAGCGCATAGACGCTAAGGTAAAGAACGAGTGTTTATTTATACTGTATATTGTATGTGTTTTATTGATACTGTACATGTGCAGAGGGTCTCCAGAGCAGAAGCGCACAGGTTTCAGGTCTGGGGACCCCGTGCCCCCCGAGATACAGGCCCCTTTAGGGGGTGCCGGTATCCCTCTGCTCTGCTTGGTTTACAGGCCGCGGTCACGTGATCAGGACCTTTAAACGCAGAGGGATACCGGCACCCCCTAAAGGGGCCTGTATCTCGGGGGGCACGGGGTCCCCAGACCTAAAACCAACGCGATTCAGCTCCAGAGACCCCCTGCACATCTACACTATCAATAAAAATGTATTTCAAATGTATTTATTGTCATTTATTTATTTATTTATTTATATTTATTTATTTATTTTTTGGCGGCTGCTGTGTGTGTGTGTGTATTTTTTTATTGTGGGTAGCGGGAGGGTGGGTGAATGGGGTATTAGCCCCAACGATGGTTGGGGAGGGCTTGCGGGGGGGGGGGGGGTAGCGAGAGGGCTTAACCCCTTCATGACCGTAGCGGTATTAACTGCTACGGTCGTGAAGGGGTAAGTGCACCCGCAACCCCTCCCCCCCTCCCGCAAGTCCTAAACTCACACCAAGGGCCAAATACCCCCCTCACCCATCCCCACTACACACAATAAAGCGGGCACGGTGGGTTAACCCCTTCATTGCCTTAGCGGCTATCCGCTATGGTAATGACACAGCATTTTCCGTATTTTTAATAATATTGATCAGGAGCAGGGGGGGGGGGGTCCCTGAGCATTAATTTATGGCTCAGGGAACCCCCTGCTCACTGTACAATATTATTAAATCTCTCTCTGTGCTGCAAACACATCTCGCCCCCAGTATGTGCAGTAATTTACTGAAAAGTTTTAATGTACAGTAATGGTCAGCCCCCTAAAGAAGTACCCAGCCTGCCCCACCAAAATAATACGGCAACAATACAGTACTCACCATACTGTATTACTGAATTTCCCATTCAGCTTGCGCCGGCGGGCCACTGCCAGTCCAGCTTTCATCATCACCCACGTCGATAGTTTGCAGAGGGACTAGCCGACCTGTAGTCAGCGGGAAATCGCTTAGGTACATGCAAGCTTCATCAAAACTGGCTGCGAAATCCATCTCAGGGTTGTCACCGACGGCGGGACCATCATGATAAGCTGGTGCTGGTGCTGGTGCTGGTTCTGGTTCTGGCGCATTGCTTGGCAGGGACTGTCGCTTCTTATTTGGTTTTAACACGACCCTTCGCCTTTTGCCGCCTCCATTATCATAGATACGGGAAAAACCCTGTGACACACACCAATACCCTCCAACAAATTGGGGCTCAATACGGTGAAAACAGGGGTCACTACATAACCTTTTCCTTATTGCCCGCTTCCACAAATGAGGAGTTGGCGAAAATCTGTAAAAGTCATAGTTTTCGATAAAATACTGATAAATTTGAACAACTGTTGCCATCTTATCCTCTGTTGCATTAATAGTGGCCCATATCAAATAAGCATAACTTCTGTCAGGTTTTTGGAACACGGGCTGCATTTGAACACTCATGTCTCTGTAGAATAGTGTAAGTGAAAATGGTCTTTGTCTTTATTTAATACAGTATGTAAAGCCTAAATTGATCCATTTTTTGCAACGTCTTCCTTCAGTCTCAAGGACAAGTTACAATAGCATACTGTACTGGGCTAAAGTATCTTTTTTAAACGAAACAACTTGCAAAGCCCACATATTACTTAAGTCATGAGTTTATGCCATCTGGTGGACAAGCGAAACATTGCAGCCTAGTAAATCCTTCTTATTATCATTTAACAGATCAGGCCCCCGTCAGCCAGGCATGAACCGTGGCTGGGAAGGCAAACGCAACGAAGCATGCAAGAGGTGAGCAGCGGCGGATTCCAGGTATCTGCCAGGTACAAACTGGGCATTTGCTCAAATAAAGTGTGTCGGTGCAGTACTTTGCTGGACTTAATATTCCAAGAGCAGCTGATGCAGCGCTTTCCACCCAACATACGGTCTTGGATCTTTGACCATAAGCCCAAGACCTGTCAGGACGCTGCCCGGATGGCTGACGAGTATGTGGCCAGCAGGAATTGCGCTGGATGACCCAGCAGGTCCCAGAGCAGGGGCCCGAGCAGCCCCGGAAGCTAAAACTACACCTCAATGGACAAAAGAAAAACCCAGTACAAGTGCGCAACTATAATGAATAAACAGAGTGAATTGAAATAAAGTGCATTAACCACTTAATACCCAAGTGAGTATAAGTAACTAGGTTAGCAATAAGGAGCGTCTGCTGCTGGGATAGGGTGGTCCAAGACCCTGAATCTAGACAAAACAAAACACAAAACAGCGCACAACGCTCATGGTGAAGTAAGAATGAACAATTTATATTAAAAAGTAATTCAAGGTTCTGCGTACATCAGGTAAAGGTAAAACAGGCATGTAACTGTAACTATGACAGTTGTTACCACTCAGGTATCAGGACACAGGAGAAGGCTGCAGCGTATAACCCAATGTCAGGAATCTGCAGTCATATCAAGCTGTGCTTTCATCTGCTGGGCTCTTTAGAAGCGGAGGGTTCCCTTAGGCATCCACGTAATCCAGGTAGATAAGTCCCAAGCTCCATTTAGGAGTAGCTGGTAGAGGGACAGTCTCATCGATCAGGGTCAGCTCTGCCTCCCACGCCAGCTTCACTTAACCAGCAAAGTGATAGAATACTAAGGGTACTAGTAGATCAATAAAAGTATAATTCCAACTAGTGGCCTTTATAGTTGCTCCTTGGCAATGACCTGGGGCATGTTAACTGTGTTTTTACTACGGAGCTGACACCTGCTGCACCGGTTGCAGCGATTACCAGGAGCCAGTCCGCAAAGATCACAGCAGCAGCCCCTGTCCCCCTGGATTTGGGACCTACAGTTCCAGCAGTCTCTGAGGAGACCAGACAGGTAAGCCAGACTCAGTCCGCTTCTGACACTGACTTATTGTACCCTGTCCCTGTTCCCTGTCCCCCTGATTCAGGTATGACCGGGTGGTGGCCAGAATTAGGCACTCAGTTTAGGGAAGCGGTGCAATCTGATCCCACCTTGGAGGGCATGAGACTTCGTGCATCCGACTCTAAGCCAAGTGAGGGATCTGATTACTACCTGTGGCTCCGCGGGCTTTTGTATAGAGAGCAGGGGGCTACAGGGTTAGATAAGGTCTGGACTGGCAAGCGACAGTTAGTAGTACCCACGGGGTATAGGCAACAGTTATTACGGGTTGCCCACTCCATCCCACTTGCGGGGCATCAGGGGGTCACACGCACGAGAGCCCGACTCTTGCAGCTGGTCGGGGGCATCCAGCGAGGTGGCAGATTTCTGCCGCTCCTGTAAAGCCTGCCAGCGAGTAGTTAAGGCGGGGGATCATGTGAAGGCACCCCTGAGACCGTTACCGGTGATAGGGGAACCCTTCCAGTGGGTAGCAATGGACCATGTGGGGCCCCTTATGATTCCTAGCTGGACAGGGAAGCGCTACATACTCACGGTGGTGAATTTTGCCACCCGGTACCCTGAGGCTGTAGCGCTGGCTACTATTGATGCGAAGGCAGTGGCTAAGGCTTTAATTTCCATTTTCACTAGGGTAGGTTTCCCTAGCGACGTCCTAACTGATCAAGGGTCGCAATTCATGAGTGAATTGCTACAGTGTCTCTGGGATGCGTGAGGGGTGAAGCACCAGCGCACTACCCCTTACCACCTCCAAACTAACGGACTATGTGAGAGGTTCAATTGCACCCTGAAGCAGATGCTTTGTGCGTTTATAGAGGTGGAGGGGAAAGACTGGGAGATTCACCTGCAGCACTTGCTGTTTGCGTACCGAGAAGTACCGCAAGAATCTACAGGCTTTTGTCCCTTTGAGCTGCTATATGGACGAAAAGTATGTGGACCTCTGGACCTATTTCGTGAGGGATGGGAAGGGGAAGCTACCCATACTGATGCTTCTGTGCTTCAGTATGTGGTAGATCTCAGAGACCGGCTAGAGATGCTCATGCGGTTGGCACAGGACAACCTTAGGGCTGCTCAGACCAAGCAGAAGACCTGGTATGATTAGAATGCCCGTAGTAGAGAATTCATCCCAGGACAGCAAGTACTTGTTCTCAAACCCACTCGGGAGAACAAATTGATGGCTGCCTGGTTGGGACCGTATACGGTGCTCCGAAAGATGAATGAGTGCAACTATGTTTTACAGGTAGATGCTGAGGCAGGGAGAAATAAAACCTATCACATAAACATGCTCAAGGAGTACATAGCACCGAGTGTGGCATCAGTGCTGGCCATTTGTAGCCCACCGATGGGGGATCCGGTGAGTAATGCTCTGCCAGATCTCCTGGGGGAGGCTAGGCAGGGGGGTACAGTAGAGCAGGTTGAGATAGGGTCTCAGCTTAGTGTCAGGCAGAGGGCAGAAGCCAGAGCTATGTATAGGGCTCTGTTCACAGATAAGCCAGGCAAGACACACATTACAGATTACCCAGTGCTTACAGGGGATCTGAGATGTCTGCATAAGTATGCTTACAGAGTAAGAAAAAGTGGGGATGACCCCCAGGTGGTCTTCTAATATGCCAGGTAGTCCAATGAATAATATATAAACATTTAAAAAATCGGTATAGCTAAGTGAATAAAGCAGTCTGAGTGTCCCGTGGGTATGCCGATGGTGTATGCGGGCCTGAATACCCTCACCTCACCTGTTTGGAGCCATTGGAAGGAATATCCCCACGCCGATGGAACACTTCCCCCCCTGAAAGATGAATGGTGGGGTGATAGCCTCCTCAGCCGAACATGCGGCAACCCAGTAGAAAGAGACTGACGGATGTAATGGAGATCTGTATGCAGAGTCTCCTGTCGTCTCACCGGGTGCCTGCTGGAAGTCTCCTGATGTGCCGGTCCGTCGCTGCAGGGGGGTAGGTGGCGGCTGCTGGTGGGGAAGACGGAGCGCTCCAATCCTCCGCGCTGAATCCGTCAGTGTTGTGATTTCCCGGGACAGGTGAGGGAGCAGGGTTATCGGCTGCACACTGGCTGACACCGGTCCACTACGTAGCTAGAAGGGGGAATCCTCTCAGTTGGAACAGCTGCTCTGCATTCAAAAAACCGAGGCGTGCTGCGATGCTTGGGTAAAGATCAGGAACGTGGTGAGAGAGCAGAGCACTGCCGTGGAAAGGAAAATCAAAAAAAGAGGGCCTGATGCAAAAAAATAATAAATTATTTATTAGGCATGATAGCCAAAAAGAACAAACACACTAAGGTGGGAAACGCGTCAGAGTTTTAAACCTTAGTGTGTTTGTTCTTTTTGGCTATCATGCCTAATAAATAATTTATTATTTTTTTGCATCAGGCCCTCTTTTTTTGATTTTCCTTTCCACGGCAGTGCTCTGCTCTCTCACCACGTTCCTGATGCTTACAGAGTATCAACAGAGATTAAGGGCAGTATAGAGAGGGAGGTAGAAGAGATGCTGGCCCTAGGGGTAAATGTACCATCCCAGAGCCCTTGGGCTTGTACGGTAGTCCTGGTACCTAAGAAGGTCAGGACCACCCAGTTATGTGTGGAATACCGGCAGCTCAATGCAGGGACTGTGTCAGATGCCTACCCCATGCCCCGCATGGATGAGTTGTTAGATGAAATTGTGGGGGGCAAGGTATCTGACAACCATGGATCTCAGTAAAGGTTGCTGGCAGATCCCCTTGACCTAGGAGGCAATGGAGAAGTTGGCATTCATTGCCCCATGTGGCCTCTATGAATTTCTAGTGATGCCATTTGGGATGAAGAATGCACCGGCTACCTTCCAACGCCTGGTCAATCGTTTGCTGGAGGGTATGCATGGGTTTGCAAGGGCATACCTGGACGACATTGCTGTCTTTAGTAATTTGTGGTACTCACATTTAGTGCATGTAGCTGCGGTGCTAAGCCAGGATTAGGGAAGCGGGACTCACCTTGAAACCCACCAAGTGCTTAGTAGGGATGGCAGAAGTACTGTACCTAGGGCAACTGGTGGGTGGCGGGCATCTTAAGCCAGTACCAGCTAAGGTGGAAGCAATAGGGGAGTGGCATGTTCTCAAAACTAAGAAGCAGGTTATGTCTTTCTTAGGCACCGCAGACTATTACAGAAAGTTTGTCCCTCAGTATAGCGCCATTGCAAAACCCCTGACTGACTTGACCCAGAAGCGACAGTCTATGTTGGTAGTCTGGACTCCTGCCTGTGAGGTCTCCTTTCAGGCATTGAAGACTGCACTGGCCAATGCCCCTATTTTTGCTGCACCAGACTATGCAAAAAAGTTCTTGGTGCAGACTGATGCCTCTGACTATGGCATTGGTGCTGTACTTAGCCAAGTGGGGGAGGAGGGCAGTGAACACCCAGTGGTGTATCTGAGCCGCAAGCTGCTGCCAAGACAGGTTGGTTATGCCACCATTGAAATGGAATGCCTGGCCATTGTATGGGCTTAAAGAAAATTACAGCCATATCTGTATGGCAGGCCTTTTAAAGTAATGACGGACCCCAACCCATTAAGTTGGTTGCTGAGGGTGTCGGGGGAAAATGCTAAACTCTTGCGCTGGAATCTTGCCTTACAGGAATTTGACTTTACCATCCAGCACAAGAAGTGCAGCGAGCATGGCAATGCTGATGGCCTTTCTCGCCAGAACAGTCCTCATGAACTAATAACTTCAAGAGCTGCCAGGCCAGCCCAACCACCGGACGAGGTGGTCAGGGCAGATCATGCGCTTTGAGTGGGGAAGGTGTGGCGATGGAGGGGTTAATGAGGCCATTAATAAAGGCATTATACCCTGCTAATTAACCCCAACTCACATTGGGAGTGAAGGGATTAAAAGTATATGCATTACACTGATGTATTTGCCCCTGTCCCAGCCTTCTTTACCCCATGTTACAGCCTGTTCCCTGCCTGCAGTACTAAGAATGCATACAAACTGTAGTATTTGTTTTTAGGCACAAGATGGCGTTGTGAGCGCTGTGCCGAGTGCTGATTGAAGAAGCGTGGCTGTATATGGGAGGTCTGCTTTGTAGAATGGGTATCCATTTCTGAGCCCTAGACCTCGTAAACGCTAGGTCAATTGAATAAGTGGCTTGCGGTTAGATCTGAAGTGGTTTTTCTACAGAATGTATCCGTGCCTTGTTAGCTCGCGTAACTTGAAAGGGGGAAAGTCGATTGATGTTGAAGTCGATCAATTGACGTGAGAACTAGGTGAACTTAGAATCCCACAAGAGAGCCTTTCAATTAAGTGGGCTAACCTGCGAACGGAGACAGCTAGCACTCTAATTTTTGGAGTGCAAGTCAAAGTAAAAAAGCCAACCACACACACATAAAATTTACAGTACTGGCATCCCCAGAACATACTGTGTTAATAAAGTGTAAAATACTATGAGTTTTAAAATGTACAGGCAGAAACAGTTTTTTCTGTAAGCCCGGGAAAAATCATTTGGCATGTAAATATGCTAAGAGTGAATGAGCTTAGGGTATTTTCCCCCCTGTACTTCAAAGAGCCCCTGCTAAGTGGGAGACTCTGAGTCTAGTGTGAAAATGGCCAGGAAGTTGCTGAGGATCATCAAGTTGAGGGTGGACCCCTGGTATGCTAAACCGCATAGGTGTCAGGCTGACACATGCGCTTTGCAAACCGGAAATCTCTTTTTGTCCATTTTGTAAACTACGGGCAAATCGGGGATTGGTGGTCTAAATGTTACCACGGAGGGGATTGGGCATGCATGTTAGAGATAGGTTTGTGAACCCTATAAATCTGCCCGCCGAGCTATCCCCTATGTGATTCATGACTTATCCAAGCTTTGCTCAAGATTCCGTTCAAGTACAGCGGTAGCGGTTCCAGGACGCAAGGGGTTAACAACATTGTAACTAAAGCTTTACTTCGGGAATTTGTTCGCCCTGGAGACTTTTGAACGAATTCCAACAAACGAGAACGAACTTTCTTCATTTGGCAAAGTTATTAGGTTGGCAACTTGCGACCTAGCCAAAAGAACTTTAAGCCAGAAACTTTATTTCTGCAGCTTTCATGCAAAGGACAATTTATTTTGTTTCCCCATCCCAGTAAGTGTTGTATTAAGTGTAGATAGAAATGTCCCAGAGCTGCTCCAAGAACTGACTGATGCTACCAGAATTGCGCACATATATAATCTACAGTAGATCCAAATATATCAATGGATAAATAATTCCATAAAAGCACACCCGTTCAGCGTCCCAATGATAGATACATGAGGTGGTGTGAAAACAGTAATACTGTGTGCTAGTGACTCTCCCACGGGACGGGGCTAGAGTGTGGTAGGGCGGATATTGAACCTCGGTGCAGCCGTGTCCCCTGAAAGGGAATCATAAGCGGCTTATTGAATCACCGCAATCCTCCGCCACTGTCCTCACATACCCGGTGTCACACACAGCAATAGTCCCCAGCGAGGGGGGGTACTCACGATCTTGACACGCCGGGTCCAGACTCCAAAGCTGACGTTAGGCTCCCCTGATCCGGAAGTGCAGTGACGCGTGCTCCAGCCAAGGTAAGGTAAACAAAAGTAGGGTATTCAGGCGTTTCATGCGCATGCGCACTTCTCCTTCCCCTGAAGAAGTGTGCATGCGCACGAAACGCGTTGGGCTATTGAGAATCATTTTACAGCTGTACTGTGAGAGGAGCAGACCTTACAAACAGTTTCTGGAGTTGCAGGCTATAGGAGTTGTAATCGGCAGCAAGATCTGGTAAATCATCCCGCCCGCTGTGACGCACTTCCGGGCGCGGTTGGAGGACTCCACGAGGAAAGGAGGAAGTGCCTCCATTACCAGCCGACAGCATAGGAAGCTCCTGAGGGCTACACGTGGCACGCGTCCACCAACACCATCTGTCAGACGTTTACACTATCCCCACCTGCATTCATTCTAGGGACTTGCTGTAAGTAGGATTCCGGTTTTTACACACCGGATCCTAGACCTGCTCGTCACCAGACAGCTGCTATTTATTTTATTGTGTTTATTAAATCATTCATACTATTAGTCAGCCTAATTGTCTATTGTTTAGTGTTGTTTAGTGTTATGTATGTCAGTCTGTCTATGTGTATGTGTTTATTGGTATAGTCATGCAGTGTCACACTATGATCTTGTCCTTTTGTCTCCCCTGCATGATATAATAATCCTGATGCTGAGGAACCTGTTGACAACTGGATCAAAGCAACATTCGCTGGACATTCCAATTCACCAATTTGAACTCTAACTCTCCCATTTGGACTTTAAGGCGCCGGTCTGTATTGTTTCCTTTGTCTATCACTAACTGTGTTTGGGTTAGTTTCCCTGGCAGCCTTACTTTATTATTGTATTATATCACATGTTGTAATATTTGCACTGCATTGTATATTTTTTAGCGCTAATCACACCTCCTTTTTCTAATTACCTTCCTTTATCAAGGACACTTCTGATTTGGTTAGGTCCATACAGGATTTGGAATGGAAATGTGGATACAGGTGGGTTACATTAGATGTGACCTCCCTGTATTATATCATTACACACAAACAGGGCATACACACACTTCAACACTATCTTAATTTATCAGATCTATCAGTCACTTTATGCACTTTTTTATTGGAATCAGTCACATTTTTACTTACACACAATTATTTTATGTTTGATTCACGTTATTATTTACAAAAATTAGGCACTGCTATGGGTTCTTCTTTTGCGCCATCTTATGCTAATCTTTTTATGGGTCTTTGGGAGTCACGTCACATTTATCACGATTCTAATTTATTTCGTAGTCACATTATTATTTATAGGCGCTTTATTGATGATCTTATTTTGGTGTGGGATGGGGATTTAAATTCACTGCTCACATTTATTAATTCACTAAACATTAATGATTATAATTTACATTTCACATATACACAGAACATTAATCACATACATAATTTAGACATGACACTCTTTATTGATAATGACAAAAAGATACAGACGGCTATCTTCCGTAAACCTCAGTCCAAAAATGCTCTTCTGTGTGCAACTAGCTGTCATCCTCCAGCCTTGATTAAGAGCATACCCAAGGCTCAGTTTATTCGGCTTAAAAAGATTTGTTCAAACAATTAAATGTTTTTGATTCGTTCCCGCGAAATTGCGGATAATTTCAGAGAAAGAGGCTATAAGGATATTGATATTGTTAAAGCATTTGAATATGCAGACTCTCTTGATAGAGAGGATATTATTAAATCTAGAACACATAGAAAAAAGAAGCGATACAATTATGAGGATAATTCATTGTGTCCATCTTTTATTTCAGTTTACAATAGACAGTCTAAATCGATAAAGGAAATAATTAAAAAACATTGGAAAATACTTACCTTAGATAAGGATATTGCATCCCTAATACAGGGTGGACCAAGATTTATTTATAAAAAAACAAAACCTTTAGGTTCTTAGCTTTCACCAAGTCTATTCAATGCTAGATCATATAGATCACAATTAAGTAACATTCCGAAAGGTTTTTTCCCCTGTGGGCGGTGCTCAGTTTGCAAATATGCCAAACCCATTAAAAAACATTTCTACATGTGAGGGTAATCACCGTATTGGTAGCTTTATGAACTGTCATACCAGCTATGTGATTTACCATTTACAATGTGGATGTAAAATGTCATACATTGGTCGGACCATCAGGCCCGTGAGAGTAAGGGTTCAAGAACATATTAGACATATTCTAAAGAAAGACTTGTTGCCCCCAGTGTCACGGCATTTTTCTATTTGTACTGTAAGTTGGGAGATATTTCCAAATGTTCTTTTTCAGGTCTGGAACATGTTGATATCCACCCTAGAGGGGGAGATACAATAAACAAACTTAATATGAGGGAAATGTATTGGATTCATGCTATGACCACGTTACATCCCGCTGGGATCAATGTTGAGTGGGATCTTAAGTACTTTTTAGTTTGATTTATCTATATATTTAATATATGATGGTATTTTAGTATTCATGGTTATGGTCTTTATACTGTTTTTCATTTATATATATGATTTTCATTTAGGTTTTGTTTCATTGTGCACATATTACCTGTTTGCTCCATGTGTTTTTTTGCACTATTATTATCACTGTGGGTTACACTGTTTATAATTATTATCATTTTTATCTTTTGTATTTTTATGATTTTCATCTGTTTACTTATATGCATATTGATTTATTTTCTTTAGAGTATTCACCTATATTTATATTAATGTTTACACATTATTTTGCATCCTCTATATATGTTTTAGCATAGCTTAGTAATGGCACATTTACTTTAAAATTCATGCATGTATTTGAGTTTTGTGATTTTTCTATTTTGTATCTTTATATCATATGTTGGTTGCTGGTTTTGCTACATTGATACTGGTAACTGTTTTATACATTGTTTACTCATGTATTTAGACGGCAGTATGGAGTTTTGTTTTTAACTTTTTTGTGTCTTTTAAATGTCATGTTCTACTGCATTAGATTGTCCTCAGTGATCCCTTATAAGAGAGTATTGTTAGGTGGTTAATATGGGTTCTCGTTTTAGAGTCTAATTAGGCTGTTATTCACCTGGTGGGCTAGTTTATTATACAATTTGATACACCCAATAGCATTCTACATCTCACTATATAGGCTTCACTGGGGGCAGTACCAGATACTCTTTGACAAAGTCCCTACCTGCGGACGAAACGCGTCAGAGTTTTCTCTGTAGCAGAACATCTTTTGGTGTATATACACTCATTAAACAGCCTTTTTAACTGATTGCGCGTGGATTTCCATTCTTATGCCCCGACGGCAGCAGTGAACCGCCTGAATACCCTACTTTTGTTTACCTTACCTTGGTTGGAGCACGCGTCACTGCACTTCCGGATCAGGGGAGCCTAACGTCGGCTTTGGAGTCTGGACCCGGCGTGTCAAGATCGTGAGTACCCCCCCTCGCTGGGGACTATTGCTGTGTGTGACACCGGGTATGTGAGGGCAGTGGCGGAGGATTGCGGTGATTCAATAAGCCGCTAATGGTTCCCTTTCTGGGGACACGGCTGCACCGAGGTTCAATATCCTCCCTACCACACTCTAGCCCCGTCCTGTGGGAGAGTCACTAGAACACAGTATTACTGCTTTCACACCACCTCATGTATCTATCATTGGGACGCTGAACGGGAGTGCTTTTATGGAATTATTTATCCATTGATATATTTGGATCTACTGTAGATTATATATGTGCGCAATTCTGGTAGCATCAGTCAGTTCTTGGAGCAGCTCTGGGACATTTCTATCTACTGCTGCGACACACTTTATTCGAGCAAATGCCCAGTTTGTACCTGGCAGATACATGGAATGCGCCGCTCCTCACCTCTGACAAGCCCCGTTGCGTTTGCCTTCCCAGCCATGGTTCATGCCTGGCTGACGGGCGGCTGATCTGTTAAATGATAATGATTAGGATTTAATAGGCTGCAATGCTTCGCGTGTCTACCAGATGGCATAAATTCATGAATTGTAATGCAGTATATATATATATACTGTGCAGTATTGCAGCCAGCGGGAATAAAATGCTTCAATCCCTGCCTGGAAAATAATGCAATGCACTCGGGCAGAAAACAGTCACAAACCTCAATACACCCGAGTATACCCGAATTCGTGGGACTAGCCGAGCTCGAATAAAGTGTGTCGCCAGTGTATGTATTGTATACTGTTTGCTCATTGATGCACATTTCTACAATCAAGAACTTGGAACGAAGGTGTTAAAAATTATATATATTGCCAAGTTTTTTACCGTTGTGGGTATGAATACGCAATCTGGTTGGTCAAAAATATTTTTTCTATTATGACTTAATTTGAGTGCATATACATGCAACATTTATTAAGTAAGATTTTTTACGGACATTTATAACATTTTTGGGACTAAGATATTTTTTGTCCTTATACATGCCTGTTGCTATAGCTAATTATATACATACAATTTTCCAGTTTATTGTGATCTTGATTATTTCTATTACGCTATGTAGGATGAGGATAATTCTACACCAAGTTACACAGCGGATCTATACATATGGAGCCGTTAATAATAGTAAACAGGCTAAAAAGGCATCACATGTGTTTGGGGAGCAGAAAGATTTCACGTGTGATAAACCATCTGATCTAACTAACCACTTTGTGAAATTAGAAAAATTATTGGTGCAAGACATTAGACTCTGGTGGGACATCACAACATTGCAAAATTATATCAACACTAATAGGATCCCCAGAGGTCTTCGAGTCAAAGTGCCCACATTTGGTTTTGTTAATAGACAGTTTGAGCAAGACTGGATAAAGATTTTAGATCAGTGCTCGATTAAACTAATGGAGTTAATCATCCAACAGAAGATCCATGAAAAAGATGTGTTAAACGCAGAGATTACTGCTTTTCAAAATAAATTGAAACCCTTTGAAACAAGGGTTCAATTTATTAAGAATGATGTCACCCTTTTAGAGAACCTTGAATCAATTGAGGAAGGTATAAGTGAAAAGAAACAAATCAAATATGAGAGGGATAAAGCTGACTACACTAGGGGACATATCTATTGCTGGCAAAAAACACCGCAGAGGGAAGGGTCACAACCTAGAACATCTAGGAAATATTTTGACAAGGGGGTAGAACATTGTACACCCAATAAGTCCATACTAAAAAATAGATGGGTAGACACGTCAAGCTTTGATTCTGACCAATCGGAGAATGAAATCAGATCACATTCAGTATCATTTGATAGGTCAGACGACTATGGGAAGGAATATACTGACAACCATAGATTAGATCTCAAGCCATCCACTTCCACAGCCTTGATGTTTTCCAGACCGCTTAAATCGGGTTTAAAATCGGTTTCCAATAGTGGTTCAAAAAAATTAAAAGAACACGAAGATCAAAGAGGAAACGGGGAAACAAGTGCATGAACGAAGAGGAAAAAATACACTTAAATGAATCCACGGATAATGTGATCAATCTCTCAGGGAGAGATTAATCGGGGGTTGGGGTTTGCACCAACTGGAAACTTTCAATTATTTCAGACAGTTATCGATTTACAGAAGTTCACTCGAAAATTATCTCTTAAATTTTTTTTTGCCTTACAGGGAACACGGACACCATCTGTTATAAGTACTGATGTTCTAAGGACTGATAATACGTCTACGGATAATCTTGTAATGTTTAATTTCAGAGATCACTGTCTCCTATCTGATATGGAGGAGATCCTGGAGCAACAGGGAGAACAGCTTAATACATCTACACTGGCGACACACTTTATTCGAGCTCGGCTAGTCCCACGAATTCGGGTATACCCGGGTGTATTGAGGTTTGTGACTGTTTTCTGCCCGAGTGCATTGAGGTATTTTCCAAGCAGGGATTGAAGCATTTTATTCCCGCTGGCTGCAAAACTGCACAGTATATATATATATAATGCATTACAATTCATGAATTTATGCCATCTGGTAGACACGCGAAGCATTGCAGCCTATTAAATCCTAATCATTATCATTTAACAGATCAGCCGCCCGTCAGCCAGGCATGAACCCAGGCTGGGAAGGCAAACGCAACGGGGCTTGTCAGAGGTGAGGAGCGGCGCATTCCAGGTATCTGCCAGGTACATACTGGGTATTTGCTTGAATAAAGTGTGTCGGTACAGTATGCAATCATTCTTTGGTGATCATGATTCTGGTTTAAGGAAGAAATCCATTTTTGTCCCAGTTCTCAAAGGGGTCCGTATATTGCGACCTTTGAGAAACTGGTGGAACGTGATATTCGTTTACTAAATAAGGGTTTTGCATTTTCAAATGTTATGAATAACAACCTTACTATTTCAGAGGTAAAATAGCTGGATGTTCTTAAGCGAGATGAAAGATTAGTCTTTAAAAAGGCTGATAAAGGGGGGGCACTTGTGGTCTTATCAGCAGATCAATACAAAAAAGAGGCATACACACAATGAAATGATTTAACGCTGTATCAAAGTTTGAAATCAAATCCCACTGAAGATTATTTGAAACAATATATGGAGCTTTTGGACATGGGTAGGATACTCGAAGTTATTAGTCATAAGGAATTGGAGTTTTTGGCTTGTCCACATCCCGTGGTATCCATATTCCATCATATCCTAAAGATTCATAAGTCACTGGTCGACCCTCCAGGTCGACCCATTGTGGCGAGTATTGGATCTTTGGGAGATGGGTTATTGCGGTATGTGGATGGGTTTCTTCAACCATTGGTTTATCAATTACCTTCCTTTATCAAGGACACTTCTGATTTGATTAGGTCCATACAGGATTTGGAATGGAAATGTGGATACAGGTGGGTCACATTAGATGTGACCTCCCTGTATTCTATCATTACACACGAACAGGGCATACACGCACTTCAACACTACCTAAATTTATAAGCTCTATCAGTCACTTTATGCACTTTTTTATTGGAATCAGTCACATTTTTACTTACACACAATTATTTTATGTTTGATTCACGTTATTATTTACAAAAATTAGGCACTGCTATGGGTTCTTCTTTTGCGCCATCTTATGCTAATCTTTTTATGGGTCTTTGGGAGTCACGTCACATTTATCACGATTCTAATTTATTTCGTAGTCACATTATTTTTTATAGGCGCTTTATTGATGATCTTATTTTGGTGTGGGATGGGGATTTAAACTCACTGTTCACATTTATTAATTCACTAAACATTAACGATTATAATTTACATTTCACATATACACAGAACATTCATCACATAGATTATTTAGACATGACACTCTTTATTGATAATGACAAAAAGATACAGACGGATATCTTCCGTAAACCTCAGTCCAAAAATGCTCTTCTGTGTGCAACTAGCTGTCATCCTCCAGCCTTGATTAAGAGCATACCCAAGGCTCAGTTTATTCGGCTTAAAAGGATTTGTTCAAACAATGAAATGTTTTTGATTCGTTCCCGCGAAATTGCGGATAATTTCAGATAAAGAGGCTATAAGGATATTGATATTGTTAAAGCATTTGAATATGCAGACTCTCTTGATAGAGAGGATATTATTAAATCTAGAACACATAGAAAAAAGAAGCGATACAATTATGAGGATAATTCTTTGTGTCCATCTTTTATTTCAGTTTACAATAGACAGTCTAAAGCGATAAAGGAAATAATTAAAAAACATTGGAAAATACTTACCTTAGATAAGGATATTGTATCCCTAATACAGGGTGGACCAAGATTTATTTATAAAAAAACAAAAACTTTAGGTTCTTAGCTTTCACCAAGTCTATTCAATGCTAGATCATATAGATCACAATTAAGTAACATTCCGAAAGTTTTTTTCCCCTGTGGGCGGTGCTCAGTTTGCAAATATGCCAAACCCATTAAAAACATTTCTACATGTGAGGGTAATCACCGTATTGGTAGCTTTATGAACTGTCATACCAGCTATGTGATTTACCACTTACAATGTGGATGTAAAATGTCATACATTGGTCGGACCATCAGGCCCGTGAGAGTAAGGGTTCAAGAACATATTAGACATATTCTAAAGTAAGACTTGTTGCACCCAATGTCACGGCATTTTTCTATTTGTAAGTTGGGAGATATTTCCAGATTTTCTTTTTCAGGTCTGGAACATATTGATATCCACCCTAGAGGGGGAGATAGAATAAACAAACTTAATATGAGGGAAATTTATTGGATTCATGGTTTGAACACGTTACATCCCGTTGGGATCAATGTTGATTGGGATCTTAAGTACTTTTCAGTTTGATTTATCTATATATTTAATATATGATGGTATTTTAGTATTCATGGTTATGGTCTTTATACTGTTTTTCATTTATTTATATGATTTTCATTTAGGTTTTGTTTCATTGTGCACATATTACCTGTTTGCTCCATGTGGTTTTTTGCACTATTATTATCACTGTGGGTTACACTGTTTATAATTATTATCATTTTTATCTTTTGTATTTTTATGATTTTCATCTGTTTACTTATATGCATATTGATTTATTTTCTTTATCATATTCACTCAGATTAATATTTATACAATATTTCGTACCCTCTATATATTTTATATCATAGTTTAGTAGTTGCACATATCACTATTATAGTTACACTATTTATATTTAATATCATTTTTTGATGTTTACATATTAACTTACATATTTATAATATGTTTATTGATTTATTTTCTTTAGGTATTCACCTATATTTATATTAATGTTTACACATTATTTTGCATCCTCTATATATGTTTTAGCATAGCTTAGTAATGGCACATTTACTTTAAAATTCATGCATGTATTTGAGTTTTGTGATTTTTCTATTTTGTATCTTTATATCATATGTTTGTTGCTGGTTTTGCTACATTGGTACTGGTAACTGTTTTATACATTGTTTACTCATGTATTTAGACGGCAGTATGGAGTTTTGTTTTAAACTTTTTTGTGTCTTTTAAATGTCAGGTTCTACTGCATTAGATTGTCCTCAGTGATCCCTTATAAGAGAGTATTGTTAGGTGGTTAATATGGGTTCTCGTTTTAGAGTCTAATTAGCCTATTATTCACCTGGTGGGCTAGTTTATTATACAATTTGATACACCCAATAGCATTCTACATCTCACTATATAGGCTTCACTGGGGGCAGTACCAGATACTCTTTGACAAAGTCCCTACCTGCGTACGAAACGCGTCAGAGTTTTCTCTGTAGCAGAACATATTTTGGTGTATATACACTCCTTAAACAGCCTTTTTAACTGATTGCGCGTGGATTTCCATTCTTATGCCCCGACGGCAGCAGTGAACCGCCTGAATACCCTACTTTTGTATTAAGTGTATTCTGAGGTTGTCGTGTGTTTGTCTATTAGGGAAATAAATGACAATTTATTTTGTCCTCCTTGTTGTGTTCAATCAAGAATCCCAAAAATATAAAAGTGTTAATAAGTACTGGTCCACCGTGACAGTGTGTTGCCCTGTTTGGGTAGCCTCTTATGAGAAATAGCTGCAAGTCAAAGACTTCTGGAACATTACGGAAAGGGGGGATATTTTAACCTGTATTGCCTGCCAGCAAGGTTTTAGAACCCCCACATTTAAGGTCCAGGTGGTGTAGTGCAAGCTCTGGTAACCAAGGGTTAGTGTTGCTGTTTTTTAAAACTACAATCCATTTTGTGTTTGTCCTGAGAGGAAAAAACAGTTTGGTGACAAAAGGAAGACAGAGATTGATTAGCATTTCAATGCAGACCAGCTCAGGTAATGGGATTTCCTGTGCAAAGCCAAGCAGGTTGTAGCACATGGCGAGGGGGGGAAAGGCTGTGGACTGGCTATCTTCAGGAAACCCTTTGTTTCCCCTAGACTCTAGCCCCCTCAGTGTATTAGATAGGCAGCAAGCCCTATATAAGGCCTCGGTCCCGCTGCGCTCGTTGTTGCGGGCAGCCATGTCGCGAGTTCCCCACCAGCAGGGGAATCCTCGCGAGCCGGTCCCGGTCCCCCCTGGTGGCACAGCTGACTACACGCTGTGGCGCGTCAGCCACTAGGAGACACAAGAGAATGGTGTTTCCTAGCGTTGACGCGTCACGTGGTGTGGCTGTGAGCCAATGGGGAGGGGAGGCTTCGGGAGGAGGAGAGGCTTCGGGGAGCGGGGAGGAATGTGGAGTGAAAGCAGGTGAGTGCCTGTCTGTGTGTGTCTGAGTGCGTGCCTGTGTGTGTGTGTGTGTGTGTGTGTGTGTGTGTGTGTGTGTGTGTGTGTGTGTGTGTGTGTGTGTGTGTGCCTGCGTGTGTGTGTATGAGTACGTGAGTGCCTGCCTCTGTGTGTGTGTGTGTGTGTGTGTATGTATGAGTGCCTGCGTGTGTGTGTTTAAACTTACCCTCAGCAGTTCCAGCCTGAGCCCGTGGAGGGAGGGGGGGGAGAGTAGCGGGTCCCTCCGCTCAAGCTACGCCCCCCTCCCTGTCAAGCCTCCCACTCCCGCCCACCTCCCGCTCCGGCTCCCGCTCCCTACAGACCGCATATCGCGGTCTGTGTATCTCAGCGCACCGCCTGTCTGCAGTGCGGGTGCGCTGACTCTGGGAGCGGGGCCTTAGCCTTAGGGAGAGCAGTGAAGCAGCTCTCTCTCTTTTCCTTTTTCTGTTGGAGATTTGAAGACATGCAGCTGCTGGCGGGCCTCTCAAAGGTGCTTCTGTGAATGAGCTATTCACACAGGGAAGCATGGAGAGGCCTAGCCAGCAGGCTGGATTTCAGTCCAGGATGTCCAGAACCAGGGTCCTATCAAGGTAAGCCTTTGCTGAAGCAGGCGCCTTGCAACTAGGAAAGGAAAGAGACCCCAGTAAGTGTATATTCTCTGTATCTTTTATTTCTGTGTGTTTCCGTGGTCTTATCCGAAAAAAACGCAATTTATTTTACTGCCTGTTTTCCCCTGTGACTGATCCCTTAAATATAAAGGTGTATTTGGCCTGGTCTCCCATGACAGGTGGTTAGGCCTCTTGGGTGGGCAGTGGGAAGGTTTAACCCTTTCATTACCATAGAGGTTACTACCGCTAAGGTAATGAAGGGGTAAACCCCTCCCACTGCCCACCCGAGAGGCCTAATCACCCACCCTGGGGCAAATACCCAATTCCCTCATCCCCTCTACCCCAATAAACTCTACCCCAGGTAGTCTGGCTTAACCCATTCATTGCCTTAGCGGTTAGCCATTAAGGTAATGAAGCTGCTTTTATTTTAATATTACAGTATTGTAGAAGGGGGTCTCCAGAGCTGAACCACATTGATTTCAGGTCTGGAGACGCAATGCTTCCCGGGTTATAGGCCCCATTATGGGGTGCCGGTATCCCGGTGGCCATGTTTAAATTCTCCGGCATCACGGCCCATGTAATCAGGGGATTTAAAGTCACCAGAAGGATACCAACAATGTGGTTCAGCTCCGGAGACACCCTGCTACAATACTGTAATATTAGAATAAAATAAAATCCTTGCGATCACATGTTAGAGGCACGCAGGATAAGTGACTGATTCAGTCTATCTCTTACTGCATGTCTCTTACAGATAGGTAGAACCTAGTTGGATTCATACAGCGCAAGTCCTATTCAACCCCAGGGACCCCCACACTGTGTTAATCCGATGGTCCATTACAGCTGCTTTCGGCTACCTCACGAGTACCACACAGTTAGCGATCTCCCATTAGTGAGCGATAGCAGCGGAGCAGGACCCGAGTCAGGAGAGGAGTTCCTCCAATGGGAGGAATCACTGTGCAGCAGCCGGATGTGGGAGGTGAGGGGTTGTTGTCGGAGACCCCGTGGCGTTGGACCCTACCGCTGATCATCCTCCATCTGGAAGTATTCCCTGGTTAAGGACTTAACCAGGAAGGTATAAGTGCACCACCGCAAGGGCTAGGGTAGCGCTGCCCTCATACATACTTTGAGGAAGGGTTGTTTGGTGGACACCAAGTTATAGGCACCCTCAGTATTATTGGGGCTAGCTACCTCATATTGTCATAATGTCATATTGCTATTACTGCTGTTTCTGTTGTTATTGTGCCTGTGTGGTAATACTTGGGCCTACTGTGGGACCACAGTAAAAGAGTTATTATATATCCTGTTGTGGTTGTGTTATTGGGGTATACCATAAGTGTATACGTGTTCCTAAGAAGAGCCATCCTGCTACGCGGGATCCTCATAGGTGGAGGTGCTGCACCAGAGAGAGAGAGCACATCATCACCTCAGGCTCTTCAGAAGTGGAGGCTCAGGCCTTCTGTAAGTCTAACAGGTAACATCAATGACCATAATTACCACTATTTCCCTTAGAGATAGGGAAAGGGTGTTACACTTGTTTTTGGGATTTGCAGGCAGGTTGCATTTTGACTGGCATAGTGTCATCCCATGCCACTGCGCCAATCAATGGGTAGAGGAGGTTGGGTAGCGGGAGGGGGGTTTACCCCTTAATTACCTTAGTGGTTAATAACCACTAAGGTGATTAAGGGGTTAGTAACCAGTAGTTATATTTTTTTGTTGGTGCCCACTACAGAAGAGAAAGATGAGGAGGACGTGGATGGCCTGCATCCTGGAAGGGGCAAGTAGAACTTTAATATATGCTTTCTGGTTCATGCTTTTGTTATGTTTTATGTTTATGGCAAATGAGCTATTATCCAGATAAGGATAATAGGGATTTTGTCCATTTCTTTACTGTATGGGGGAGGGGGAGTTGTTCAATGTATTTTATTGATGTCTTGTATTATAATGTTTACTGGGGTTAGAGGGATTGAGTGAAGGGGGTAGTTGCCCCAGGGTGGGTGGTTAGGCCTGGGACCCGCTGCGCCCGGCGGCGCGGGCGGCCACACGAGCGTTCCCCACCAGCAGGGGAGTCCTCCCGAGCTGGTCCCAATCCTACCTCACGGCACAGCTCACTACACACTGCAACGCATCAGCCGCTAGGGGATTCAAGAGAATTGTAATCCCAAGCGTCAACGCGTCACGTGGTGTGGCTGTGAGCCAATGAGGAGGGGAGGTTTTGGGAGGAGGGGAGGCTTCAGGGAGGGGGGAGGAGAGTGTGGAGGGAAAGCAGCATGAGTGCCTGTCTGTGTGTGTGTGTGTATGTGTGTGCCTGAGTGCGTGAATGCCTGCGTGTGTGTGTGTGTGTGTGTGTGTGTGTGTGTGTGTGTGTGTGTGTGTGTGTATAGGTGCCTGTCTGTGTGTGCCTGAGTGTGTGTGAGTGCCTGAGTGTCAGCGTGTGAGTAGGGCAGCCCGCAGAAGCTCCCTCCTGCAGCCCGGGAGCCCGAGCCCGTGGAGGGGGGGGGTAGCGGGTGCCTCCGCTTAAACCACGCCCCCTCCGCTTAAACCACGCCCCTCCCTCCCACTCCAGCCCCGGCTCCCGCTCCATACAAGCCGCATATCGCGGTCTGTGTCTGTCAGCGCCCCGCCTGTCTTCAGTGCAGGCGTGCTGACTGAGGGAGCGGGGCCTTAGCCTTAGGCCTCTTGGGTGGATAGTGGGAAAGGTTAACCCTTTCATTACCATAGAGGTTACTACCGCTAAGTTAATGAAGGGGTAAACCACTCCTACTGCCCACCTAAGAGGCCTAATCACCCACCCTGGGGCAACTACCCCATTCACTCATCCCCTCTACCCCAATTAACCAGGTAGTCTGGCTTAATCCCTTCATTGCCTTAGCGGTTAGCCACTAAGGTATTGAAGCTGCTTTTATTGTAGAAGGGGGTCTACGGAGATGAACCACATTGATTTCAGGTCCGGGGACCCAATGCTTCCAGGATTACAGGTGACATTAAGGGGTGCCGGTATCCCGGCAGCCATGTTTAAATTCTCCCGTGTCACGGCCACAGTGATCAGGGGATTTAAACTCACCAGAGGGATACCAACAATGTGGTTCAGCTCCGGTGACACCCTGCTACAATACTGTAATATTAGAATAAAATAAAACCCTCGCGATCGCATGTTAGAGGCGCGCAGGTAGAGTGACTGATTCAGTCTATCTCTTACTGCACATCTCTTACAGACAGGTAGAACCCGGTAGGATTCACACAGCGCATTCAAACGCAGGAACCCCCGCTGTGTTAATCTGATGATCTATTACAGCTGCTTTCGGCTACCTCCCAATTTTTTTAAATCAGAATCACTTAGTTGTTTGCCAGATGTGATTGAGTCTAGGCCGCTGCATATGTACCACCATACCCAACATCCTGGAATAAGACATATAGGGTCCTTTTCTAGTAGGTTTGATAACAAACTCTTCAAGGTTTATAAGTACTTTCCAAACTATTTGGCAAGTGTGCTCTTCAGAAAGCTCTGACTTGCCAAACTCGTTCAGGAAGTGCATGTCCCCGAACGGTCTCGCTCCTGCTCAAACTCACCGAGCGGGAGCTGACAAACAGCTCCAACTCACATTTTTTCTAAAATCACACTATTCTAGTATCTCTGATGAGATAATTGGAACTCTGAACTAGCAAGCTTATCACAGATCTCATCTCACCACCTCAAGGGTGCATTGATACCAGCTCCGGAGACCCCCTTCTTCAATCCAATAAAAATAAAAGTAGCTTCGGTACCTTAGCGGCTAACTGCTAAGGCAATGAAGGAGTTAAATACTAGTGCTTGATTTATTGTGGGTAGCGGGGGTGGATGAAGGTGGTATTTGTCCCATGGCGGGTTTTTAGGCCTTGCGGGAGGGTAGTGGGAGGAATTAATCCATTCATTACTTTAGCTGTTACTACCGCTATGATAATGAAGGGTTAACCCCTCCCGCAACCCACCCGGTAGGCATAAACACACCACAGTCCAAATACCACCTTCACTCACCCCCGCTACCCACATTAAACCTTAAAACACAATATTGAAAAAATAGGGAGAGGAGCTCCCATAAGTGTGCTCCAATGAACTGTGGTGGAAGTGGTATTATTGATGATTGGACAAGTAGAATAGTGTGGGACGGCAATATGAATATGAAAGTCTTGTAAGTGGATGTGGCCACGGTGTGGGTAAGTATGAATAAACTGTCTCTAGCTGGAATCCGGATCAACGTGGGTATCTGCGAAGGGTAAAGTGTCCCCATATATGGTGCTATATAAATAAAGACATACAATACAATACAATGTGTAGCGTGAGTAATGGCCTCTCCGTGTCTGAAGCCAGCAAAATGGCTATGCAAGCTCTGTGCCAGTCCTGAATTACACGGTGTATAACGGAGGCATGTTCACCTGATAAGACAGTGTAGGGGAACACTTGCCTTTGAACCGATGTCCTTGTCTTGTATTGTTCCGCCGGCTGGGTTGTCTGGTCACACGAGAGTCGTCGGTACCGCTAGGACGTCTTCTCCCGGCGGTCTCACGAGAGGCGTCGGCACCGCTATTGCGTCATCTCACAGTGACTCACCCCTCCCCCAGCGTGGGTGTCCCGCTTGAGTTCAACGATCAACGATCCCCGCGAGTTCTGCGGACACTCCCTCCAAACTGTGCCACCCACACACAGCCGGCCGAAATCCACCAATAAACCGAAGGGTTTGTACGCTGTGAACTGTGTACCGTCCCACAGCGTGCTCCAAATGCGTGGTTAAAGGAGTAGATATGGAAGAGAAATGGGCACTGCTGATGCTGGAGAATGAGGCTGGTCGTGGGTAAAATTGAATAACTTTATTTGGGCATGATAGACAAAAATTAAAACAGTACATAATATCCCCTGCGTTTCCCGCTTTACAGGATGCTTTCTCAAAGGGATTTCCCTTTGAGAACATGTCCTGAGAGGCGGGAAACGCGTCAGGGGATATTTTGTGCTGTTAGCCAAAAATTCTATCATACCCAAATAAAGTTATTCAATTTTACCCACGACCAGCCTCATTCTCCAGCATTAGCAGTGCCCATTTCTCTTCTATATCTACTCCTTAAAACACAATACTAGCCAACGTCACTGTCACGGTAGCTTATGACAGGCTGTAATTTACACCAAAACTATATATAAATATATATATATATATATATATATATATATATATATATATATATATATATATATATATATATATACCAGGGTTTGAACTGGGACGAGACTTAGATATGATAAAATATAATTTATTCCTTGATAAAGGTGAACACAACAGATTATACAAATAACAGGCAAAATATAGACACTTACTTAAAGATTAGGACAGAAGGTCATCAGGATACAGACTGGGCCACTTCTCCCATATATCAGTTGACATCACAGCAATACATGCAGGACACATGCATGAAGACATTTGCATGAAGAACATTTGCATGAAGAACATGAAGAACTTTGCATGAGGAACATGAAGAACTTTGCATGAGGAACATGAAGAACTTTGTATGAGGAACATTTGCATGAAGAACAATGGGTAAAGGGTGGCTTTGACTTATATACTATGTCAAACTCATCTCTTTAACCCTAGGTGCCGCGACGGCTAGCAAAAGTCCCTTTGAAGCTTTTGAAGCTGATTTTGGACTTCCAGCTTGGGGTAGTCCCCCCATCAATAAACCCTTTGAAGCAGGGAGGACATTTGTCATGTTCACTCCTGCAGGAAACCTTGGTGTGTAAGTGTGAGTTACCACATTTACAAAAACATCCTCGTCCCTGCTCATTATCATAACAGGGGGGGGGGGGGTTGCAGTCTTTCAGAACTCAACCAAAATTTCATATTTACTGCAAATCACTCCCTAACTTGAGTTCAGTAATACATACAGGCAGGTGAGATATATTAATACATTCCGTCACACCTGACGCTCACAGAGAGACCAAACATTACAGTGTAATATGAACATTAATAGAGATATTAATATCTGGCATTTCATAGCGGTTACATATACAGTGTTTAGACTCCCAAAGATATGCTAAATCCCACTAATACTAATATGTAATTCTTAGCTTGGTCAGCCAAGGACATCTCATAATATTCTTATATTTAATAAGGACACCCATTCAGATATCCTGCTTGGGGTTGCTCCACCCTGGCCCCATCAATAAAACCTTTTGAAGCAGGTTTTTAGCTCTCCGCATAAACAATTAGGTTATTACTTTTTGATCACTATGTATCACACCTAGCAAGATGTCCTATCTAGCATACAGAGGTAACCCAGCTTTAAGGTGTCAAAACCATTTGGTTCCTCGTGCATTACAAAAGGGCAGGCATTCTGCCCGTACATTAGCATTAGCACACCATTAGCATTCTGCCTGTACATTTCAAAAACTGCCCCAGAAAAGCACTTTATCAAAAATATATGTCCCTCTTATGACAAAGTGATATTTTTAATATGTGGGTACTTGGGGGGTTCCCCTGAGGCTGCACCCCAAGACTCAGGGGCTGGCTGCAAACAGGTATTAACATACTGTACACTAAAAAACCCTTCTGCTTTTCACATTCAACTTCAATTAAGCCCTTTGAAGTCCAGATTTCCTGAAAAGACACCATACAGTGGAATTTTCTTAAACTGTAGCTCATTAACCCCTTATGACCCAGTGGGTGTGTTATGCAGACACTGATCCAGCAACAACATCATTTACACAGGGGAATAAGCATTTTCATGTTATAACAAGGGTCAAATCACATTTCTGGGCCTCAGCCCAGTTAACCCCTTGTCTCCCTGGTGAGGTTAGAGGGGGCCCTTGGGGGGGTAACCCTGTTAATCCCGGGCCAAACCCTCACTATCGTCACAGTCACATCCTTAAAGAAAATGGCTGCCATCACATGGTACATCAACCAATTGGATTCTGAGATAAATAATGTTGTACACCCCGCATCTGATTGGTTGAAGTACCATGTGATGGCAGCCATTTTTTTTAAAAGATGTGACATCATGTTTTTAAGATGATGTCACATTATTATTTTTTTAATGGAAACTGTCACATAGTACTTCAACCAATCAGATTGGGGGTGTACCCTGTGATCCCTCACATGGTATATCTCACAATCAGATAGTTGTAGTATCATGTGATGGCAGCCATTTTTTGAAAGGATGTGATCTTCCGACCTTGAAGTATTATCACATTCTTTAAAAAAAAAAACAAACCCTGTCACATGGTACAGCTGTCACGGGAGACCAGGGTTATTAACACCTTTTCCTACTGGGATCATCTGATTGAGTAAGACACAGCAGTAAAATAAATTGTACAGTGGTGGCCGCCTTTATCCTAATGCGGCCACCACCGCGGGAATTTTAAAACTGCGGAGGCGCGCGACTTCTTTTCGGCCGGTTTCCCGCGCCACGGGCGCTTTCAATGATAAGCACCATTAGCGCTTATCTGTGATGATGCGGCTGCCGCGCGGGAAACTCCAATACCAACGGAGAAAATGCCCGGATAAATCCGGGTAAGTGTTAGAATAAAGGTGGCTGCAACAGTAATTTATTCCAGCATTTGACATACACACAAAGTAACACAATTAACATGGTTAACACACTTACTGGGAATGGGGCAAACAAATAATATCTTCCTTAAAACGAAATTGTCACAAACGACCTCTGTAGGAGCCCTTTCCAATGACTGGGGGGTACTCATGGAAGTCCTGGAATGCACTTTGGCATGCAATTCCAGCCACGACTACTACGTCTTCAAAAAGCGGGACTTAGAAAATTTCTTCAGTCAAAATCTTTAAAGCCGGCTTGCGTCTATTCCTTACAAGGCATCTTTGAATTTGCCGCTGATGGTTTGGCGCTTGGAATCTGAGGTGCCTGATTGGCTGCAAGGTTTCTTATAGGTTTTAGAGTACCATTCAGAAATCACTACAAACAATCAGCGTGTGGGAAATCTCCTGCCAACCAATCACCGATTTGCCAGTATTCTAAAGCCAGGTGGGCGCCGATTTGGATTCTGCTAAGGGGCATGCGCCAACCTGGCACCTCTGCCTCTTAGCATATCGATCCCACCCACTGTCCAGGCTCCGCAGAGTCTAGGGAATGGCAAATGGTTGCTGGATAGCCCCTTGTTATCCAAGGATGGAGGTACTCAGGTATAACTACAGTACCCCTCCTGTTCTAACACCTTGACATCCCTGAGGCGTTCAACTCCAGGTCTCGAGTAGACTCAGTGGTGCCAGCTTGATAGCCATCTGGTCTCTCGGAACCACAGACTTGGAATCCCAGAGTCACAGATATATGTTATAAGCACTCACATTTATTAAACAGAATCTTTAATAAAATTATCCTTGCTTATGTGTCTTGGTGTTTTAATGGGTATAAGTCTTCTGGTCCAGTGTCAGGGATACAATAAAAATATGTGTTCCCTATTCTTATCAGCCTTATCCCTGGCACACTGCGCAACCCTGACTTTACTGTACCCACACAATAAGAGCTCTCACAGCTTTTGGTCATAGCTGTAGCACTTGGGCATGGTCTGGGCATCCCACCTTATACTGGGGACCCTGGGACTGTTCTGGGGATACCTTGATTATCCATGCCCTCTTTACTTTTCCAGCCTGTGCTGAAGCAGGGAACCCTGGTGGTGAGTTGCAAGAACGATTCCAGGGTAGGATTTTGCCAGAGCACTGTGCTTCAATGTTCCCTAGATGTTCTAGTATTCTTACCCATAGGGGTCTCGAGGTTCACCCTACATATTGGAGGCCGAACGGGCACTCCAATATGTAGACTACATATAGTTTGATCCGGAAATAATTGGACACTGATACAAGTTTTGTTATTTCGGCTGTGTACCAAAATAAATTTAAGTTACTGTTAAATAATGAATATGGGCTTAAAGTGCAGTGTATCAGCTTTAATTTGTGGGTATTCAAATCCAAATTGGAGAAAGGGTTTAGGAATTACATCTCTTTAATATGTAGCCACCTCTTTTTCAAGGGACCAAAAGTAATTGGACAATTGACTCAAAAGCTGTTTCATGGACAAGAGTGGGCTATTCTTTCATTATTTCATCATTAATTAAGCGGATTTAAGGTTTGGAGTTGATTCCAGGTGTGGCATTCGCATTTGGAAGCTGTTGCTGTGAACCCACAACATTCGGTCAAAGGAGTTTTCAATGCAAGTGAAACAGGGCATCCTTAGGCTGCAAAAAAAATTAAAAAAATCCATCAGGGAGTGTTAGGACCAGTAGGTCAGGCCAGAATCTGCATTTGTGTTAAGCTTCCATTTTGTCTGATCATAACTAGTTAAGATTCTGTAGTCAGCCTTTTGCTGAAATATAATTCCTAAATGCACTCAATTTTTGCCAAATTGCATTTCCTTTCTTCCTGCTCAGGATATTGCTAAGATACTTTTTGTATGAACAGTCTCATACTGTTCTAGTTAGAATATAATAGAATGGTTCTCTGCAAGAAGCAAAATAGTATAATTAGTTGCTAAAGATTCAAGGTCTCTTTTGATAACAAACAATGAATAAGCTATGTATTCAGACATTGCTTGTATTGGGAAAGACACGTCCCAAGAATCATGCCACTAATATGTCCTGCCCCTAAAGCTTCCCGGGGAAGTCTGCTGTAAACGGTGCAGATGGTGTATCCAGTCACAAGGCTTCAGTTTTCTTGGCAGAGGAAAGGCTCCTCTCAGTTCTGAAGCATAGGTGAAGGAATACGGTTTTCTTTCGGTTTTGGTGTCAGAAGTGGGATAATTCACAAAGGTGGTGAGTATATATGTAAATTTTTATATATGATGCTTCACCCCCTCTGGGAATTTAGAAGACCTAAATTGTGACTGAAGAATTGGGTTAGGCCCTTTTAAACAAAATTTTTGGTTAAGTCCAGTAAATTTTGTGCACGACTGGACTGTTATCTCTGATCTAGCTGAACGACCATTGTATATTGTGTAAGTATAAATATTGCAATTATTTGTCATAATTAAGCTGTTTTTCTATAGGCAACTAATGGTTTATGCTGGTCTCAGAAATCAATCAGGAATAATAGCTCAGAATAATGGTGTCTGTTTTAATTGTGGTGGTTTTGGTCATTGGCAGAGAGTGTGCCACTATCAGTCAGAAGCAGGGAAGTGCTGCTTTGCCCGTGGGGGCTCAGAGTGCAAGTCTCTGTAAAAAAAAAAAACACCGCTACCTTATGTAAAAGAGTTTGTTTGTAACCCTGATGAATTTTTTCCTGAACGATTTCTTGTGTGAAAGACCCACTGGGGCATGCTGATTATCATGTGTGTAAAAAAAAATATGAATATTAGTTGCTCATGATCAAATCTAAATTTTAAAAGGTTTTATTATTTATTTATTTATTTTATTTATAAAATACTTTACCAGGAAGTAATACATTGAGAGTTACCTCTCGTTTTCAAGTATGTCCTGGGCACAGAGTAAAAAAAAATAATACATGGTTACAAATACAGTTACATAAATGAACAAGGTATACATTATATACAAGACATTGCATGCACAGTTAAAGAAAATATATATTATGAGCGTATGAAACAGTTACAGACCAGATTAAAGTGTGAGACAGCCTTAGATTTGAAAGAACTTAAGCTGGTGGTGGATATGAGCGTCTCTGGTAGGTTGTTCCAGTTTTGGGGTGCACGGAAGGAGAAGGAGGAACGTCCGGATACTTTGTTGAGTCTTGGGACCATGAATTGTCTTTTGGAGTCTGATCTCAGGTGATAGGTACTGCATGTGGTAGGGGTGAGGAGCTTGTTCAGGTAGCTGGGTAGCTTGCCCAAAAAGTATTTGAGGGTGAGACAGGAAAGGTGAACTTTGCGCCTAGACTCTAGTGATGACCAATCTAGTTCTTTGAGCATTTCGCAGTGATGTGTGTTGTAGTTGCATTGGAGAACAAAACGACAAATTGAATTGTAGAGGGTGTCAAGTTTGCTAAGGTGGGTTTGAGGAGCCGAGCCATATACTATGTCTCCATAGTCAATAATTGTCATTAAAAAGGTGTACACCGAATATTGGAGAGAAATACCTCACAACAGAAGGGGAGTATATTCAGCTCTGTCCCTGGTTATAGTTTGAAAGGTTTATTCGTCCTGGCCAGGCGGATACTTTTTAAACCAGACACATTTCTTTTCGTTTGTGGTATTTCTATCTTAATAAAAGGAGGGACACAGCCTCTCCCTTACAGTTTAAAGAATGCGAAGCATTCACATTAAAATTAACTAGCTCTGTGCTTTAGCAGTTTATTTATGAGAACAAGGTAATGTAGAATTGTCTTTTCCATAAAGCAGTAAGATAACACATTTCAATTTAATTTCTACAGGATTAAGATATGTCTGGGGATGTTTTTGTTTAAAAATGCTGGTAAGAGCTCACAAGCACTGATTGAATTAATATATTGTATTATATATGTATATAACGCCATTAATGTACATAGCGCTTCAAAAGGAGGGTGTCCGTGGTGGCAGGTGCTGCGGGGAGGTTGAGTGGTGTGAGCGGAGTGTGATGATATCTGTCTTTAGCAGCATGGAGGTCATCAGTTATTTTAGTGAGAATTGTCTCCGTTAAATAAGCAGTGTAGAAGCCATACAAGACAGGTAGAGTCAAGCTTGCTGTTTTTTTAGTCATGGTATAACTGTTGCATGTTTGAAGATATTTTGTTTAGTTTAAGAAAGGACATAGTTAAAACGGGATAGAAATTGTATTGATGGAAGTTTGCAGGAATATGAGATTTCTTTCAGAAGGCATTCAGGGGAATGAGTGAAAGAATGTTGCATGCTCTTGTAGGCATAGACTTGGTGTTTATAAGTAATTTGAAATATTCCCGTTATTTAATTTTTGAAAGACCATACAAAATGCAGTTAATATGAACTAGACAGCGAAACCCGTTATCTGCAATCTGTACTTTGAGGTTTCTGGCTGTTTTCCCAGGAAGAAAAAAAAAGCGCTTTGAAAATTATTATTTTTTTTTTTCTCTTTAAAGTCAGTGTGTCTTTAAAAGTTAATGCTGGCCGTGTGCTCAGCACTTTGCAAAGAGTTCAAAATTATTTGTCTATTTTAAAAGGAAATCTTTTGTTCAGGATTTCAGGATTTTTCTTATATTGTAAATGCCACAGTTGTTAAAAGACCTACTGCAGGCTTTTTCTTTTAACACAAACAGTAAATAATTTTATAGTCACTACACATACAAATCTATTTACCAGTTTAATTTTGCTATATATCAAGCAACCTGTTTTCATAACTATTTTTGTATTTTTGTTCACATATATAGATAATATATGAACAAAAGAGGGGAAATACATAGGTTTTGAAGGACTCTCTGAAATCCCTATAGATGCTCCAGAACTTGATATGTTGTAAATAATACACAATGCACAGCAGGTTCAGAATTTATTATAGCAATGTTAACTCCAAGGGCTCTTGCAGTAATAAAAGTTGCTGCCATACTAACAGGGCTGACAGGCCCCTGGTAAATAATAATACCTTTGCAGATGTCACAGCAAAGCAGGTAGCAAGCCGTCCCTATGTTGAGGGATATATCATATCTGCCAAATTTATAATTTTGTAACCATTTATTCGTTTTTGGGTATGTCCTGGAAATAGAGTTAAAGGACAGGGGATACATGATTGCAAGTGTAATTGCATAAGTGATCAGGATATATATTACACTGGCGACACACTTTATTCGAGCTCGGCTAGTCCCACGAATTCGGGTATACCCGGGTGTATTGAGGTTTGTGACTGTTTTCTGCCCGAGTACATTGGGTTATTTTCCAGGCAGGGATTGAAGCATTTTATTCCCGCTGGCTGCAATACTGCACAGTATATATATATATACTGCATTACAATTCATGAATTTATGCCATCTGGTAGACACGCGAAGCATTGCAGCCTATTAAATCCTAATCATTATCATTTAACAGATCAGCCGCCTGTCAGCCAGGCATGAACCCAGGCTGGGAAGGCAAACGCAACGGGGCTTGTCAGAGGTGAGGAGCGGCGTATTCCAGGTATCTGCCAGGTACATACTGGGTATTTGCTCGAATAAAGTGTGTCGGTGCAGTATATACAGGGCATTTCACATTTTTTTTAGCAGAATAGTTACAGTGGAGTGTTTGAGGTAAAAGCCAGGAGTGACTGTGGGTGTGGGACAATAGCCATGAGTGCAGGCTGTTGGGATGCTTGACTTGTGGGGCGAGTTTTAAGGTTAGTTAGTATTAAATGACTAAAAGGTTGACACCATTTGCATCAGAGAATATGGCAGATGGCAGTTAGGTATGAATGAGAGTAAGTGTGTATTGGGAGAAGAGAGATGGATTTGTAGTTTGAGACAGTGTTTTTGTCCCCATTTTTTGAAGATTGGGACAACTCTGGCAGTTTTCCAGGTCTTAGGGATAAGGCCTGCAGACAGGATAGAGTTGATTATGGAAGCAATTGGTTTGGCACAGGCTGAGGTACCAAGTTTTAGGAACTTGGATTGTAGCAAAGTCAAGTCCACATTGGTTGCTTAGCTAAAATTTGAGGAGCGTTAATAGGGAATATCTCTGTTTAATATGCGGATGCTAATAATAGTAGTAACCATATTAATACAAGAATTTATTTCTAGGTATAAATTATCTCCCTATGAGACACTTATGGGATGAGTTATGACCATCAGTAGTTCAAAGTAACGAATTAAGGACCATGTTATTGGTAATAAAACAATTAATAAGTATTGCATGTAACTAATATATATTTTTGAGTCTTCTAGGCACAGGTTAAAGCTGAAAGTGCACCTACGCAAGACGGGTTAATGGTCAAGCATTTTCTACGCAAGCACGCTCTTCATCCCAGATGAAAAGGCCATTTAAATACTACTCATCACCAGCATTGCAGTAAAAATGTCTTATCATCATGGATACACATCACGCACGTCAAAATAGTGCCAGCCTAGGCACAAACAGCTTATAAAGACAAAGACATAGCACCTGCAAATAAGTGTTTTGATGGACACAATACTCTCTGTCCACTAATCATCAAGGGAGAAAGGTTATAGGCAAAAATGTCCAGGCCCCAACACACGAACTTTGAATTTTTATTTTTACAGGTTTTTATTATTTTTCAGTTACAAATGTATGCTCTATTATGTTTGTGTAAGTGGCATCCCATAAGGATGACAAAATAGTATAAGGTATTATTTATTTAACTTTGTTTATTTTGTTTGGATTTATAGGTTAATAGAATCTTCCTGCAGAATGATATCCCGGTGGGAGAATGCTTTATCAGTCAAACACACGGTTATGTTAATTGCTCACACGTAGAGTTAGAAACAAAAGAGAGACACCCAATACACAAGTGCTAAAAACTAGTCTATGGGAAGAATAAGTTTCAGGGAATTTATTCCCAAATGTAGGAGTTGGGTTACTGTATGACAGGGTTACAGGGATATCCTAAATCATACAACCACAGACATTTACTCTCTTAACCAAGATTAGGTTTAGTTTAAATTAATGGCTCTGCAGAATAAAATAGCTCTAGACTATATTTTAGCCTCAAAAGGAGGAGCATGTATGCGCCCTAGTTAAAGCGCAATGTTGTGTATTTATCCAGGATTCAGGGACCATGGGGACTTGGTGGTTGGATTGATTTGCTTTGAGCGAAGCTAGCTGAAGGAAAATCCATTATTTTCTCCCCTGGCTTCAGAACCGAGAGTTACCTTTCCTCGGCCAGGTAAACTGAAGCCTTGTGACTGGATACACTATCTGCACCGTTTGCAGCAGACTCCCCCGGAGAAGCTTCCATGCCCTGCAACTGTTATCTTCGATCTTTGATGAACTTATGAGGCCTGGAAAATGAACGAAATGAAACGTAACGCAAGCCAGGTTTCAAATTCTTTGTCTCAATTTATTACTCATAGGGTAATGACTTTTATACAGAAAAAAGAAGATATTGGTTAGAGGCGTAACATAGACGTATCCTAGGTGTAACATAGGCGTATCCTAGGTGTGTCTTGGGCGTAGCTTTGATTAGAGGCGTGATTTAGGGGATGGATATATTAGTGGCGTGACTTTTGGGACGTGTTTTTTACAATACAACCAATGTCTGACTACATAGCTTATTCATTGTCTGTTATCAAAAGAGACCTTGAGTCTTTAGCAACTATATTACACTATTTTGCTTCTTGCAGAGAACCATTCTATTATATTCTAACTAAAACATCAGGAAATTGACAACACAAAAGTATCTTAGCAATATCCTTAGCAGGAAGAAAAGAAATGTAATTTAGCAGAAACTGTGTGCATTTAGGAATTATATTTCAGCAAAAGGCTGACTACAGAATCTTAACTAGTTATGACCAGACAAAATGGAAGCTTAACATGAGTGCAGATTCTGGCCTGACATATTGGTCCTAACACTAGCAAATGTTTTTGTATGTGTGTGTTTGTCCTACTCATTGCTCTCTAGGTGTTAAGTACAGCAAAACTCTGATCCAGAAGTGCGTTGCAACCCCTACCGACGCTATGCCTCTCTGCGGTGAAGATGTCGCCAGTCCCCCAGAAGAAGAGACCGAAGAAAAAATCAACTGGGCTGATATAATGGTAGGAAAAGAAAGGAATGAAGTTATGCACAACTTGGACATCTTGGTCCATCAGGACTATGAAATGGTTAACTGTTCTGTTCTTTAAATAGACTGGCTCTTAAGGATATGGGGGGACTGAGAAGACTGGATATGAGGAAGGTGGGAGGTCACCAAGGGCCGTGATTGAACCACAAGGAAAGGATCACGGGTCAGCCATTTTGACCATAGCAGCCATCTTGGTCCGTTTTGCCATTCTGAGTAAATGCAGTATGAAAGATGTGTGCAAGAAGAATGTTTGTGCAGTCGCTCTTAGCAGAAATTAGCCCCCACCAATTCTCACAAATAGCTGACCCTTAAATTATGTGACATATTGAGATGTAAGCCATTTTCTAAACTATAGAAATATTTAATGTTATACAGTAGAGGCAACTCTTATTCGAACAAAAACCAGTGGCAATTCCCCAAAAAACCCAGGAAACACCCAGGTACATTCTGAATACATGCCTAAAACTTTCCTTAAACTAGCCCCAGCATTTCTGCATTGATTAATGGTCTATCAGATTAACAGCGGGGGTCCCTGGCAGTCCAATTCAAACTGAATGGGACTGCCAGGGATCCCTGCTGTGTTAATCCTATGGGTCGTTAGTCAATGCAGAAATGCCTTAAACGTGCCTCAAACTAGCCCAGAACATACCCAGCACATACCCAGCACATACCCAGAATGTAACCCGGCTAGTTTACGGCAAATGTTAGAATAAACGTTGCCTCTACTGTATATATATATATATATATATATATATATATATATATATATATATATATAAAACTCTATTGGTTGTGTGTCATGTGGGCCACTAAGATTGTACCCTGCAATCACACTGCCCTTTGTTATCTGGGTTTCATCCTTCCCACTTTCTATGTATCTGACACGTTAACCCAAGGGAGGCTGAGAAATCGAAAAGATCTGACCAGGACCATTAGTCCAACCCGCATTGCAGCTGGGGTTTTTATACCTAGTTTAGGTGTTCTGGATCTCTATTCTAAATTAAGTGATCTTATGGTAAATATTGATGATGCTCTTAATCAGACAAGTGATGCTATTAAACGTTTGTCTAATGAACAAGAGCAGATCCGAACAGTACTATTACAGAATAGAATGGCTCTTGATTATCTGCTAGCCTCACAAGCAGGTGTTTGTAAACTTGTAGGACAGAAGTGCTGTGCTTATATTGAGGATGAGTCTGGCCCTATTCATAAAGATATGGATAAGTTACAGGAAATTCAGGCGAGGATGCGTAAAGAATCCTCAGGCCTTAGCTTAAATTGGATGTCAGGACTCACTAGTTGGATCAGAGAATTGGGTATGAAAATTCTCTATGGTTTTATTGTAGTGATTAGCATAATCGCAGCAATTTTTGTTATTTTTCACTGTGCTAAGTGTGTGTAAGGAATCCGCTCCTCGGTTTACTGTTTGCCTTACCTTGCAGACAGTGCAGTCCTGGAACACTTCCCCTGAGATTTACTGCAGCCTGGATTCACTCACCAAAGCAATACTGCCACACGCCCCTTCTGCCATTGGTTCTCTGACCTTTAAGTACTGCTTTCCCACAATGCTCCCTGCCGAGCATAGTCCTTCCTGGATGTCTCTGTGTTCTGCCATAAGCCTTGTCTTGTCTGTCTCCTTGGTTCCTGAGACCGGCTGCTAGTGTCATGCAGCGGTCTGTTCCTGTGCTGAAGCGGAGTACTCTCCTTGTTGTCTTCAGCTCCCTAGTTCCTGTGACCGGCCACTAGTCTAATGCAGCGGTCAGTTCCTGTTTCCTGTGCTGACGCTGAGTACTCTCCTTGTTACTTCAGCTCCTTGTTTCCTGTGACCGGCTGCTATATTCACGCAGCGGTCTGTTCCTGTTGCCTGTGCTGAAGCGGAGGTTTCCCCTGTGTTTCTTCAGCTTCCTGGTTCCTGGGGCCTGCTGCTCTTTCCCTATTGCAGAGGCCGTGTCCTGGTTCCTGCGCTGAAACGGAGGATTTCCCAGCCCGCTCAGGACTCTTGCGCTGAAGCACTGGTTTACCAGTGCAGCTAGGCGGTGTGCTACTCTGGTCTGTCTACCACCTCCTGAGACCAGTACCATGGGCCATGGTCGCCGTACGCGCAGAAGCCACTCCCGCGCTCCTAAGCTGAAGCGGGGCTCTCCTGACTACCTATTGCCGAACTCCTGCTTGAACAACGTTTACCCTGATGTCTCCAGTCCTGACCCTGCCGTGTCCACCGACGATGCTGTCTTCTCCTATCCTGATCCTGCTACGTACGACTACGAACTGCGCAATCCGGATCAGCCTGCGCGGTCTAAGGTCGGTGCTTTTACAACCCCACCTCAGCCACGCGGTCCGACCCAGGTTTGTGACGAGCACAGCCGTGACAGTGTGCAATGCTTTCATTTGTCTCAAGGAAACCTTCAGTTTCATCTCACGCCATGTATGCAACTAATAATTCATATGTGGCCATGAACAGAGTCTATGATACTATTGGTCCCCGTAAGGCCATAGTCATAGAGAAGAGTACCTAGTAAGGGTATTTGTTCTTTTTGAGAACAAAAAGGAGGGAATTGTTAGGACCAGTAGGTCAGGCCAGAATCTGCATTTGTGTTAAGCTTCCATTTTGTCTGATCATAACTAATTAAGATTCTGTAGTCAGCCTTTTGCTGAAATATAATTCCTAAATGCACTCAGTTTTTGCCAAATTGCATTTCCTTTCTTCCTGCTCAGGATATTGCTAAGATACTTTTTGTATGAACAGTCTCATACTGTTCTAGTTAGAATATAATAGAATGGTTCTCTGCAAGATGCAAAATAGTATAATTAGTTGCTAAAGATTCAAGGTCTCTTTTGATAACAGACAATGAATAAGCTATGTACTGCTGCGGCAGCTTTTATTCTAACAAATCACCGGCTTTTACCTGGCTTGTTCCTGGAATGCCAGGCTGTTCACCTGGAGCATTCCGGGCTCCTTTTCCGTTCCCAGCTAGGGGTCATGCCCGGCTGACGCGCGGTTGATGGGTTTATTGATAATGGTTCGGATTTAAATAGGCTGCAATGCTTCGCGTGTCCGCCAGATGGCAGAAATTCATGAATTGTAATGCGCCGAATCAGTAATGTGTCGGCTTGCAGGTGTTTCGTTTAAAAAAGATACTGTACCACAGTGTGCTATTGTAACTTGGCCTTGGCCTTAAAACTGAAGGAAGAGGTTGCAAAAATGTATCAATTTAGGCTTTTCATACATACAGTATTAAAGAAAGACAAAGACCAGTTTCAGTTACAGTATTCTCCAGAGACCCACCCGCCATGAGTGTTCAAGTGCAGCCCGCTTTCCAAAAACCTGACAGAAGTTACGCGTATTTGATATGTGCCGCGATTAATGCAACAGATGATAAGATGGCAACAGTTGGTCAAATTTATCAGTATTTTATCGAAAACTATGACTTTTACAAATATTCGCCAACTCCTCATACGTGGAAGCGTGCAGTAAGGAAAAGGTTATGTAGTGATCCCTGTTTTCACCGCCATAGTCATAGAGAAGAGTACCTAGTAAGGGTATTTGTTCTTTTTCAGCCCCAATTTGTTGGAGGGAATTGGTGTGTATCACCGGATTTTTCCCGTATCTATGATCATGGAGACGGCAAAAGGCGAAGGGTCGTGTTAAAACCAACTAAGAAGCGACAGTGCTGCCAAGCAATGCACCAGCACCAGCACCGGCTTCCAATGACGGTCCCACTGTCAGTGACAACCCTGAGCCTGAGTCAGATTTCGCGTGCAGTTTTGATGAAGCTTGCATGTACCTAAGCGATTTCCAGCCTCACCAGCTGACTACAGGTGGACTAGTCCCGCTGCAAACTATCGACGTGGATTATCAAGAAAGCTGGACTGGCAGTGGACCGGCGCGGCACCAGCTGAATGGGAAATTCTATGGTGAGTTGCCGTATTATTTTGGTGGGACTGGCTGGGTACTTCTTTACTGTAGGGGGCTGACCATAACTGTACATTAAAACATTTCTTTTTGTTTTTCCTCAGAAAAGAAAACGGCTAATGGGGGGATTTCGATGGATTATATTGTACTGTATGCTGATGTTTTCCGGCCGTACAGTATACTGTGTAATAAACCCGAATAAATAAATCTATGCATTTATTCTACATATTCAGTATCGTTTCATTATGTGTCTTCTACAGTATACTGTACAGTGGTATACAGTGCCTAACATCAATGGGCAAAAAGAATTTTATCTCTAGGTGCCCTAGAACAGAAGTTCCCACGCCAATTGGCCGTGAACTTGACCGAGGCCCTAAGTAGTTCCCACGCCAATTGCGTGAATATAATATAAAATAACCCGTTATGTGGGTCTGAGCGGGTTGAAGTTCGCCTGGCCCTCATGCGGAAGGACCCTTGCCACAGTGGCAAAATATCAGCCTTGCACGACCCCCGGAACGGGAGGTACCAAAAGACAGTTTAAAAGCACATTACCAAAGTGGCTTTTTTTCTGCCATGCAAGTCAAAGGCAGAAACCTGAACTTTAACATCACCCTGACTCCGTTCTGTTGCCACGAGAGGGTCGCAATTTGCCATGCAATCCTGCCGCAACTAGGACTACATGGTGACCGAATCTGAGCCCTCTAGATTGAACAGAACCGGAGTTATGGGTTCCAGGTTTCTACCCATTCTGACTTAGCCGGTTCAAAGCTTTCTCCGCCATTACGCTCAATGGTAGGACCCTCCTCGCCGGCGTGACCCTTTCTCGCCGCCAGTACTGCTCGGACCCTGTTGGGGTCAAGTGAGAGGGTTCCTAACATCTAGGGGCAAAATGAATTTTATTTCTAGGTGCCCTAGAACAGAAGTTCCCACGCCAATTGACCTTGTTCCCACGCCAATTGCCCTAGTTCCTACGCCAATTGCGCACTCATTGCTCTTTTTTTACAATGTTGCCGAGCTTGCAGTACTATCAAAGGAGCAAATGGAAACAATGCACAGTACAGTAAGACAAATCAACATGTTCTTTTATTGGTGCAGTAAGTTCAAAAACATTTATTTACAAATACAATGTTGAAGCATTTTAAGTAACAGTAGGGCAAAACATGTACAGTACAATACAGTTCAGCACAACAGTATGGTCTCACTCAAAGTCCTCCACATTGTCCGTCCATGGCCGATTCCTTGCATGGCGCAAAACGCCATTAATGCAGTCTCTAACGCCTTTCATTACAGGATCTGTAACTGTATAAAAGCGCCGCATTTCTTCCACAATGTTTTTCCTTAAATTGACAGGAAGGGCCTTTTTTACGCGATTTCCTTCGTAGTTCACTTTGAAGGCCCAGTCGCAGTACAACGAGTAGGGAACATGGTGCTTAAAAATGAACAAGGCATACTTGTGGGGTACACCAGCACTCCTCACCCTATAATTCTCCCTGAGCGCCGGTGGCAGATCGCACAGGGTGATGTCAGGCACCGTTTCGATGCGAGCGGGTGTAGGTCTTTTGGGAACGGGTGTGCTTGAGGCGACGGGCGATGGTAGGTTGTCTGGGAGGAAGCTTTCCTCCGGTCTTGGTCACCATGTTGTCTCCTGGCGTGGTCTTGACGGGGTTGTCATGTCCTCCTCAACGGCATACATGTACACTACATCTTCTGGTGGAGGGGGTGCACTTGCTGATGGAAGGGGGTCGAAGGTCCCATTCATGACATCCATGTAACCCCCCTGCTCCGGGGGCGGGGAAACAGGGGCATTAGCACCGAGCAAATAATGTATGCCCGCTATGTCAGCCTCTATCTTCTCCATCCGTCGATCCATCCGTTGTTCCATTTGTAGCATCTGTTGCTCCACATTTAGCATTGTCTCCAGAAGCACATCTATCTTTGCCAGCACAAGAGAATTCCCGGGGAGATCCACACTTATCCCATTCAGCATCCAGTCTAACAAGCTGCTTCTTGTGCATGGCGTGTGGACATCGGGGGGGATGGGTGCAACGGAGGATGAGATGGGGGTTCCATGGAGAGAAGCGGCATCGGTGGAGAGTGGAGGAGGTGACCTGTGGATACCCAGTAGAGGAGAAGCAGCAGCGTCGTCGAAGAGGGATGGAGAAAGTGACCTTTGGATTTCCGGGCGAGAAGCAGAGTCGTCTAAGAGCAGAGGAGACAGTGACCCGTGGATTTCAGAGGTGGCAGCGTCGTCAGATGGAACCGTAGAAGATGGGAGTGGAGAAGACGGGCTGAAGTTTTCCGGGACAGCTACAGCAGAGTCGTCGAAGCATATGGGAGTAAGTGGTCTGCGGATTCGATGGGTTGGCCGCCATTCGTTCTGTGTCGAGAGTACATCACCGTATAACTTCTTCACATAATGAGGCTTACGTCTAAGAAAACCCTTAAACTTTGGGGTCAGCAGAAGGTTTTCTTTATTGGCCTTAGCCTGTCGCTTTGCCCTTGGCGTGGAAATGGCAACCGCCTTTCGCTTTTTCAGCATGACAGGCACGGCAGAGGTGAGTGGGTTCTTGCGTCCATAGAAACGGGGATGCTCCATGGAAGCAGGTGGCACAAGGCAGTATCTGGACAAGGGCAAGTTCAGGTAAAGATCATCGAGTGGTGGGCTATGCAAAGTGTGTGACCTTTTATGCATGGCTACCAGGTACAGGTGTTGAAAGTGGGCGTACTCTAATGTGAGTCATTACCGTATAAATACACCATCCATTTTGTGGATTCACTGCACATTGAATACACATTGACTAAACATCGAATATACATTCTTGTGTTTGTATTTCTTTCTACTCGCAGCAATGCCTGTTAAAAAGATTTCAAAGGATCTCAGCATGCGAATTAAGGAGATGTACACGAGCGGACACCGAATTGCTGCTATCCAATGCTGGTTAGCTACTTCTGGCCTCGTTGTACCATCAAACACCGTGGGCTATCATGCATACGGAAAAATCAGAGACCGGAAAAAGGCACCAGGGTAACTAACGCGTAAGTATATTTATAAAACTTAACAAAAAAAATATAGAAAACTGTACTGTACGTACTGTACTGTTCATACAGTACAGTACATATACAGTACAGTTCTGCATCTACTGTAATACTGTTGTTATTTCTGTTGATTTATATTACAACATAGTTTGTCTATTTATATTTATAGTACAGCAGTATACATATTTTGTATATTTCAATTTATCTTACAACGGAATATATAGGATGTATATTTATATTTATATTACAACAGTATATTTATAGTGTATATTTATATTTATAGTACAGCAGTATACATATTTTGTATATTTCAATTTATCTTACAACGGAATATATAGGATGTATATTTATATTTATATTACAACAGTATATTTATAGTGTATATTTATATTTATAGTACAGCAGTATACATATTTTGTATATTTCAATTTATCTTACAATGGTATATATAGGATGTATATTTATATTTATATTACAACAGTATATTTATTGTGTATATTTATATTTATAGTACAACAGTATATATATTTTGTCTATTTATATTTATAGTACAGCAGTATACATTTTTTGTATATTTCAATTTATCTTACAACGGTATATATAGGATGTATATTTATATTACAACAGTATATTTATTGTGTATATTTATATTTATAGTACAACAGTATATATATTTTGTCTATTTATATTTATAGTACAGCAGTATACATATTTTGTATATTTCAATTTATCTTACAACGGTATATATAGGATGTATATTTATATTTATATTACAACAGTATATTTATTGTGTATATTTATATTTATAGTACAACAGTATATATATTTTGTCTATTTATAGTACAACAGTATATATATTTTGTCTATTTATATTTATAGTACAGCAGTATACATATTTTGTATATTTCAATTTATCTTACAACGGTATATACTGTATAGGATGTATATTTATATTTATATTACAACAGTATATTTATTGTGTATATTTATATTTATAGTACAGCAGTCTATATTTTTTGTATATTTCAATTTATTTAATATTACAACTTTATATTTACAGTATATACATTTTATATTGCTGCATATTAATAAAACAATATATTTTCTTTACATTGTAGGGAGACAACTCTTCTGGTGGACAAAATAAGTGAGGAGAATGATGAGAGGAGTGCATTAAGGGTTAAAAACACTCTGCAGGAAAAGCACAATCTGACTGTATCCGAGAGAAGCATAAAGAAGATGAGACTCAGCATTGGATGTAAATATGGACGTGTGAGGTTAGTACTGGACAGTACAGGAGGTAAAAGTGTTGTTTAGGAAACTGTAATGCACTGTGCCGCTAAAATTTTTTATTCCTTGTCATTACAGAGCGTACCCCATGATACGGGACGCAAACAAAATCAAGAGAGTGCTCCAGGCCCAGGCATGGATCGACAGTGGGGAGACTTTCCAGGATTGCTCTTCACTGATGAGTCTACTGTGTCACTGGAGAGATTTGCAAGCTTTGCATTCCACAAAAAAGGCTGCATATCTTTGAAGGCGCGGCCAAAACACCCTGTGAAGCTGCATGTGTGGGGTGCCATCTCTAGGCGTGGACCGGGATGCATTGTCATCTTTGAAGGTAAAATGTATCAAATATAATGTCGCCTAATGCACTGTACTTGACTAGTGTTGCCTTACCGTATGCACTGTACTGTACTATTGTGTAGTTTTTTGAGCACTTTTCTTTTCTTGCTATAGGAATCATGAATAAAGCTTTCTTCCAAGACACCATTGTGCCCGAGATAGTGCAATACATCACACGCGAGTTCCCCGATGGTCACCGCTTCTACCAGGACAACGATCCCAAGCACACCGCGTCAACAGCGCATATCCTTGAGCGCGGCATCAACTGGGTGAAGACGCCAGCGGAGTACTGCACCGACACACTTTATTCGAGCAAATACCCGGTATGTACCTGGCAGATACCTGGAATGCGCCACTCCTAACCTCTGACAAGCCCCGTTGCATTTGCCTTCCCAGCCTGGGTTCATGCCTGGCTGATGGGCGGCTGATCTGTTAAATGATAATGATTAGGATTTAATAGGCTGCAATGCTTCGCGTGTCTACCAGATGGCATAAATTCATGAATTGTAATGCAGTTTATATATATATACTGTGCAGTATTGCAGCCAGCGGGAATAAAATGCTTCAATCCCTGCTTGGAAAATAACTCAATGTACTCGGGCAGAAAACAGTCACCAACCTCAATACACCCGGGTATACCCGAATTCGTGGGACTAGCCAAGCTCGAATAAAGTGTGTCGCCAGTGTAAGTGCAGTAGACCGTGTCCCATTTTTGTTCCCCACTGTTTTTAGCTCTTAAACCAATTGTCCTTTCTTTCCAATGACAGGTCGCCAGACTTCAATCCGATCGAAATGGTCTGGCATCAGCTGAAGGACCATATCCGGAAAGTGGCGAAACCCTCCAAAAAGGACGAGTTGGCGAAAGGCATAATGAGTTTTTGAAACGATGTACTCACCGTGGAACGCTGCAATTTTTAGAGATAAAATTCATTTTGCCCCTAGATGTTAGGAACCCCCTCACTTCACCCCAACAGGGTCCGAGCAGTACTGGCAGCGAGAAAGGGTCACGCCGGCGAGGAGGGTCCTACCATTGAGCGTAATGGCGGAGAAAGCTTTGAACCGGCTAAGTCAGAATGAGCAGAAACCTGGAACCCATAACTCCGGTTCTGTTCAACCTAGAGGGCTCAGATTCGGTCACCATGTAGTCCTAGTTGCTGCAGGATTGCATGGCAAATTGCGACCCTCTCGTGGCAACAGAACGGAGTCAGGGTGATGTTAAAGTTCAGGTTTCTGCCATTGACTTGCATGGCAGAAAAAAAGCCACTTTGGTAATGTGCTTTTAAACTGTCTTTTGGTACCTCCGGTTTCGGGGGTCGTGCAAGACTGATATTTTGCCACTGTGGCAAGGGTCCTTCCGCATGAGGGCCAGGCGAATTTCAACCCACTCAGACCCACAGAACGGGTTATTTTATATTATATTCGCACAATTGGCGTGGGAACTACTTAGGGCCTCGGTCAAGTTCACGGCCAATTGGCGTGGGAAATTCTGTTCTAGGGCACCAAGAAATAAAATTTATTGTGCCCCCAGATGTTAGGAACCCCCTCACTTCACCCCAACAGGGTCCGAGCATGTACAGTACTGTACTTTAAAATAAATTAAATATGCAATTTTACTATTACTTGCGCGCACGCACAGACTGTGTTGAACCGCGAAGGTATTAGACTTCAAAGACAACAGCTCGCAAACGCCCCCATGTGTTTTTACACGGCATTGCAGTATTGCAGACAGCGGGAATAAAATGTTTAAATCACAGCCGCGCAAAGAACGCAATAAATCCCGGGCGAAAACGACACAAAACCGCACATCACCGGGATATTCCGAAATTCGCAGAGCTAGCCGAGTTCGAATAAAGTTGGTCGCCACTGTATTCAGACATTGCTTGTATTGGGAAAGACACGTCCCAAGAATCATGCCACTAATATGTCCTGCCCCTAAATCACGCCTCTAATCAAAGCTACGCCCAAGACACACCTAGGATACGCCTATGTTACGCCTCTAACCAATATCTTCTTTTTTCTGTATAAAAGTCATTACCCTATGAGTAATAAATTGAGACAAAGGATTTGAAACCTGGCTTGCGTTATGTTTCATTTCGTTCGTCTACCAGGCCTGAAAGATAACAGTGGCAGGGCGTGAAAGCTTCCCGGGGAAGTCTGCTGCAAACGGTGCAGATTGTGTATCCAGTCACAAGGCTTCAGTTTTCTTGGCAGAGGAAAGGCTCCTCTCAGTTCTGAAGCATAGGTGAAGGAATACGGTTTTCTTTCAGAGAGATAGCAGGAACATTAGGAGTGGCCAAATCAACAGTTTGGTACATTCGGAGAAAAAAAGAACGCACTGGTGAGCTCTGCAACACAAAAAGGCCTGGATGTCCATGGAAGACAACAGTGGTGAATTTTCGTAGGATCCTTTCCATTGTAAAGAAAAACCCCTTCAACAACATCCAGCCAAGTGAAGAACACTCTCCAGGAAGTAGGCATATCATTATCCAAGTTTACCATAAAGAGAAGACTTCACGAGAGCAAATACAGAGGGTTCACCACAAGGTGCAAACCATTCATAAGACTCAAAAATAGAAAGGCCAGATTAGACTTTGCCAAACAATATCTAAAAAAGCCAGCCCAGTTCTGGAACAGCATTCTTTGAACAGAAACTAAGATCAACCTGTACCAGAATGATGGGACGAAAAAAGTATGGAGAATGTTTGGAACAGCTCATGATCCGAGGCATATCCCTTCATCTGTAAAACACGGTGGAGGCAGTGTGATGGCATGGGCATGCATGGCTTACAATGGTACTGGGTCACTTGTGTTTATTGATGATTTGACAGAAGACAGAAGCAGCCAGATGAATTCTGAAGTGTATAGGGATATATTGTCTGCTCAGATTCAGCCAAATTCAGTGAAGTTGATTTGACGGTGCTTCACTTTACAGATGGACAATGACCCAAAACATACTGCGAAGCAACCCAGGCGTTTTTTAAGGCAAATAAGTGAATTATTCTGCAATGGCCGAGTCAATCACCTAATCTCAACCCGATCAAGCATGCCTTTCACTTGCTGAAGACAAAACTTTAGGCAGAAAGACCCACGAACAAACAACAACTGAAGACAGCTGCAGTAAAGGCCTGGCAAAGCATCACAAAGGAGGAAACCCAGTGTTTGGTGATGTCCATGCATTCCAGACTTCAAGCAGTCATTGCCTGCAAAGGATTCTCAACAAAGTATTAAAAATTAACATTTTATTTATGATTGTGTTAATTTGTCCAATTACTTTTGAGTCCCTGAAATAAGGGGATTGTTTTTGAAAATGGTTGCAATTCCTAAACGTTTCATACGATATTTTTGTACAACCCCTTGAATTAAAGCTTAAAGTCTGCACTTCTATTGCATCTCAGTTGTTTCATTTCAAATCCATTGTGGTGGCATACAGAGCCAAAATTATGAAAATTGTGTCAGTGTCCAATTATTTCCGGACCTAACTGTATGTACTTTTACAATTGATATAACTATCTATCTGAAATATTTCATTAGTAATATTAGATTTACAGTAAATGTCAATTTCTCTGTGCTCTTGTGAGTACACGCTTTGCACATCACATAGTCGTCATACCCTTTTGGTTTAATTAACCAGGTTTCGTTTTTCTCTTTATTATTTCTCATTGCAGTTGGAGTTAATTTGCCTTTCAAATTTGGAGCTTTACTGAAGATCACCATTGGTCTCTTTGGAAGATTTTCTTTCAACTATTCTCAACAAAGATGAAAGATACCCAGTGGCACGCCACTTCTTACAATGTCAGTCCGGCTCCACAAAGAGTTTTAAGTTCAGCGTGATTGAACATATACGTCTCCATGCCAGAGGAGGAGATAGGGAGTCTCTCTTGAACCAAAGAGAGATGTACTGGATTTATGCCCTTGGGTCAATGGCACCCAGGGGCATGAATCTAGACTGGGAACTTAAACATTTTCTTGTATAATCCAAGTAGATTTCCCACATACATTATCCATTGCATTATGTGATTTATGGTTGATATTCCAGAGTTACTGTTGATTTGTCCTCTGTTATTATCTATGGCATCAATATTGAGTTAGACAACTCATTAAATCAAATTGTGTTAAATCTTTATCTTTAGCCATCACATTGATACATGTTAACTATCAGGTTCCCCTTCCCCCCCTTCCCCCCCTTCCCCCCCTTCCCCCCCTTCCCCCCCTTCCCCCCCTTCCCCCCCCTTCCCCCCCTTCCCCCCCCCCCTCCACCTTCTCCCCTCTTCCCCCCCCCCACCCCCTTTCCCCCCCCCTTTCCCTCCCCCCTTCCCTTTCCTTTTCCTCCCCCCTTCCCCCTTTCCCCCCTCCCTTTCTCTTCCCTCCCCCCCTTCCCCCCCCTCTCTCCCCTCCCCCTTCCCCTCCATTCCCCCCCTTCCCCCCTCCCCTTTCTCCCCCCACCCTCTTCCCCCTCCCCCCACCTCCCCCTCCCCCACCCCCTTCCCCCCCTTTCATATTTTATATGCCCTTGTACTGCATGAGTAATTTCTATATTTGCATGCAGAAGATCATTTGCTTCAGCTATTCATCTAGTTGCTGTTAGCTCATAATAGTCCAAGATTGGATTCCAGATCATTTTAGATACATGATATTATAATAATTATATTCATGGGCATTACAATGTATGAATTTAGGTGTTTATATATAACCTTTCACATTCCATGTCTAACATGTACTTGGTTCATCTCTGCTTGCCATAACATTCTGTTTAATCATTTCCTTGATTTAATTTTATTATCCTTATAGATTCACGTTATGCTATTAACTAATGCATACTAGACACTTCCACCATGTTAATGTTGTTTTTATTCGTGTTTTTTTTAACTAATTATAGCCTTAAGCTACACTTGTTTTTATTTAAGCTCACATTGTGTTATGTACTATTCCTCTTGCATGCCAGTTGCAGGTAGCTCCCGATCCCACGGCTCACTGGGGGGGGCGAGTTCTCGGCGAGGCTTCTCATTGGTGGCTTTCTCAGCCAATGGGATGGTCTCTCTGACCAACTCACGCGAGTTTTGGCTCCGTGACGTCATCGCCGGGGGCGGGGGATTCAACATGTAACAGGTATGCATGCAGACGCGAATTCACTTTTTGATAAAGGGATGCAGGTACCGAAACGCGTCAAAGTGACCATGTACTTTTGTTTGACCACTCAATAAAGCGTTTTTATTCATTACTGGTTGCAGACCCCTCCTTCTCTTCGGTAGTGCTCCGCCAAGGCCCCCCCTGGGACCATCCTTCCTTCCAGAATATAGTTGTTGGCCTCTACTGGTTTGAAATACATTTTAGTTTTCAATGTGTGATTTTCTACATATAAGACCAGATCTAGAAATTCGACCTCATTTTCACTAATTTAGAAGTGAATTTTAAATTTGAGTTGTTACTGTACATAGTTACATAGTTACATAGTAGATGAGGTTGAAAAAAGACGTACGTCCATCAAGTTCAACCTATGCTAAATTTAGACAACAGATACTTTATTCTATATCTGTACTTACTTATTGATCCAGAGGAAGGCAAACAAAAAAAACCCCATTATTGTTGTTATTTATATGATTAAGGAAAGCCTCTAATGATGGCTGATCCCCTTGCCAGATGACGATAATATTGTAAAACATACAGGACACCTACAAGCTCATATTGAACCCCCAAAATAACCACAACATATATATAAGCATATAAGTGTCACAGAGGAGTGCTACTGAGCATGGCAATATATATTTAATACCAGAGACAGAACATGAAACACAGACAGAGCTCAGTGCACATCCAGTGAAACGTATACACGGTACAGTGCCTAAATATATATGTATAGATATCTTTTGAATAAATGGTCTTTTAGTTTAACATTTTGGCCAAAGTGTTGTAAGCTCTTGAGCCACTACACGGCAGACCACAACTCAAGGGTACCTAACACTAATATAAATTCTTAATAACATGTGCATTACCAGGAAGAATGATTTATAATAAATCTGTCAAAATTAGTTGCATAGTTCTAAGTCTGATTGAAGCTCTTATTAACCTGTACATTACCAGGAAAAGCACTCTGTATTAGATTTGTCACAATCAAATTGTAAGCAAGCAAGTTCCCCTGAGAGTGGGAGATGCAATGGAGTGAGCTTTTAACCATTTAAGTGTGGGAGGGGGTGAGCTTCAAACTAGGTAGGAGGAGCAACCCTCCAATCAGCTAAGACCAGCTGAACAAGAATTGTAAAACATACAGGACACCTACAAGCTAACATTGTTTATGAAACAACGCCATAGGACCAGGTTTGCACCGAGCTCATGGTTGGACCAGACAAACTTGTCTTCCCAATGACCCATGAACAAGTTGGCATAGCTCGGGGAAAACCTGGTTCCCATCGCCATTCCACATTTTTGTAGGTAAAAAGTTTTGTTAAACCAGAAATAATTTTTTCCAAAATAAACATAATAGATTCTAAAATTAATTCAATCTGATCCTCCAGTAATTCTTTGGCAGTTCTCAAATATGTCTCTATTGCATCGCATCCTTCCTTGTGGGCAATGGATGTGTTCAAAGACGTTATATCTGTGGTTATCAATGTGTAATTATCTTGCCATTTGACAGTTTCCAACACTTTAAAAATATTCATCGTATTATGAATATATGATTTTAACATATTTTTGTACAAAAACAATCTATATATTTAGAGAGATTTGTAGTCAAGGAGTCTATAGCCGATATGATAGGTCTTCCCAGGGGGTGGGGGGGGGGGGGGTTACACTCTTATACAGCTTTGAAAGGAAGTAAAATAAAGGTATTTTAGATTTTTCTTTTAATATGTATTTAAATTAATTCTCATTTAGAATATTGAGAGATCTACCTTTATTTAATAATATTTTCAAATCACTGAAAAACTCTAATGTTGGATTATGGACCAATACTGAATAAGTATTTCTATCTCATAAGAGTCTATTAGATTCTTCAATGTAGTAACCTTTGTCAAGTATAACCTTGTATGGCTCCGTTGTGAACATGCAGCACTCCCCTAATTTTGGAAATCTAATGGGTGGTAGGTACGCCTGACACAACAGGGACTCCCGATATGATTAGATTGGGTCTCTATGGTGATACCCCTTTAGAGGTTGTATGTGATTTGAATACCCTCATGTCTCCAAACATTTTCAGTAGATACGGGTAATGTGATAATAGGTGTGCATAGTCATCATAATCTGTTTATCTTTACAACTGGGAGCGATGTCATCAGGAACACCCAGAAAAAAGAACATAGAATATCATAGTGCAGTGGGTTAACTAAAACGTGATTTACAATAAGATATCTTGGCTCTTATAGATGACCTACTTATAACAAGTAAGATAAAAAACAGTGTTTTTATCTTACTTGTTGTAAGTAGGTCATCTATAAGAGCCAAGATATCTTATTGTAAATTACGTTTTCGTTAACTCACTGCACTATGATATTCTATGTTCTTTTTTCTGGGTGTTCCTGATGACATCGCTCCCTCCCTGCCCTGGATCCTAACTACTTGTAAGGGAATCAGTGCATATTCCCTGGAAGGTTGAGAATATTTCAGCAACACCTTATAATTTATTCTCATTCATTTTTTCACCTAATTGTTGTTATAGCGCCGTTCCAAGTCACTGGGTTTCATATCTTTACAACTGACCATAACGGCTTCCTAATTAATTCTTATATCTATTAGATTAGTCTATTAGATTCTTCAATGTAGTAACCTTTGTCAAGTATAACCTTGTATGGCTCCGTTGTGAACATGCAGCACTCCCCTAATTTTGGAAATCTAATGGCTGGTAGGTACGCCTGACACAACAGGGACTCACGATATGATTAGATTGGGTCTCTATGGTGATACCCCTTTAGAGGTTGTATGTGATTTGAATACCCTCATGTCTCCAAACATTTTCAGTAGATACGGGTAATGTGATAATAGGTGTGCATAGTCATCATAATCTGTTTATCTTTACAGCTGGGAGCGATGTCATCAGGAACACCCAGAAAAAAGAACATAGAATATCATAGTGCAGTGGGTTAACTAAAACGTGATTTACAATAAGATATCTTGGCTCTTATAGATGACCTACTTACAACAAGTAAGATAAAAAACAGTGTTTTTATCTTACTTGTTGTAAGTAGGTCATCTATAAGAGCCAAGATATCTTATTGTAAATCACGTTTTAGTTAACCCACTGCACTATGATATTCTATGTTCTTTTTTCTGGGTGTTCCTGATGACATCGCTCCCTTCCTGCCCTGGATCCTAACTACTTGTAAGGGAATCAGTGCATATTCCCTGGAAGGTTGAGAATATTTCAGCAACACCTTATAATTTATTCTCATTCATTTTTTCACCTAATTGTTGTTATAGCGCCGTTCCAAGTCAATGGGTTTCATATCTTTACAACTGACCATAACGGCTTCCTAATTAATTCTTATATCTGACATTCAGAAATGTCTGACTTTGTATGCACTGAATAAATATATACCTACTAGAAGCCTTTAGAAGAGATCATAAGTATATTCAGACATTGACTGTCGTATTCAGTGGTATCTATGGGGTGTAAATCCAATACCGTGGCATGTCCAATTGATATGAAATGTATACATACTGTGATACCATCACTGTTCTCTAGGGGCTGGAAGAGTGCAGTAAGTCTGCTGTTCAGTCTACAGAGAGTTAATACCTCAAAGAGAAGCCAGCAGCAGCTGCTAACTAATGGAGTTAATCAGACTCCTCAGTGAAACAAGGAAGTGGTTTAAAAGACAGACTGAAAGCTACTATGCAGAGAGACTGTTTTCCCAGAGGAAGGGGGGGGAGATAGCTCCCCAGCTGTGGAAGCTGGTATAGAGGACCTATAGAGGAGTTTCTCTGGGCTCAACATAGGGCTGAGTTCCCCTGGGAAGAAAGGAGGATAGACCGTGCTGAAGCAGGGATGTCTGCTCCAAAGGACTAAGATAAGCAAAACCTTATTATTATATGCGGAGACTGTGTTACACTGTGGCATATGCCAGGGCATGTTTTTGGCTTGGGAACCAGCTTAGCTGGCCATGCAGTTAGTGAGGGCAAAAGCTATGGTTTAGTTAGCTTTCCCTAAAGGGAATAGGTGTTTATTTTCTATGATTTAGTTTTCTTAAAGGGACAGTGCACCCAGAGTTTATTTCTTTGTGGCTAATAAACCACTACAGTTAAAGTTTCATACCGTGTCTAGCGTCTTACTGACCCTGCCGCGAGGCTGTCCTACCACTGGTGGTGTTAAAAGTGGGATGCTACGCCTCTAAGGGTCAGTAGATGAAGATATGTTAAGTTCATGAACCCAAGCAAAAAAAAAAATTCTGAAGAAAGTGAAAATTGCAGCTGGCAATTGCTGAGTCTGCCCCATCGGGTATGAAAGGATTGCTGTGCTGTGTAAAGATAATGCCATAAGCAAGTGCTGAGTGTAAAGTCTGCCTCATCGGGTATGAAGAATTGAGGAAATAGCGCCTCCAATAGGTCAAGGTGAAGAATACACCTGAAGGTAGAAAAAGGAGGATACAATGTGTTATATGTATAACTAGCTGATATACCCGGCGTTGCCCGGGATTAAAATTTCCCGCTCCCTCCTATCTCTCCGCCTGTCTCTTTCTCCGCGCCCCCCTCTTTCTCCGCCCCCACCTGCACAGCTCTGGCGCCCCCCCCCCCCTGGCCCTCTGCACAGCTCTGGCGGCCCCTCCCCCCTGCCCCCTGCACAGCTCCGGCTCAAATTGATCTCCGGTGTACTGACCCAGCTTTGCCCTTGGACTCCGCACCTCTGGTTTACTGACCCCGGCTTACCTCAGTCGTTCCGCATCTCTCCAACCCTGCCCACGGCACACAGACTTCTACGATCCTACTGGCTTTAACCCCTGACCATGGCACTCGGACTCTGACTATTCTACTGGCTGCTACCTCTGACCTCGGCAAGTATCCAGACCAATCTCATCTCTCCAATCCTGACCCTGGCTACCTCAACCATCCACTCTCCAGATGTGCCCCCTGTGGCTATGGGTGGCAATTCTACCCATTCGCACCACAGTACTGGTGTTCCGCCTTGTTTGTGGTGAACAGAGCATTACAGTATGCTCAGCACCATAAACATGGACTCCACTGAGGTGGGTCGGGTCTTTTCCTCAGTTGGTGACAGGTGTTCCCAACTGGAGAGTCATGTTGCCTCCCTTGCACAATTGTTCGGGCCCCTTACATTGCAACACCAACATGCCAGACCTCTGAGACCCGCGACCCCTTTCCTGTCCTCACAGAGCACAATTTCTACGCTGAACCCCGTCTTACTACTCCAAATCAATACTCTCTCCTTCCCCTACTTCCCAAGAAATCTGTCCTACTTGGATAATGCTCCCTATCTCCCTCAAAGGGGCCACTTTCCAGATCACGACCTCCGCTTTTATTGATTCCGGTTCCGTATGCAACTTTATTGACCAGAGTTTCGCACTAAAAAAAATCAATTCCTCTCATCCGTAAAGCTGTGCCCGTCGGGTTGGAGGCCATCAGCGGACATCCTCTTCAACCGGCCTTCATTTCCTTGTAAATCAGCAAAATTACCCTCCTAACGACGGATGGCCACCAGGAGGAGATTTCCCTGGATGTCATTCATACACCATCTGTTGAGGTAATCCTAGGACTGCCATGGCTACAACAACACAATCCGCAATATGACTGGACCGATTAAGAACCCATACAGTGGAGCTTCCATTGCACCGAGACCTGTGCAACTCCTACACATCAAATCTGCAGTCTAATTTCTCCCAAGGAGGATAAGAGTGCCATACCCAGGGTCTACGCAGAATTCAAGGGCATGTTCGATAAGGTACGCTCTGAAGTTCTTCCCCCTCATCGACCTTTCGAATGTCCTGTTGATCTCTTGCCTGGTTCGGTCTTGCCCAGACGTAAATCTTACCCCCTGTCGCTTCCTGAAACTAAAGCCATGTCGGAATATATCCAAGATTATTTAAAGAAAGGCTTCATACGGAACTCCTCATCCCCAGCCGGAGCCTGGTTCTTCTTCGTTAAGAAAAAAGATGGTTTTCTTCACCCTTGCATTGATTATAGAGGGCTAAATAAAATCACCCTAAAGAACTGCTATCCGCTACCCCTTATCTCTGAGCTTTTTGATCAGCTTTTTTGGTCTCCAAGGTCTACTCTTTTCTAAGCTAGATCTGCGTGGTGCATATAATCTGGTATGGATAAGGCAGGACAACGAGTGGAAGACGGCCTTCAATATCCGAGACGGTCATTACGAGTATTTAGTCATGCCCTTTGGTCTGTGTAATGCCCCGGCCGTTTCCCAATAATTTGTGAATGAGATATTCCGAGATCTCCTGAATCTTTTTGTCATCGTCTACCTTGACGACATTCTAATCTTCTCTAAATCCCTTCCTGAACATATCAGTCACACAAAACTGGTGTTATCTTGTCTTCGTGAAAATCACCTCTATGCCAAATTAGAGAAATGCCAGTTCCACCAGACTACCACATAATTTCTAGGATGCATTATCTCGGACTCTGGTTTTGCTATGGACCCTGCCAAGCTTAAAGCAGTTCTGGACTGGTTACAACCCACTTCTCTCAAAGCAATCCAGAGTTTCTTAGGATTCGCGAACTAGTATCGTAGATTTATTCGAGACTTTTCTAACACAGTAGTCCCGATCACAGCCTTAACAAAGAAAGGGGAAGATGCATCTTCCTGGCCACCCACAGTGGTCCAGGCTTTTGACCTTCAAGAGAATGTTTGTCTGCACCCATCTTAATTCATCCAGACCCCAAACTACCCTTCACCTTGTAAGTAGATGCGTATGATGTAGGGGCCGGTGCCATATCATCTCAGAAACAGTCACCACAAACCAGGCTACACCCTTTTGCTTTTTTTTCAAATAAATTTTCGTCAGCAGAACACGTCGGTAATCAGGAGCTATTAGCTATTAAACTCGCCCTACAGGAATGGAGACACCTCCTGGTGGGTACGGAACACCCAATCACCATTCTCACAGACCATAAGAACTTGCTGTATATAGAGAGCGCTCGCCAGGCCTGCTAGTCACTTTTTCATGATTTAATTATATAAGTTCTTTCAATCCGGGGTAAAAATAAATAAAAGCGGATGCCTTATCTCGCCTGTCCAAAGCCGAGGACAAACCAGAGTGCCAATTAGAGACCATCCTCCTGTCTAAATACATCCTGTCCGCTAACTCTTTCGACATTTTGGTGAACCAATCCCATATTCCGGAAGGTCTAGAGGTTCTGGACGGTTGTTTGTATGCGGCACCATGTTTTCACAAGAAAATTTTGGGATGGAGCCATTCATCTAAATCGGCCGGGCATCTCGGTACACGAAGAACTACCTAGTTCATTAAATGAACATTTTGGTGGTCCACTGTCATGGTAGACCAGATCTTATCAACAAATAATACTGGGATTCTGGACTGAGCAGTACAAGGCAGGAAAAATAAATTGTAATTTATTTCCTTTAAAGACAAACACACAATACTTCACAATTACAGTAAATATACACTTACTGGGATGGAGAAATTAAATAAAATGTCCACTGAACGAAACAAAGTCTCTGGGAACTCCTGCACGGATGCAAGTGGGTGCGCGATGTGAGCCGTGCGACAGTGCTTGGCTAGGGGCGCAAATTGACAGCCCTATATCTCCGCCAAAAGGAAGTCTTTCGTAATGTCCTTACAGGATTCGTTTGGGAATCCTTAGCTCAAATGAATTCTGGAAGAGAGGTGCAATTCTTCATTACGGCGTAGTTAACCCCTCACACTCCGGAACCGCTGACGCTGTAACTTGGACGCTTCTTGGAAAAGCTTAGATGACTCTGACTGGGACTGGGCTGCAGGCATTTTTATAGGGTTAAGGGTCCTATACCTAACATATACACCCAATCCTCTCGTGGGAATAATTTTCCTCACCTATCCCAGACTTGCCAGTACCTTACAAAGAGGGCAGAAATTGCTTCCCGGTTTGCACAGAGCATGTGCTAACCTCACACCTGAGCTACTTAGCATACCGGGCCCAACCTCTTACCTGGCGACAGTAAGTCTGGGGTAGGGCTACCAAGTGTGAAGTGCCCATACTTCACACCGGTATCTGGTACTTAACAATATCCCGGCCACCATAACACCTAGGGTCTCTGAGGCTTTTCAACTCCTGACACTGGAACACCACCTTAGCAGTGTGCCCTTTGAAGTCTAGAGATGAAAAATCCCTCAGATCATTCATCCATAACATATGGGCATGTTCATGGATTCATTGCCGGACTGGCAGAAAGGGTTTCCTGCCTTTGCATTTAAAACACCATTGAAATACAGTATGTTTATAAATATATGTTCTGCATATGTAACAAATATAAAATTCAAATATATGTTCATGGTACACGTTTAACTATGCAGAAGTAAAAAATTGGGAGGAGTGCACAAACTTACACGTGTAACTAACTGTACTCCAAAAATTAGAGTGCTAGCTCTTTCCTAGTGCAAGTTATCCACTTAATTGAATGGGCCCTGTGATGTGGTGTGCGGTTTGACCTATAATTGTTCCGGGTTACAAGCCAGCATACAATGTATCCGTGCTGGCTCCTTAGTTAATTATACAAAGTGCTAGTGCACCAATCATGTGCATATAATATAGTGTATAAATAAACTAACTATATAAAGGGACCGATATTATATAAAGTGAACAATTAGTAAATATTAATAAAAATATAATTTCCACCACCAAATGTTAATAGTGTATTAATTGTAAAGCAGCTCAAACACAACACTTTTATAGACTGTTCTGGAGTCTATGGCTTGATTCTATTCTTCCACAGCAAGGGGAGCGCAGGATGTTCACAGCATATTCATGAAAGAATAAAAGAACATACTGTAACATAGTGCAACCTGTGTGTATATTTCAGAAGTATATACACTACCGACACACTTAATCCGAGCAGGGCTAGTTCCGCAAGCCGGGGGATGCCCCGGCTTGCTAGCCCCACTCCCTCGGCGTGCCGCGCGTCACCGATGCGCGGTCACGCGTCATCGGGTGCCAGCGCCCCCTGCACGTGCGTCCAGGGCTCCCTGAGAGAGCCCTGGTGTCCCGCGATGTGGGGGACGGCGGCAGGGGGTTCCGGGGGACCCGGCGGACCCGGCAGCGGGAGGGAGAGAGCGCCCCGATCGGAGGGCGCTCTTCCGCTGCTTCGGCGCACGCCCGGCACCCTCCGGCGCGCACCAGGTTACTGCTGCGGCCGAGAACGGGCAAATGCTCGAATAAACTCGGCCGCAGCAGTAGGACTGTAAGGTAGTAGCACTCACACTTTTCCCCCAGAAATCAAGTAGTTCCGAGACTCTATCTCTCTCTGAAACGAGCAACCTTCAATGGTAGTTTCCAACACGATAATGTGTCCATGGGGTAATCCCTCCATCCGTGTCATGCAAAAAGGATAAAGACTAGCATGGTGTAGTATATCTAAAAAGTGTATTTTAGAACCAGTAGCAAAGGTACAAATGCACTCACATTTTAAAATGCAATTCAGGGAATTGTACGAAATCCCGATCCTCTGGGCATTCAGTCTCCGGCGCGTTCGCTCGTTCACGTCCGACTCTTCCTGTGTGAACTGCGGTAAGGGCGGATGTGACATCGCGCTTGGTCTTTTGTTGCCAGGATCTCTCAACAGGACGCAAGCTCAGATTCTACGCGTTTCGTCATTCGACTTCATCAGGACTCTCAATTACCATTACCCCCTTCTGATTTATATAGGTCACTAAAATCTTATATTCGCGATACAGAAGATATTATTCAATTATTAGACAATGTTATGTGGCAAGATAATTACATATTAGTGACGTCAGATGTCACTTCCCTGTATACTTCCATTTCACATAGAGACGGCTGTGATGCCATAGAGGCATTTTTAAGAGCTGATGAAGAGCTAGTTGAGGATCAAATTGAATTAATTCTGGTATCTATTGAATTTATATTGGGTAAGAATTACTTTTGGTTTAATGAGAAATTTTATTTGCAAAACTGTGTAACAGCAATGGGTACTAGGTTTGCACCGAGCTATCCTATTGGGAAGACAACTTTGTCTGGTCCAAACCCAAGCTCGGTGCAGACCTAGTCCTCTGGTGCCGTTTCATAGATGACGTCATTTTTGTGTGGCAGGGAGATCAAAGATCATTGGACTCCTTTCTGACATTCACAAACACGAATGACTTAAATCTGAGATTTGTTTCAAATAGCAGTAAGACAGATGTGGTATTCTTAGATTTAGTAATATATATAGAAAACAATCATTTAAAAACCAAGACCCACTTTAAACAAGTGGATGCGAATAATTTTATCCTAGAATATAGCTGTCATGATAACAATTGGTTGAAAAATATTCCATATGGACAGCTGAGGAGAATTAAGCGAAACTGCACTGAAGACAGTATATACCACGAACAGTCAGTTATTCTTGTTGATAAATTCAAAAAAAGAAATTATAAGGATGGTGTCATAAATAAGGCAATAGAGAAAACTAATTTGTTATCCAGAAATGAAATTGTGAAACACAAAAGTAAAGAGAAGAAAGTAAAGCAGAATGGATTCAGTATGTCATTTATAACTGAATACAATATAGAGGCAATGGAAATAAAGAAAATTGTGAATAGACACTGGCACATTCTAAGGAATAATGAAGTATTAAGGGAACATCTACCAGAGAGACCTAGCATAATATTCAGTAAAGCTCCTAACTTAAAGGGGAATCTAGCATCAACATTGATGAGAACAGAAGGGAACAAATATTACCCCACGTGGCTGAACAAACCAAATGGCTTCTATGGTTGCTTTGCATGCAAAGCATGTATTCAAAGAAGCGTTGAGAAAACAAATTTCAAATCAAATACAACTAATGAGATGTTTTCTATTAAGAACTATATCAACTGTAAAACCACATTTGTGGTATACATATTGGAGTGCCCTTGTGGCCTCCAATATGTAGAGCGCACTACCAGACCCTTACGGGTAAGGATTTTAGAACATCTGGGTAACATAAGAAAAAGTGTGTTAACACATCAAGTATCTAAACATTACAGTATATATCATAATTCGGACACAAAGTCATTAATCTATAAGGGAATTGAACATGTTCCTGCCCATTGGAGGGGGGAAATAGGACCCAACGTCTAGCACAGCGGGAAACTTATTGGATATTTAAATTGGGGACACTGGTCCCATCCGGTCTGAATGTCAGTATAGACATTGGGGCATTTATATAACATCATCCCATTATATCACAAGATCCCGATATGGAAATTTGGAGGAACATGTAGATTCCCGTTTGAGTTTATTGTCAGGAATGTGTTTTACATATTTTGTTTCTCTTGTCATCTTTTTTTAGGTCATGTACTTGTTGTTTTTTATTATAGAGTTTTTTATTATAGAGCCATTTTTATATATTTTTCTTAGTATTAATAAAGTATTGAATGCGTCAAATAGAAATTCAGTGGATTATCCTGTATTTTGTTTGGTTCACCATGTATGTGAGTGGTGATTTTAAAATGTTATTGTGTATTTACTACAGTGGCGGCCGCCTTTATCCTAATGCGGCCGGATCCGCGGCGCTCTGATAATCGGGGGCAGATCCGGTTTTTTTTTGGTCCGGAGTGAATTGCATTATTTTAGCGGTTGTGATATTAGCATTTTATTCTCGCTGTCTGCAATACTGCAGTAGCGTCTAAAAACTCAGGGGGACGTTCACGAGCTGTTGTCTTGGAAGTCTAATACTTTAGCAGTTCAACCTACGTCAGTACACAGTCTGCGTGTGCACGTGCAGAAATTGTAAATTTGCATATTTACTGTATACATGCATTTGCAGTGCTGTATGTCTCATTTGAAAATTGTTGAAACGCATAGGCGTGTACAGTACTGTAACAGTATCTCCCCTCGCTCGCCCCCGCACACACACAGGATAATGTACTGCACTGCAGGGTATTTCAACTTCTTATCTTCTCTACAGTGCAGTACACCTCTCCCACGACATTCCTTTGAATGTGTGTCTTTCTGGTTTCAATCACATTCCTGCTTGACAGCTGATGATTACTGCGCATGAACCTGTAACTTCACCACTGCTTGCTTGAGTGAGTGACCAAAAAAAAAAAAAAGATTTATTTTCTCCTCATTTTTTTTTATTTTCTCCACAAGCCTGCAAAAACCATCTTGATATTACAATATTCAATCTGTGCTGTAGCGTTTGACTGCACATGGTTGATTTGTGTGCTTTTTATGTACTGTATTTGGGGGTGTAGGGATCAAATTATTATGATGACCTGCCTTTTGAAATTGTCATTTCTTTTAACTGCTGCCCGGCTACTGTAATCCTTCATGCAGCTGTACCCTGTACCCCCCACCCCCACGCACACACAAAAAGGCCCGCTCAAGGATTTGAAACTCTTATCGACAGACACCTCTACAGAGTCATTCATTTTCTGAAGCTTGTCATTGTGTTTTTAATCCATCCCTAGCCGAGCGTAACCTCACTGCGCCTGCGTGTAATCCTCTGTGAGATGGGAGCAAGCTGATTACTGCGCATGACTCACCCCCCCCCCCCCCCACCATTTGAGGCTTTGTTTACGGTAACGCTTTGGAAAATCCTATCTCGAATTTGATATGTAAATCTGATTTGCACAGCACTGTGAGAATTGAGAGTTAAAAAAACCATTAACTGATTCATGTTGTTTTGTCATTCTTTATTTTTCTTTGGTGTACTGTAAGTGTGAGGGGGGGGGGGTTGTTGTCTATGATTATGATTATCATGAATGTAAATAAATATTTATTTTATTTTACCAGGAACCAAAAAAACAAATATAAAAAAAATCATGAATAATACATAATGCAGTCTTTATTAAGTTCTTCTGTCAGATGGAAATTGAGGGCCGGTGGATAATCATGAATAATGCACATTGATAATAATATTAATTAATAATATATAATATATAATAATATATACATATATATAGTACTATATTTTTTTCCGTCTTTATCTTCTTCCTCATTCTGGGTACAGTACAGTAGTTCATTGAGAGAGGAGAAGTTTTGTGTACATCATGACTGCAGTTTAGATACTGTACACTTAACTGTACAAATAGTTCACAGACTGTACACGATACCCCCCTCTCCCCCAGTCCATCCTTTTTTTATGAAAAGACAAGAAAACAAAAAATTAGTGCACTTATGTGCATACTGTATTATGGCATTTTGTGCTGTGTAGTACTGTCAAACTAGTCTATACTGGAACTACTGTATACCCTGATTACTGATAAATACTTTGTAACCAGATGGCTGGTGCTGCTCTCTCTGGAAAAAAAATGAGCAGTTAGGTGCATACTGTATTATGGCATTGTGTACTGTATAGCTACTTCATATTAGACTACAGTATGCTACTGTGCCCTTTTGAATGCTTGCTCCTTTTCTAACAAGTTCCTCTCTGTACATGACTTTTTTCTCTCTCACTCTCTGCTCCTATTTGCTATAACTGAGACCTGGTTCACTCAGTCTGACACTGCTCTGGAAGCTGCCCTCTCCTATGTTGGCCTTTCCTTCTCCCACACTCCACGCACTGATGGCAGGGGTGGAGGCGTAGGGCTCCTGCTCTCCCCTCTCTGCCGTTACCGAACCCTTCCTATTCCTGCATCTCTTGCTTTTCCCTCCTTTGAGGCTCACACTGTCCAGATCTTCTCTCCTCTCCCTGTCCATGTGGCGGTCATCTATCACCCTCCTACCTCTACTTATCCCCCTTCTGCCTTTCTCTCTCACTTTGAATCCTGGCTCTCTTTCTTTTTCTCCTCAGACTCCCCTGTTCTTCTCCTTGGGGACTTCAATTGCCACATTGATGACCCTTCTCTCCCTTGGGCTTCCCGCTTTCTTTCTCTAACCTCTTCTTTTGGCCTTCAACAGTGGACTGCAGCCAGCACCCACAAGGATGGCCACTACTTAGACCTGGTTTTCACTAAGAACTTCTCTCTCTCCGATTTCTCCATTTCCCCTTTTCCTCTCTCTGACCATCATCTCATCTCATTCTCTCTATCTCGCTTCTCCCCTCCTCCACCTCCATCTACCCCCCGGTTCTGCAGAAACCTGCGCTCTATTCACTTACCTGACTTTGAGTCCACTATACGCTCCTCCCTCTCCTCTCTCAGCTCTGCTACAGACCCCGACATCCTGATCAGGAACTACAACTCTGTCTTGTCCTCCTCTCTTGATCTACATGCCCCACTTTCTCTCTGCTGCACTCTCCCTTCTAACCCTAGACCCTGGCTAAATTCCCACACACGCATGCTGCGTTCCTCCACTCGTTCCTCTGAACGCCTCTGGAGGAAATCTCACACTCTCGCAGACTTCCTTCACTACAAATTTATGCTATCCTGTTTCAACTCTGCCCTCCCACAAGCTAAACAAGCCTTCTTTTCTGCACTAATCAACATGCACAAGTCTAACCCACGCCGGCTGTTCTCTGTCTTTGATACTCTACTCAAACCACCCTCAGCTGCCTCTCCTTCCTCCATCTCCGCTCAGGACTTTGCTGACTATTTTAAGGAAAAGGTGGAATCCATACGTCAGAACATCCCCTCTGTTTCTTCCTCCCATCCTACACCTCTTCCTAACTCTCCTCCTGCCTTCCTTGACTCTTTTTCCACTGTCTCAGAGGAGGATGTGTCACTGTTGATCGCCTCTTCGCCCTCTACCACTTGCCCTCTTGATCCCATTCCCTCGCATCTCCTAAAACCTCTTGCTCCTACTATAATCCCTACGCTCACACATATTTTTAACTCCTCCCTCTGCTCAGGAACCTTTTTATCCTCCTTCAAACATGCAACAGTCATACCATTACTCAAAAATAGCAAGCTTGACCCTACCTGTCTTTTTAACTATCGACCTGTCTCCCTCCTGCCTTTTGCCTCTAAACTCCTTGAACGTCTTGTATTTTCTCGCTTGCTCCATTTTCTCAACACCTGTTCTCTCCTAGACCCTCTACAATCTGGATTCCGCACTGCTCACTCCACGGAAACAGCCCTCACTAAAATAACTGACGACCTCTATGCTGCCAAAGACAGAGGTCATTACACTCTGCTCATATTTCTCGACCTCTCTGCAGCATTTGACACCGTGGACCACCCTCTTCTCCTTCATATTCCCATACTCTTGGTATTCGGAACAAAGCTCTATCCTGGATCTCTTCTTACCTCTCCCATCGTACTTTCAGTGTCTCTTCTGCTAACACCTCCTCCTCCTCTATTGATCTCTATGTGGGGGTACCCCAGGGCTCTGTCCTGGAACACCTTCTCTTTTCTCTGTACACACTCTCTCTAGGTGACCTAATAACATCTTTTGGGTTTAATTATCACCTGTATGCTGACGACACACAAATATACTTTTCAACACCCGACCTTACACCTGCTGTACAAACCAAAGTTTCTGAATGTCTCTCTGCTATATCATCCTGGATGGCCCTCCGCCGCCTTAAACTCAACATGGCTAAAACAGAGCTCCTCATACTTCCTCCCAAACCTGGCCCTACTATCTCCTTCCCCATTACTGTTGGAACTACGATCATTCACCCAGTAGCCCAAGCACGCTGCCTAGGGATCACACTCGAATCCTCTCTTACATTCGCCCCTCACATTCAAAACATTTCTAAAATTGACGCTTTTTCCTCCGAAATATAACAAAGAAACGCCCTTTCCTTTGTTGCTCGACTGCTAAAACTCTGACTCAGGCCCTCATTCTCTCCTGTCTTGGTTACTGTAACCTCTTGCTGTCCGGCCTTCCTGCCTCTCACCTGTCTCCCCTACAATCTATCCTAAATGCTGCTGCCAGAATCACTCTACTCTTTCCTAGATCTGTCTCAGCATCTCCCCTCATGAAATCCCTCTCCTGGCTTCCGATCAAATCCCGCATCTAACACTCCATTCTTCTTCTCACTTTTAAAGCTCTACACTCTTCTACCAATCCTTACATCTCAGCCCTAATTTCTCGCTATGCACCATCCCGATTCTTGCGTTCTGCTCAAGGATGTATTCTTTCTACCCCCTTTGTATCTAAAGCCCTCACCCGCCTTAAACCTTTTTCACTGCCTGCCCCACACCTCTGGAATGCCCTTCCCCTCAGTACCCGACTAGCACCCTCTCTATCCACCTTTAAGACCCACCTTAAGACACACTTGCTTAAAGAAGCATATGAATAGCACTGTGGGTATTCTGAACACATGATACATATAGCTTGGCCCCCTGCAGATGCACTTACCAGAACTCCCTCCTACTGTCTCTGTACGTTCTCCCTACCTACCAATTAGACTGTAAGCTCCTCGGGGCAGGGACTCCTCTTCCTTAATGTTACTTTTATGTCTGTAGCACTTATTCCCATGATCTGTTATTTATATTATCTGTTATTTAATTGATTACCACATGTATTACTACTGTGAAGCGCTATGTACTGTACATTAATGGAACTATATAAATAAAGACATACAATACAATACTCCATATTGGACTACAGTATGCAGTTAGTACTGTCAAACTAGTCTATACTGGAACTACATACTCGCAATATGGTCAATATATTTATTGGATCATTCCACAGTGAGTACATCATTCCAAAAACTCAGTATGCCTTGCGCCAACTCATCCTTTTTGGAGGGTTTCACGACTTTTCGGATATGGCCCTTCAGCTGATGCCAGACCATTTCGATCGGATTGAAGTCTGGAGATCTGTCATTGGAGGGGGGAAAAAGGACAATTAGTTAAAGAGATACAGTACACAGTAAAAACAGTGGGGAAAAATGAGACACGGTTACCGCACTTACTCCGCTGGCGTCTTCACCCAGTTGATACCGCGCTCAAGATATGTGCTGTTGACGCGGTGTGCTTCGTATCGTTGTCCTGGTAGAAACGGTGACCATCCGGGAACTCACGTGTGATGTATTCCACAATCTCAGGCACAATTTTGTCTTGGAAGAAAGCTTTATTCATGATTCCTATAACAAGAAAAGAAAAGTGCTCAAAAAACTGCACACTAGTACAGTACAGTGCATAAGGCAAAAGCATGTGACATACATTGTACCTTCAAAGATGATGATGCATCCTGGTCCACGTCTAGAGATGGCATCCCACACATGCATCTTCACTGGGTGTTTTGGACGCGGCTTCATAGATATGCAACCTTTTTTGTGGAATGCAAAGGTGGCAAATCTCTCCAGCGAAACAGTAGACTCGTCAGTGAAGATGCAATCCTGGAAAGTTTCTCCACTGTCGATCCATGCCTGGGCCTGGACCACTCGCTTGATTTTGTTAACATCTCTTATCATGAGGTACGCTCTGTAAGGACAAGGAATAAATAATTGTAGAGGTACAGTTCAGTTTCTTAAACAACACTTTCACCTCCTGTACTGTCCAGTACTAACTTCACACGTCCATATTTCCATCCAATTCTGCGTCTCATCTTCTTTATGCTGGTCTCGGATACAGTGAGATTGTTATTTTCCTGTAGATTGTATTTGACCCTTAATGCACTCTTCTCATCATTCTCCTCACTTATTTTGTCGACCAGAGGAGTTGTCTCCCTACAATGTACAGAAAAACAACAATCCGGTATTAATTTATTAATTAATATGCAGCAATATAAACAATATATATACTGTTGTTATAAAAATATACAGACATAACTATAAAATTAGATAGATCTACACAATATATTGTTCTATTAATATGCAGCAATATAAACAATATATATACTGTTGTTATAAAAATATACATAAATAATTATAAAATTAGATACTGTAGATCTACACAATAATATATTGTTCTATTAATATGCAGCAATATAAACAATATATTTACTGTTGTTATAAAAATTTACAGAAATAACTATAAAATTAGATAGATCTCCACAATATATTGAACTATTAATATGCAGCAATATAAACAATATATACTGTTGTTATAAAAATATACAGAAATAACTATAAAATTAGATAGATCTACACAATATATTGTTCTATTAATATGCAGCAAAATAAACAATGATAGATATACTGTATTATATAGTTATATAAATATACTTACGCGTTGGTTACATTTGATGTCTTCGTTTGTTGTTTGTTTTTTCTGTGTGCATGATAGCACACGGTGGTTGATGGCACAACGAGGCCACAGGCAGCTAACCAGCGTTGGATATCTGCAATTCGGTGTCCGCTCATGTACATCTCCTTAATTCTCATGCTGAGATCCTTTGAAATCTTTTTAACAGGCATTGCTGCAAGTAGAAAGAAATTCAAACACAAGAATGTATATTCGATGTTTAGTCGATGTATATTCAATGTGCAGTGAATCCACAAAATGGATGGTGTATTTATACGTTAATGACTCACATTTGCGTACGCCCACTTTCAACACCTGTACCTCATCGCCATGCATAAAAGGTTACACACTTTGCATAGCCCACTACTCGATGATCTTTATCTGAACTTGCCCTTGTCCAGATAATGCATTGTGCCATCTGCTTCCATGTATCAACCCCGATTCTACGGACGCAGGAAGCCAATCGCCTCTGCTGTGCCTGTCACGCAGAAAAAGCGAAAGGCGGCGGTGGCGGTGACAGCCGTTGCCAAAGCGACAGGCTAAGGCTAATAAAGAAAACCTTCTTCTGACCCCAAAGGCTAAGGGTTTTAATACACGTAAGCCTTATTATGTCAGGAAGAATTTCGGTGATGTACACACAACGCAAAACAAATGGCAGCCAACCCATCGAACCCGCAGGCCACTTCCTCGTTTATGCTTCGACGACTCTGCAGCCGCTCTCCCGTAAATCTCCCCATCTTCTCCACGATGCTGCCGCTGCTCTCCCGGAAACCCACAGGCCATCTTCGCCACTGCTCTTCGACGCCGCTGCCGCTGGTGCCCCTGAAATCCACGGGTCACTTTCTCCATTGCGCTTAGACGACTCTGCCGCTTCTCGCCCGGAAATCCACAGGTCACTTTCTCCATCCCTCTTCGACGACGCTGCCTCTTCTCCTCTCCCGGAAATCCACAGGTCACCTCCTCCACCCTTCTTCGGCGATGCTGCCGCTTCTCTCCATGGAACCCCCATCTCATCCTCCGTAGCACCCATCCACCCAGATGTCCACAGCACGCCATGCACAAGAACCAGCTCGTTAGACCGGATGCTGAATGGTATAAGTGTGGATATCCCCGGGAACTCTATTGTGCTGGCAAAGATAGTTCTGCTTCTGGAGACAATGCTAAATATGGATCAACGGATGCAGAAGATGGATCAACGGATGGAGAAGATAGAAACTGACATAGCAGGGATACATAATTTGCTCGGTGTTCATGCCCCTGTATCGCAGACGCCGGAGCAGGAGGGTGGCATGGATGTGATGAATGGGACCTTCGACCACCTTCCATCAGCAAGCGCAACCCCTCCACCAGAAGATTTTGTGTACATGTATGCCGTTGAGGAGGAGGATAACATGACACCCCCGTCAAGACCACGCCAGGATACAACACAGCGACCAAGACAGGAGGAAAGCTTCCTCCCAGACAACCTACCCTCGCCCGCCGCCACAAGCACACCCGCTCACAGAAGCACACCCGCTCACAAAAGCACACCCGCTCACAAAAGCACACCCGCTCACAGAACCCACCCTACATACGCTTGCATCAAGACGGTGCCCGTCATCATCCTGCGCGAGCTGCCCAATCCACTCAGGGAGAAGTATAGGGTGATGAGTGCTGGTTTATCCCACAAGTATGCCATGTTAATTTTTAAGCACCACGTGTCCTACTTGGTGTACTGCGAGTGGGCCTACAAAGTGAACTATGAAGGAAATCACTAAAAAAAGGCACTTCCTGACAATTTAAGAAAGACTATTGTGGAGGAATTGCGGCCCTTTTTTTCAATTACAGATCCTTTAATGAAAAGCGTTCAAGACTGCATTAATGGCATTTTGCGCCATACAATGCATCGGCCCTGGAAGGACAATCTGGTGGGGTACGCATTTGCGTGAGTGTTCAACTGTTGTATATTTTTTGTAAATGTTTTGTTCCAGTCCCCGAGAGCCGCAAACAGGCACGGTTTTCAAAGGTTATCCTGAAAACCGGGCCTGTTTGCGGCCCTTGAGGACTGGAGTTGTGCTGGCCTGACGGACTGTTCGGTACACCATCCTACTTTAAATGTTTTGACTTGCTGTACTTTAATAAAGGAGATGTTGCGTTTTGTATATTTTATGAATAAAGATTTTTTTTAATAACACCATACTGTTGTGCTGTACTGTACATTTTTTGACTTGCTGTACTTAAATAAAGGAGATGTTGCGTGTTTTAACCTGTATTAATAAAGAAATGTTTTTACTTACTGTACACACAGGACCTGCACAATTCCAGTCCCTGAGGGCCGCAAACAGGTTATCCTGAAAACCGGGCTTGTTTGCGGCCCTCGAGGACTGGAGTTGTGCAGGCCTGACTGACTGTTCTGTACACCATCCTACTGTAAATGTTTTGACTTGCTGTACTTTAATAAAGGAGATGTTGCGTTTTGTATATTTTATGAATAAAGATTTTTTTTTTAATAACAACCTGTGACTGTAAACCATACTGACTGACTGTAAATGTTTTGACTTTCTGTACATAAATGTTTTCACTAGCAGTAAACCATACACCTGTTGATGTTTTGAATTGCTGTGCACTTAAAATGTTTTTACATTGTACAGTATGCTGTATGCTGTACGGGTATAGAATACACATATGTACTGGAATACATGTAGAATAAATGCATCCTTTTTATTTTCTTGGGTTTATTATAAAGAATAAATAAATTATAAACACAATGTTTTTACTTACACAAGACCTGCACAACTCCAGTCCTCGAGGGCCACAAACAGGCCCGGTTATCCTGAAAACTGGGCCTGTTTGCGGCCCTCGAGGACTGGAGTTGTGCAGGCCTGATTTACTGTACTGTTCACCATCGTACTGTAAATGTTTTGACTTTCTGTACTTTAATAAAGAAGATGTTGCGTGTTTTAAATTTTATTAATAAAGACATTTTTTTACTAACACCAAACTGTTGTGTTGTAAATGTTTTGACTTTCTGTACTTTAGTAAAGGAGATGTTGCGTGTTTGAACTTGTATTAATAAAGAAATGTTTTTTACTAACACCATATTGTTTTTGCTTTACACTTTTTGTACATACTTCACCAATAAAAGAAAATGTTGATTTGTTTTAAATTGTTCCATTGTCTCCTTTAATACTGTAACAAAATACAGTGTTTCTAGAACATACAGTACTGTCCAGGCATACTGTACAGTACTGTACTGTATACTGTAGGCACGCTAAGTACTGTACATCACAAGAGTATTAAAACAATACATGCTGTACGGGTATAAAATACACATATGTACTGGAATACATGTAGAATAAATGCATCATTTTTATTTTCTCGGGTTTATTATCAAGTTTATAAATAAACTGTAGACTCCGGTACGTGTTTTTTTAAATCCGATTCAGCAATGTGCAGGCATTGTTACACAATGCGATGATATCCATCGAAATCCCTCCATTTGCCGTTTTCCGCATGAGATTACAAAGTTTTCTTTTCTGAGGAAAAAATAAAATAAAAGTTTTACTGTAATGGTCAGTCCCCTAAAGAAGTTCCCAGTCAGTCCCACCAATAATTTTCTCGGGGGGCATCTCCTGTTCACATGCACATGAGCCTACCGTCGATGTGATGACACGCATATGCGTTTCAAGAAGGCTCCAATGCGCATGCGCCTAGCGTTCCACCAATTGTTCAGTATATACAGTACTGTAGAAGCCGCTCAGCCAATGATATTGCTTACAGGAGAATCGCTTGACTTTTGAATCGCACTGATATTGATATTTTCAAAATAAAAACAACAGAATAAAATACGGCAACATTACTCACCATAGATTTTCCCATTCAGCTGGCGCCGGGCCACTGCCAGTCCAGTATTCTTGATCATACACGTTGACAGGTGACAGTGGGACTACTACACCTGTAGTCAGCTGATGAGGCTGGAAATCGCTTAGGTACATGCAAGCTTGCTCGAAACTGTACGTGAAATCCGGCTCAGGTTGCAGGTATCCGTGCGGGGACAGACAGCAAGGGTTGTCACTGACGGTCGGACCGTTATTGGAAGCCGGTGCTGGTGCTGGCCATTGCTTGTCAGCGACTGACGTTTCTTACTTGGTTTTAACACGACCTTTCACCTTATGCCATCTGCATCATAGATACGGGAAAACCCGGTGATACACACCAATACCCTCCAATAAATTCGGGATCAATACGAAAAAAACATGGATCGCTACATAACTTTTTCCTTATTGCACGCTTCCACACACGAGGAGCTGGCGAAAATTTGTAAAAGTCATAGTTTTCGATAAAATACTGATAAGTTTGAACAACTGTTGCCATCTTATCATCTGTTGCATTAATTGCGGCCCATATTAAATAAGCGTATGTTTTGTCGGGTTTTTCGAACACGGGCTGCACTTGTACACTCATGGCGGTGGGAATCTCTGGACAATAACCAGACCAGAAACTGGTGCTTGTCTTTCTTTAATATGAAAAGCCTAAATTGAAACATTTTTGCAACCTCTTCCTTCAGTCTCAAGGCCAAGTTTCAATAGCACACTGTGGTATCTTTTTTAAACGAAACACCTGCAAGTCGACACATTACTGAAGTGCATGCGCATTACAATTCATGAATATCTGCCATCTGGTGGACACGCGAATAATTGCAACCAATTAAATCCAAACCATTCTCAATAAACACATCAACCGCGCATCAACCGCGGCTGTGAATGCAACATGAATGCGGTATGAATGCGGCATGAACGCGGTGAAGTGCGTAGCATTCGAAAAAAAATCCCTGAAAAATGCGGTGATTTTGGAGATTAAATTGGGCCGCCACAGTATATACTTCATATATAGGTTATTATATGGTTCTTCCCCGCTTACAGAGGTAAAAGAAAGGGTTCACAGTGTAGTGTAGGACCTGCATTAATTTGGCTATACCTTGGCGTTGGTATGCAGGCTTATGACGCTTTGGCCAAAGGGTTAACTAAATAACCAAGTATTTAATATTATTATTGAAGTATTTTAATTTATACTTTATACCATATATGTTTTGTCAATGGCATTGGGCACCCCCTGTCTCTTGTTATATACTTCTGATATATACACACAGGTTGCACTATGTTATGCTCTTTTATTCTTTCATTATTACGCTGTTAACATCCTGCGCTCCCCTTGCTGTGGAAGAATACAATCAAGACATAAGCTCTTGAGGTTGTCAGCTCGCCAAGATTGTCCTGCCAGGTACGGTCATCGGCATTGCCATGCTCACTGCCCTTCTTATGCATGCATATTCTTATGGATTGTGAAGTTAAATTCTTGCAAAGCAAGACTCCAGCGCATTAACTTGGCATTTTCCCTGGACACCCTTTTAAGCCAACTTAACGGGTTGTGGACTGTGATCACAGTGAATGGCCGACCGTAGAGATAGGGCTGCAGTTTCCTCAGAGCCCACATAATGGCCAGACACTCCTTTTCAATGGTGGCCACTTCCCTGGGCAGCAGCTTTCTGCTCAGGTACACTACTGGGTGTTCACTGCCCTCCTCCCCCACTTGGCTGAGTACAGCGCCGATGCCATAGTCAGAGGCATCAGTCTGCACCAAAAAAATTATTTGAGTAGTCTGGTGCAGCTAGGATAGGCGAACTGGCCAGTGCAGTCTTCAGTGCCAGGAAGGAGACTTCACAGGCAGGAGACCAGACTACCAGCACAGACTGTCGCTTCTGGGTCAAGTCAGTCAGGGGTTTTGCAATGGCACTATACTGGGGAACGAACTTCCTATAGTAGCCTGCGGTGCCAAAGAAAACCATGACCTGCATCTTGGCCTTGGGAACAGGCCACTGCATTTTCACTTCCACCTTGGCTGGCTCTTGTTTGAGGTGCCTGCCACCCCCCTATGCCCTAGGTACAGTACCACAACCATCCCTACAAAGCACTTGGTGGGTTTCAAGGTGAGTCCCACTTCCCTAATTCTGGCTAGCACCACAACTACATGCACTAAATGTGAGTCCCACAAATTAAACACAACAATGTCATCCAGGTATGCCTATGCAAACCCCTGCATGCCCTCCAGTAAACGATTGTTACGCCGGTGCTGCCCGCAGACCAGCACCATCCCCTGAGCTGAAGGGGGAAGTGGTAATACACACACCCGCAGCAAAGGGAGCGTGTCCTGAGTGTGGTATGAAGCGTTGCCAGGCCAGGTGTCGTAAAGGAGACAATACTTGCCGGTACCGGTTGTAGAGATAGAGTGAAGGATGCCTCTCTGAAGTCAGGGAGTCGAGAGTGGAGATAGGTCGTTGTCCAAGCCGTGTTCAAGGGGTTACCAGAGTGAGCATTGTCCAATGAGTGCCGAGATCGAGAGCCAGAGGGGGTAGTCGTACAAGCCACATCAAAACCTGTGAAAACACTGAGAGAATCCAGAAGTACTTCCATACAGAGACTATGTCGAGCAAAGACTGAGAGCAGATAGGAGCTAGATAAAGCAGGAAGGTCCAATTAGGAACGGAGGCAGGACAGGAAGAGCTACAGGGAGACACTGCAGATTGGTGCAGGCATAACAGGCCAGGTGAGTCTTGTTGGTAACCTGAGTATGCCCGTGCAGTGTGCGGGGGCGGAGCTTGAGGTCCGGGGGACGGGAAGAAAAGTGTGCAGACTGAGCCTGCTCCGTAACTCGTGTACGCGCGTCAACCGAGCCAGTGGATAGTGCAGGTGTGCGTGCAGGTGTGCACGCAGGAGGGCATGGGCGCACCCGGCGCTGAGCAGAGGAATCGCAGAGGGGAGTGATCCCGCGACGGCGGCAGGGGCGAGGAGCCGTGGAGGCCGGTAAGGCAGGTTTGTTTTGTGTGTCCAGGGACTCCCTGTGGGAAGGGGATGCTTTGTGTGGGGAGCGTGGAGAACGCCGATTCCTGACCGTACCCCCCTCTTCAGGAACGGCCTCAAGACGATCCAAGAACTGTTTCTCTGGAAACTTTTTCCTGAAGGACTTAAGAAGGGCCGGGGCATGAATGTCCTTTAAAGGTACCCAGGATCTCTCTTCAGGGCCAAAGCCCTTCCACTGCACCAAGAACTGGAGCTGACCCCTGGATAGGCGAGAATCCACAAGAGAGTGAACTTCATATTCCTCGTTATTTTGTACAGTAATGGGATCCGGTTTACGAGTCTGATCCGGAAAGAAGTGACTGGAGATAAATGGTTTTAAGAGGGACTCATGAAAGACATTGGGAATCTTCATACTGGGTGGTAGTTGGAGTTGGGATTGGGAGTATGCCACGGGATTGATTTGTTCACAAATAGGGAAGGGACCCAGGAACTTAGGTGCCAGTTTAGGAGATGGTACCTTGAGGTGGATATTCTTAGAGGAGAGCCATACCAAATCCCCTGGTTTGTAACTGGGCGCCGAACGATGACGACGATCGGCCTGTAATTTCGATCTGCGGGAGGAGTTGAGAAGGGTAGACTGAATCCTGGACCATGCGGTTTGGAGGGAAGAAATGCGTTCATCTACGGCTGGTACTCCAGAAGGGATGTTGGGGATGGGAAGACAGGGAGGATGGAACCCATAATTTATAAAGAAGGGCGACTCCCGCGTGGACTCGTTTTTGGCAGAATTGACGGCATACTCTGCCCAAGAGAAGAGTTGAGCCCAATCATCCTGGAAATCGGATATGAAACATCTCAGGTACTTCTCCAGGGATTGATTGATTCTCTCCGTTTGTCCATTGGACTGAGGATGATAGGCGGAAGAGAAAGAAGAAGAGATGCCCAATCTCTTCGTGAAAGCTCTCCAAAATTTGGATACGAACTGAGAACCTCTGTCAGAAACAATGGACGAAGGGATCCCATGAATCCGGAAAATCTCCTCCGTAAAGATATCAGCAAGGGCGGGGGAGGTGGGTAATCCTTTAAGTGGAATGAAATGGGACATCTTCGAGAACCTGTCCATGACCACCAAGATAGTGTTCATTCCTCTGGACCTGGGCAACTCCACGATGAAGTCCATCGAAATGTGGGACCAGGGGCGGTCGGGAACTGGAAGGGGTAACAGAAAACCCTGAGGCTTTTGACGGAGAGTCTTGCTTTGAGCGCACGTGGGGCAGGCGCGGGTAAACTCCAGAATATCTTGAGACATCCTTGACCACCAGAAATTCCGACGAATGAGATCAGTAGTCTTCTTAAAACCTGGATGACCTGCAGATTTAGAGGAGTGACCCCAAGACTGGACCTCTGGAACAAATTTGGAAGGTACAAAGAGTTTGTTGTCGGGAACGACCAAGTCCTTGGGAATGCGTCTCTGGGAGTGCAAAATCTTGTCAAGATTCTTGAAAGTAGACGTGGCGAGAATCCTCTCATGTGGAAGGATAGTCTCCAACGATTCCTCTGGCCTCTCTTCAGAAGAATGAATACGGGAGTGTGCGTCTGCCTTTACGTTCTTGGTCCCGGGGATATAGGAAAGGTGAAAATCGAATCGAGAAAAAAAAAGAGCCCAACGAGCCTGTCGTGGACCAAGGCATCGAGCGTTCTCTATGTAAAGAAGGTTCTTGTGGTCTGTGAGAATAGTAAACGGCTCTTTCGACCCCTCCAGCAGGTGTCTCCACTCTTAAAGAGCCATCTTCACGGCCAGAAGTTCCCTGTTACCCACGTCATAGTTCCTCTCGGCAGACGAGAATTTCTTGGAAAAATATGCACAGGGATGTAACTTATCTTGGGACGTGGGTCTCTGAGAAAGAACGGCACCAGCGCCGCAATCAGAAGCGTCGACCTCCAGGACGAAGGGAAGTTCAATGTTGGGATGACGGAGAATAGGTGCGGATATAAAGGCTTCCTTGAGTGTCTCGAAGGCGGAGATGGCCTCGGATGACCAATCAGAAGGATCAGCTCCTTTTTTGGTGAGCGCAGTAAGGGGTGCCGCAATGGTGGAAAAACTCCGTATAAACTTACGATAATAATTAGCGAACCCTAAAAAACGTTGTATGGCCTTGAGAGAGTTGGGTCTTGGCCATTCAGTGACTGCTTGAAGTTTACCGGAGTCCATCATAAAGCCTTCATCAGAAATGATGTACCCCAGGAACGGAGTAGAGGTCTGATGAAAGGTGCACTTCTCCAGTTTGGCGTACAAATGGTGTTCACGGAGACGGGAAAGGACGTAGGAGGTGTGGCGTATATATGGTCCTGGAGATCTTTGGAAAAAATCAGGATATCATCCAAGTATACAATAACAAAAATATTGAGTACCTTAAGAAAGACGTCGTTGATGAAATCCTGGAAGACAGCGGGAGCATTACATAAACCGAAAGGCATTACCAGATATTCGTAGTGTCCACTACGCGTGTTGAAGGCCATCTTCCATTCATCCCCCTTCCTGATGCGCACCAAGTTATAGGCACCACGTAGATCCAACTTGGAAAAAATCTTGGCCCCCTGTAATTTATCGAACAGTTCGGTAATAAGGGGAAGGGGGTAACGATTTTTAATAGTTATGTGGTTTAAACCCCTGTAGTCGATGCAAGGCCTCAACGACCCGTCCTTTTTCTTGACGAAGAAAAACCCAGCCCCTGCTGGGGAATTGGAGTGATGAATAAAGCCTTTCTTGAGATTCTCCTGGATATATTCATCCATAGCGTGAGATTCTAGTAACGACAAGGGGTAGGTCTTGGACTTGGGTAGGGAGTAACCTGGAACTAGGTCGATCGAACAATCGTATGTCCTGTGTGGCGGCAAGAGGTCTGACTGTACCTTATTGAAAACGTCCCGGAATTGATGGTAAACGGAAGGTAGAATAACTTTGGGAACAGAGGTATTGGCCAGCAGTTGATGAGTCTCGCCTGACTTCGGCCTCCAGGAAATGGGAGCAGAGGAAGTCCAGTCAATGAGAGGATTGTTAAGCTGTAGCCAAGGAATGCCAAGGGTGATGGGTATCCCAGGAGCGTGAATGGCATCGAGAACTAAGATCTCCTTGTGCAGATGTGAGGACAGAAGCAAGGGAGCCGTCTCTAAGGAGATGTGGGCCGGTGTAAGAGGGCGTCCATCGATACCGACGAGTGCGATGGGAACCTTCTTTCTCACGAGTGGTATGCGGTTTAATCTGGCGAATTCAAGATCCACGAAGTTTCCTCCAGCTCCTGAGTCAATGAAAGCGGCGGTAGAAGTCTTGAACTTATCGCCTGAAAGGGAGACTGGAAATGTAAGTTTCTTAGGGAGTTCACCTTTAGAAGGGGACGTGGAGACATTACATCCAGAGAGAGCCCCTCTGTACTCACTGGGTGTTCCCATTTCCCGGACACAGTGGACACTCCCGAACCAGATGTTCCATGGATCCGCAGTAGAAACACAATCCCCCGGCGTGGCGGAACTGCCGTATCGGTGTGCGGATGCGTTGTAACTCCAATTGCATTGACTCTGGCAACTCCAGTGCAGGACGAAGAGGTATGGTAGCACTTGGGGGAGAAGGAGTGTTGCTGGGAGTACTGGAGAACGGAACTTGAAAGTTATGGAAGCGAGTGCGCTGACGCTCAGAGCGGCGTGGCAGAGTGGAGTGTGGAACGGGGGCGCTCCATACTATATATGGCTTGTGAGTGTTGAACGCCTATGGACTTAAATGACTGTGCCTAAAAGTATTACAAAATGTATACTGGCCCTTGTTGATTTTGCTGCAGCTTGACCTTGAAGAAGACAAATCCCAGGATCTTCTTATAACGGAATTAACTACAGCTGAGAAGTGAAGACATGTTTATTGCCACCACTTAGCAACTAGAAGCTCATTTTGGAAGTGCACTCCTAGGCATTAAAACTTAACATTTAATAGGTAAATAGAATAAAATAAGTTCTTAACATAAAGTGATAATATTAACTACATATAATGTACTATGGCGGGAGGGAGTGAGGAGATGATAGATAGCCAAGGTATATAGTAAAGTATGCTGATGCCTAATAGTACTTAGCAAAAGCAGTGATACCACTTTGGCTTTAATTGGGGAGTGGGTTACTCAGCTGTAAAAGCTCAGAAATGCTTGCCCTGTATGTGAGTATTGTGCGTCATGTGGCGTAGCGTACCGAGCACCCAACCTGTATTGATAAATAGCCCAAATCAGTGTCCTACTCCTAAGTTTAATATTTAAGCTGTTAGATATAATCACTGTATGTGCAACTCAATGACAGGTTGGTGGTACGTGGATTGATTCTGCGCCCAATGACGTTTGACAATCACTCTACATAGATAGTATAACAGGACAGCTATTAGTGATAAAAAGCCAGAAAAAACTGATACTGAACACTCTGCTAATTATTAAAGCAGTAAATGAATTATTACTGTGGTTATTAAACAAGCCGTCAATATATAATCAATACTGTGAGCACTTGTACTCAGCAAAATACCTGTGCAAAAAACCTTCTACCAATTCATAGAACAATTCATGCATGAATAGGTGTCTGTGCATAGCAGATGCTGGCAGGCTAGCAGTAATGATGTTAAATATCAGATAGATCGCAACAATTTGCAGTAACAATGATGTCTGTTAGCTACAAGGTAAGGTGACACATTGAATCACAGTACAGAGACAGGCTTCAGCAAAGAACCACTGAGTGAACAGGACCTGGTTAAGCCTGGATACGAGCGCGTTAAAATGAGCACCAGCAGAGAGCACAGACATAAAGTAACAATACTACCAGTCTCTCTCAGATCCCTCGCGCTGACGTCACCACGCCAAAAACGCCCTACGCGTTTCCCTCCTTGACGGAGATTCTTCAGGGGCGAGTGATAACCAGCTGATTGCGGAAGCGTGTTATATAGCGTCATAGGTTGCCATAGCAACCCGCGGGCCAATGAAAGGCTTGCGCAACGCTTATACCGATCAGTAGGGAACTGTATGTTAGAACAGCGGTTAGTAAAGATGTACACACTAATTTCAAACAATACTACAGTATAAGGTCTAAAAAAGGGTTTAAAAGAGTCACCAGCATATGGGGCAGTGGCTCATGCATGTAGGCGTCTATGAGGCTTATGAACCCATGCCGATGTGGCAGATACTGAATAGCAATTCTGTGATATGTGGTAAAGCTTAATCATTGCAGGCTGAAGGTATTCAAACATGTACTGGATGAAATGCATATTTAACTATACTTAGTCCATGATCAAAGGAATACTTGCTTACTTGCCAGTAAATTAGGGAGTGTGTGCAATAAATAACATGTAGATTATAATTATTTAAATGAGACATTTTACGGATAGGTAAACATGATGTCAACTCAACTGATGATCAAATAAATGGAGTGTATGTAAAACCCTCGTTTAACCCTTGAGGGTACAATGTTTTTAACTTGTATATCCATTCAGCCTCACGTTTTAATAATCTGTTGTTTATGTCACCACCACGTATATTGTTTTTAAGGTGGTCAATGCCTGTAAAAGATAGGCACTTAATATCTCCCTGGTGCATATTGTTTACATGGCGTGCAACTGGTGTTTCTAATTTATTGTGGACAGAGTTTATATGTTCGAGTACTCGTTTTTTAAACTCCCTGATAGTTTTGCCAACATATCTGAGGCCACACTCACAACTGATCAAATATATTACATTGATGGTTTTACAACTTATGTAGTGTCTGATATCAAAAGTTGCTGATTTATCATGAGCCAAGAAGGATTTGGCAGGGTTGATGTATTGGCATGCTTTGCAGTTCTGGCACATGTGCATGCCCTTTGGTGGAGGTGTTAACCAGGTTGATAATGTAGGGCGTTTAAAATGACTATGCACAAGACCATCCTGCAAATTAGCAGATCTCCTGCTAGTGATACTTGGAGTACCTTTTAGTATTTTAACAAGGTCATCATCAGATCTTAAGATGTACCAATGTTTCATAAAAATCTTCTTGATCTCATGCCACCTATAATTATAGGTTCCAATGCAGCGAACCTGTGTATTGGGTGGTTTCATATTTGGGCCCAGTAATTGTGCTCTGTCACTGTCTCTAGCGCGATGATATGCGTTTTTCAATGTAGACATTGAGTATCCCCTATTTAAGAACCGCTCTTTCAGGTCCTGAGCCTGTGTGTGAAATTCTCTTAAAGTGGAACAATTACGGCGTAATCGCAGGTATTGTCCAATGGGGATACTGTTGACTAGAGATGGAGGGTGGTGGCTGGTAGCCGCCAGAAGACTGTTTGTGGCCGTCTTTTTTCTATAGATTGTGGTTTGCACATTGCCATCTGGGTCCTTGCTTATTTTCAAGTCCAAGAATGTTATCTCAGTTGCATTGTACTCAAAAGTCAATTTTAGGTTCAAATCATTAACATTCAATAGAGACACAAATTCAACCAATGTAGTGACTGGACCATGCCAGATCAACAGTATGTCGTCTATGAAACGAATCCACAAATCAATATATTGTGTATATTGTGCAAATCTGTCACTGAACACATATTGATCTTCCCACCAGCCCAGGTACAGATTAGCATATGTTGGTGCACAGGAGGTGCCCATCGCTGTTCCCTGGGTCTGGTGGTAGAGTGTTCCATCAAATAGAAAGAAGTTGTGACATAGGACAAATTGCAGAAGGTCTATCATGAATTTATTGTGTTCATTGTAACCGGAACCCCTTGTAGAGAGAAAATAGCTACATGCTTTAATACCATTAGAATGGATGATGCTGGAGTAGAGAGATTCCACATCCAGTGTTGCAAACAGGGTTTGACTATCACAATTAATTCCATCAAGTCTCCGTAGGGTGTCTTTCGTGTCCTTAATGTGGGATGGCAAGTTGGTTACGAAAGGACGCATGATTTGATCCAAATAGACACTACAGTGTTCAGTAAGATTATTGTTGCCAGAGACAATAGGCCTACCTGGCGGTCTTTTTTGATCTTTGTGAATCTTAGGCAAAGTATAAAATGTTGCCACTGTAGGTGTCTTTGGTAACAAATAATCATGCTCATTTTTGTCTATAATGTTATTGGTAAGGGCATTGTTCAAGATAGATTGAAGATCTTTTATGAACCTTATTGTTGGATTGTGGTCCAATATCTTGTATGTTGTTTTATCTTTAAGGATGCGTTGGCACTCCTTCACATAAAAGTCAGTGTCCATTACAACAACATTACCACCCTTATCTGAGGGCTTGATTGTGATTTCTTGATGGGTCATTAATTCCCTGAATGCCACATTTTCTTTTTGTGTGATGTTATATCGCATGTGTTTTTTAATTTTCATTTTCTCTAAGTCCCTGGTGACTAGGTTGGTAAAGACCTCAACCTGGGGACATAATGACATGAAGGGGGTACATTTGCTTTTCGGTTTACAACTTGAAAATGGACCTTCTCTTTTGTCAGGCGGATTTTCGTTATCATCTAATAGTGACATAAGGTTCTGGACATTAGTCTGATCAGATGCAGCAAGACCAATAGTATCTACTTCACGTCTAGATTTTTTAGCGTGAAACTTATGCAGGAGTAGTTTACGGGAAAACAAATTTAGGTCCTTTACCCACTCAAAGAGATTAAAGTCTCTGGTGGGGGAAAAGGATAATCCCTTCTCTAATAAGGAGATATGATCATTAGTTAGATTTATTTTTGAGAGATTAAAGATCTTCAATTTCCCATCTTCTACTGCTGTAGAATTTATTTTCTGCGTTGGCCTTTGCCTGCTTTTTCCTTGTCCTTTTGTTTTTTTGTTATTGCCCCCTCGTCTTGTTGGTCTCTTACGAGGGGGTATTCCAAAAAAGCAATAGTAGTAGTATCAGTTGGAGATATCCCACTTGTGGAGGGAGATGGGGCAGATGTTCTGGTTTCAGAACCGCTAGCTGTTTCAGACTCAGAATTCTCAGCCTCTGAGGAAGAGTAATTGATTGTGGTCTGTCTTCTCTTTTGGGATTTTTTATAACTGTACACCTGATGTAAACTATAATCTAAAGCATCCCTCTGAAATTTTCTGTGTTTCCTTTCTTTTATTTCATTTCTGAACTTATCAACCTCTCTTTGGAGTTTAGATTCCATATCATCAAAGTCTTTGTGGGATCTAAAGTCATCTAGTTTGCGTAATTGTATATGCAACTCTTTTTGTATGTTTAATAACCTAGTCTGTTGAGTTTCAACCAATAATTTGATCAAAGATTGGGAACAAGTTGTTAATATTTTTTCCCATTGCTGTGTGAACTCAACAGTGGTTATATGGTACGCTGGAGAGAGACCTATCCGTAAGCCCCGTGGAATCATATCTTGTGTATCATAATTCTGCAAACTAGAGACCTCCCACCAAGTCTGAGCCTGAGACTTAAATAAGCGATTAACGATTCTGAAAAAATCAGTGATGTTATTAGTGTTGTTATAGGGAGTGTACGTATTTTCCACAGAGAAGACTTTTTTTGCCTCATCATGCCATGAGCTAGTATCCCAGCTGGTAGACAAAAAACCTGTCATATTTGGATAATTTTAACTAATAATCTCTTAATAGAGGTAGGAGCAATATAAAGAAGAGGATTCTTACGTTCCCCTGTTGTAAACACTGAATGAAAAACAAAAACAAAAATATAATGCTCACTAAGTCAAATGGTGTGATAGTAATGTGGTTGTGCCTAAGCCGTCAAGATTGACGGTGGGTGCAACTGATGAGCTGAATATACTAGAATTAACTACAGCTGAGAAGTGAAGACATGTTTATTGCCACCACTTAGCAACTAGAAGCTCATTTTGGAAGTGCACTCCTAGGCATTAAAACTTAACATTTAATAGGTAAATAGAATAAAATAAGTTCTTAACATAAAGTGATAATATTAACTACATATAATGTACTATGGCGGGAGGGAGTGAGGAGATGATAGATAGCCAAGGTATATAGTAAAAAGTAGAAACACAATCCCCCGGCGTGGCGGAACTGCCGTATCGGTGTGCGGATGCGTTGTAACTCCAATTGCATTGACTCTGGCAACTCCAGTGCAGGACGAAGAGGTATGGTAGCACTTGGGGGAGAAGGAGTGTTGCTGGGAGTACTGGAGAACGGAACTTGAAAGTTATGGAAGTGAGTGCGCTGACGCTCAGAGCGGCGTGGCAGAGTGGAGTGTGGAACGGGGGCGCTCCATACTATATATGGCTTGTGAGTGTTGAACGCCTATGGACTTAAATGACTGTGCCTAAAAGTATTACAAAATGTATACTGGCCCTTGTTGATTTTGCTGCAGCTTGACCTTGAAGAAGACAAATCCCAGGATCTTCTTATAACGGCAATGAAGGTATGGTGATGGTCAGCGCAAATTCGTGGAACTCAAGAAATAATAAAAGATAATAAAATACACAATGTTAGTGCATAAATAGGTGTTGATGCAAGGAGGGGGAAAGGTGATGGGGGAGGGGTAGGGGAAAGGTGATGGGGGAGGGGAAGGGGAAAGGGGTAATACTGTGATGAATGACACTAAAATAAACAGTTTATGAAACATAAAGCATTAGGCCTCGGTCCCGCTGCGCTCGTTGGCGCGGGCGGCGGGTCGCGAGTTCCCCACCAGCAGGGGAATCCTCGCGAGCCGGTCCCGGTCCCCCCTGGCTGCACAGAGCACTACACGCCGTAGCGCATCAGCCGCTGGAGACACCAGAGAATGGTGTTTCCTAGCGTTGACGCGTGACGTGTGTGGCTGTGAGCCAATGGGGAGGGGAGGCTTAGGGAGGAGGAGAGGCTTCGGGGAGCGGGGAGGAGTGTGGAGTGAAAGCAGGTGAGTGCCTTTCTCTGTGTGTGTGTCTGAGTGCATGCCTGTCTGTGTGTGTATGTGTCTGAGTGCGTGAGTGCCTGTCTGTGTGTGTGTGTGTGTGTGCCCGAGTGCCTGCCTCTGTCTGTGTGTGTGTGTGTGTGTATGAGTGCGTGAGTGCCTGCCTGTGTGTGCGCGCGTGTGTGTGTATGAGTGCGTGAGTGCCTGCCTGTGTGTGTGTGTGCGCGTGTATGAATGAGTGCCTGCGTGTGTTTAAACTTACCTTCCAGCTCCAGCCCAAGTCCGTGGAGGGAGGGGGGGGAGAGTAGCGGGTCCCTCCGCTCAAGCCACGCCCCCCCTCCCTGTCAAACCGCCCACCTCCCGCCCACCTCCCGATCAAACCGCCCACCTCCCGCCCACCTCCCGATCAAACCTCCCACCTCCCGCCCACCTCCCGCTCCGGCTCCCGCTCCCTACAGACCGCAGATCGCGGTCTGTGTATCTCAGCGCACCGCCTGTCAGCAGCGCAGGTGCGCTGACTCTGGGAGCGGGGCCTTAGCCTAAGTTTCAACGACTCACACGGGCTTGTGTGAGACTTGACCCTCAGAGGAGAATGTAGTGGGTGAATGAAACCCCTAAAAACGGAGGAATAATAATAAAAACTCACACGGCCATATGTTAGCTTATTCCCTCAGTGGGTGTTGTCATTAGTCTCCGATGGAGCAGATGCTTCTTAATATTCTGTCCCAATAGGTGTAGTGTATGAGTGGCTCCTCTCCCAGATGCCCATAAGCCAAAAGATGGGCAAAGTCTGGATTACTCGCTGATAAAGTTTATTAATAACAATATTCAAAGGTAAAAACAGTAAATTCACTCACACACAGGTAAAACTGCCCAGCATCAGCCGCGAGGCTATCCGGCAAAACCTCTTCTTCCGCTTGTACTCCCGCTAACGCGTCCGACAGCGGGACCGGGAGGGAGGATCTGAACCGGATGTCCGGCGGCTGCCTAGGTCCCTCTCTCAATGAGCTCCGGCAGGGAGCTATGCGTTTCGCAGTGATGCTTCGTCAGGTTCCTGCCGGATGCTCATTGTGTACAGTATATATAGGCACAGTGATAGAATCAACATAATTGCTTAATTACTTAATTAAAACCAGTTTATCAATAAACCTGACTGTCTATCACCTATGCCCTGCTTCAATGGTAACTTCCTCTTAACATTCATTTTGGAGTCCCAAACAATAGTGTGACCAGTGATGGCTAACTCGTATTTGTGAAACCTGAGCACACGTTACCCCAACATGTTAAAATCATTACCCATCTGCACAGAATTTTGGGGTTATTCTGGTTGCAGTTTCCTGTTTCATGACAAAATAGTTTGAGCATTACCCGAACCATATATAGCTCAGAGCGGCGTACCTGGATACGTTGATCCACTCAGACAGCCAAATCAATGAGGACCTCCAATTGATCCGGCCTGGATTGGCGAGAGAGTTCGTCCTTGATGGGATCTGCCAGACCTTGCCAGAATACGGAGACGAGAGCCTCTTGTCCCCAGTTAGTCTCGGCTGCTATAGTCTGGAATTCCACAGCATACTGTGTCACCATTCGCCGTCCCTGAGTGATCTGGAGGAGAGAAACAGATGCCATCTCCTGACGAGCGGGAGAATCGAATATTTGTTGAAACTCGGCTTTAAATGCCGGGTAATCTAGGGTAAGGTCAGAACGTCGCTCCCAAAACAGGGAAGCCCAAGCCAGGGCGCTGCCAGTGAGGAGGTTATAAATGTAGGCTACCTTCTTGCGATCAGTATTGTAGAGATGGGGGGCCATTTCAAACTGCACCTCACACTGGTTTAGGAAACCCCTACAATCTTGCGGTTCACCTGCATAAGGCTTGGGGGGAGGAATCCTTACATCTGAGCTGCTAACTGCACTTGCGGAGTGGGGGCTTACATCTGGCGGGGTCGCGGTCGGTACCCTGTCTGAGAGTACTGCGACCTGGCGTGTAAGTGCCACAATTTGATCCGCCATGGCCTGGTTTTGCTGAAGCAGATTAGAGAGAAACTGTTGAAGTTCGGTCTGGTCTGCGTCTTGTGGGCTCGAAATAATGTTACGCCGGTGCTGCCCGCAGACCAGACCCGTCCCCTGAGCTGAAGGGGGAAGTGGTAATACACGCACCCGCAGCAAAGGGAGCGTGTCCGGAGTGTGGTATGAAGCGTTCCCAGGCCAGGTGTAGTAAGGTAGACAATACTTGCCGATACCGGTTGTAGAGATAGAGTGAAGGATGCCTCGCTGAAGTCAGGGAGTGGAGAGTGGAGATAGGTCATTGTCCAAGCCATGTTCAAGGGGTTACCAGAGTGAGCGTTATCCAAGGAGTGCCGAGATCGAGAGCCAGAGGGGGTAGTCGTACAAGCCGCGTCAAAACCTGTGAAAACACTGAGAGAATCCAGAAGTACTTCCATACAGAGACTATGTCGAGCAAAGACTGAGAGCAGAGAGGAGCTAGATAAAGCAGGAAGGTCCAATTAGGAACGGAGGCGGGACAGGAAGAGCTACAGGGAGACACTGCAGATTGGTGCAGGCATAACAGGCCAGGTGAGTCTTGTTGGTAACCTGAGTATGCCCATGCAGTGTGCGGGGGCGGAGCCTGAGGTCCGGGGGACGGGAAGAAGAGTGTGCAGACTGAGCGTGCTCCGTAACTGGTGTACGCGCGTGAACCAAGCCAGTGGATAGTGCAGGTGTGCATGCAGGTGTGCACGCAGGAGGGCGTGGGTGCGCCCGGCGCTGAGCAGAGGAATCGCCGAGGGGAGTGATCCCGCGACGGCGGCAGGGGCGAGGAGCCGTGGAGGCCGGTAAGGCAGGTTTGTTTTGTGTGTCCAGGGACTCCCTGCAGGAAGGGGATGCTTTGTGTGGGGAGCGTGGAGAACGGCGATTCCTGACAACGATTGACCAGGCATTAGAAGGTAGCCAGGGCATTCTTCATCCCGAATGGCATCGACAGGAATTCATAGAGGCCACTCTGGGTAATGAAGGCTGACTTCTCCCTAGCCTCCTGGGTCAAGGGGATCTGCCAGTACCGTTTACTGAAATCCATAGTGGCCAGATACTTTGCCCCCGCGAGTTCATCCAGCAACTTGCCTATGCGGGGCATGGGATAAGCATATGACACTGTCCCTGCGTTGAGCTGTCGGTAGTCCACACAAAACCGGGTGGTCTCGACCTTCTTAGGTACCAGGACTACCGGACAAGCCCAAGGGCTCTGGGACGGTACAATTACTCCTAGGGACAGCATCTCCTCTACCTCCTTCTCTATACTGCCCTTAATCTCTGCGGATACCCAATAGGCATGCTTATGAAAAGGACACAGATCACCTGTGAGCACTGGGTGATCTGTGATATGGGTCCTGCCAGGCTTATCCGTGAACTTAGCCCTATACTGATCTAGTGGAAAGGTGGGAAAGATTCCCAAAAGCGGCGCTTCAGCAGATGAGATGCACCAATAAATGGTATATATTTATGACCAAGATGCGGAGAGGTATATTGCAATTGTAGGAGTATTGGACCCAGTGCAAACGCAGGAATGTGTCATAAGATATAATTTCTTTTAGTGAGGGAATATTCAATGCCTTATGGCACCTCACAAGACAAAAAGAGACTCTTACCTGCTGCACTGTTACCGGTCTGCAACTCCACTTGGATCCATTGGTGGGGAGATACAATACTCACTTACTTGATCCTTTCTCCATCAGTGCGTGCATCACGCAGAGTAGGTAAACAGGAGCTTGAAATCCAGAGATTTGCAGCGGAGCACAGCTGAAGAATGGGGCCAGCACCAGCAATGAAGGGTTAAAAATATAGATTTATTGAGACATGGTATGAACGGGGGGGAGACAGAACACACTCTGACGCGTTTCAGGCTATGCAGCCCTTTATAAAGCTTTATAAAGGGCTGCATAGCCTGAAACGCGTCAGAGTGTGTTCTGTCTCCCCCCCGTTCATACCATGTCTCAATAAATCTATATTTTTAACCCTTCATTGCTGGTACTGGCCCCATTCTTCAGCTGTGCTCCGCTGCAAATCTCTGGATTTCAAGCTCCTATACTGATCTAGCATAGCTCTGGCTTCTGCTCTCTGCCTGGCACTCAGCTGAGACCCTATCTCATCCTGCTCTACAGTACCCTTCTGCCCAGCCTCACCTAAGAGGTCTGGCAGAGCATTGCTTGCCGGATCCCCCATTGGTGGGCTACAAATGGACAGCACGTATGCCACACTCGGAGCTACATACTCTTTGAGCATATTGATAAGATATGTTGTATTTCGCTCTGCCTCAGCATCTACCTGTACAACATATTTGCACTCATTCAGCTTACAGAGTACCGGGTACGGTCCCAACCAGGCAGCCATCAATTTGTTCTCCCAAGTAGGTTTGAGAACAAGTACTTGCTGTCCTGGGATGAAATCTCTGCTTCGGGCATTCTGATAATACCAAGTCTTCTGCTTGGTCTGAGCAGCCCTAAGGTTCTCCTGTGCCAACCCCATGAACCGGTCTCTGAGATTGTGGCGAGAGGGGTTAACCAGGCCAATAATAAAGGGAAGGGCTGCAGAGCCTGAAACGCGTGGGAGGAATTGTCCTTGTATGTTAGTTTGTTTTTTAATATGTGAATCATTAAACTTTTTTTTTTTTCGTATCTGGTGAATTGATTGGTGCTTTTTTCTTTGGATCCTGCTGTTCAACCAATTTTTTTCATTCACATCTTGCTACCCCTCAATTGGAGTGACGCACTTCCGCAGCGCAGGTTGTTTGGCACGTCGTGACGCATCACTGGAGAACGCCGACAGGAGACGGGCATCTCCACGTGTAAGCCTAGAGTTTTTTCCGGACGGTCTGAAGCCTTGGCTCTCATCATGGCTCCAGCACGCGGGATCCCTACGAGTATACTCCAAAGGACTCAGGTATCGATTTGCTTATACATACCTCTGGACATTATGGGATGCAGAAGTTAGGATTGAGAACTTTGTGTTAGACTGGGATATCAAGATCATGGTCTAAGGCTTGCTTCATATTCACCAGTAGTTCTCTCATATGGTCCATCTTTCCCTTCCAGCAAGTTTCCTTATACACTACAAATCAACGCGATGCTAATTGCCAGTGATTACTTACCTGCTGTGTTAAGGACTTAGATTCTCATTGTATTTTCTCAAGCTATACCTACTAATTACATTATGGGTTTCTATGTACACATTTCAGAGTCCCCATATTGCTATTTTTGGAGCTGGGAGTAGCTACTCATGCATGCACAATAATAAAGGCATTAAACCTGGCTGGTTAACCCTAAACCCTGTTGGGAGTGAAGAGGTTAAAATGTATTATCCCCATAATCCCCTGTTTTCCCCTACACCACTGCTATTAACCCTAAATCATGTTGGGACGGAAGGGGTTAACTGTATGTTCACCACACTGATATGTTTTCCCCTACACCATCTTTCTTGTCCCCATTTTGCAGCTGATTCCTAGCTGCAGTAATAGGAATGTATACAAACTGTGCCAATTGGTTTTGCGACACAAGAGGGATCTGTGAGCACTAAACCACGCGCTGATTGAAGACGCGTGGCTATGTATGGGTGGCCGCTTTGAAACATAGGTATCACTTTCTAAGCCCTAGCCCTCGCAACTGCAAGGTTAATTGATTAAGTGGTTTACGGTCTAGCTGAAGTGGTTTATGTCAAAATCTACCCGTTACGTTGTTAGCTTCTTAACTTGAAAGGGGGAAAGTCAATTGACATGAGAAGTGGGTTAAACCGCAAACCACATCATAGCCCGTTCCATTAAAGAAGCTAACTCGCGATCGGAATAAGAGAGCACTCTAATTTTTGGAGTGCAGTGAGGAATAAAGAACCCATACACAGACATATAAAGATTATAGTAGTGGCACATGCAGAACATACTTTATTAATAAATTGTATTCTTCTGATGGTTTTACATGTGAAGACAGGAAAACTTTTTCTGTGAGCCCGGGAAAATCCTTTAGCATGCAAATATGCTAAGGGTGAATGAACTGGATTTCTCAACTCCGTGCTTCAAAGACATCCTGCAGAGAGGGTGCCTCAATGTCTATGAGAAGTTCGCAGTTGAAAAGCCTCCGCAATCCTAGGTGTTAGGATGGCCAGGTTATTGTGAGTGCCAGATACCAGTATAAAGTATGGGTACTTCACACTTGGTGGCCAAACCCCAGACTTAGTGTCGCCAGGTAAGGGGCTGACCCCGGTATGCTAAGGAGCTCAGGTGTGAAATTGACACATGCTCCGTGCAAACCGGGAGGCAGCTCCTGCCCTTTCTGCGAAGTACTGGCAAGTCGGGGATAGGTGAGGAAAATATTTCCAAGGGCGGGATTGGGTGCATATATTAAGTATAGGACCCTGAACCCTATAAAAATGCCTGCAGCCCAGTCCCAGTCAGATTCACCTGATTTTAACAACGATTCAACCAAGTTCCAGCGTCAGCAGTTCCGGAGTGTGAGGGGTTAATAATATCATAACCAAGGATCAACCCCCTCTTCTGGAATTCGTTAGAGCTAAGGGTTCCTGAACGAGTCCTGTAAGGACTGAGCGAACGTTTTCCTGGTGGCTGAGATATAGGCCTGGCAAGTTGCGCCCTAGCCGGGAACTGCTACACGGATCCTTTTGCTCACCCACTTGCATGCGTTCAGGGGTGCCCAGAGACATTGTTAGATCTACAAAATACTGAAGCACAGACACATCAGTATTGGTAGTCTCCCCTTCCCATCCCTCCCGGAATAGGTCCAGAGGTTCCCGTACACTGCGGCCATATAGCAGCTCAAAGGGAGAAAAGCCGATTTTTGCGGTGCCTCTCGGTGTGCAAACAGCAAGTGTTGCAGGTGTATCTCCCAGTCTTTTCCCTCTGCCTCTATAAAGGTCTGAAGCATTTGCTTCAGGGTACCATTGAACCTCTCACACAGTCTGTTGGTTTGGGGGTGGTAAGGGGTTGTGCGCTGGTGCTTCACCCTGCACGCATCCCAGAGACACTGGAGCAACTCACTCATGAATTGCGACCCCTGATCAGTTAGGATCTCGCTAGGGAAACCTACCCTAGTGAAAATGGTCAATAAGGCTTTAGCTATTGCTCTAGCATCAATGGTGGCAAGCGCTACCGCCTCAGAGTATCGGGTGGCAAAGTCCATCACCGTGAGGATGTAGTGCTTCCCAACCAACTGGGAATCATGAGGTGTCCCACAAGGTCCATGGCTACTCTCTGGAAGAGTTTCCCAATTACCGGTAACGGGTTCAGGGGTGCCTTCACACGATCACCCGCCTTACCCACTCACTGGGTAAGGTAGAAGCCTGCTACCTCCCTGGATGCCCCCGGCCAGTAATAACGCTGCAACAGCCGGGCTCTCGTCGCAACAGCCGGGCTCTCGTCCGAGTGATCCCCTGATGCCCCGCTAGTGAAATGGAGTGGGCTACATGCAACAACTGCTGCCTATACTCCATGGGTACCAATAGCTGTCGCTTGCCGGTCCACATATCATCTAACCCCGTGGTCCCTTGTTCTCTATACAGGAGCCCGCGGTGCCACAAGTAGTAAATCAGACCCGTCCCCTGGCTTAGACTCTGACGCCTGAAATCTCATGCCCTCCAATCTGGGGTGTGATCGTAACGCATCCCTAAACTTGGTACCTAACTCTGGCCACCCGCTTGTCAAGGCTAAGTCGGGGGGACTGGGTACAGGTAAAGGGAAGAGTAAGTCAGGATCAGTGTGCGACTTAGTCTGGCTTAGCTGTCTGGTCTCTGCAGAGACCCCGGGAACTGTAGGTGCCAAATGCAGGGGGACAGGGGCTGGTTCCGCTGCGATCTTGGATGACTGGCTCCTGGTGATCGCTGCAACAGGGGCCAACACAGTTGTAAAAACACAGGTAACGTGCCCCAGGTCATTGCGAAGTAGGGTCCTGGCATCTAACCCGGGCAATACCCCCACCTCCTTCATGCCACGTCCGGCACCCCAATCCAAAAAGACCCGGGCAACCTGGATGGACCATGGTCCTCCATCGGGCATGGTCACTTGCATCCCGGGGGCAAATCCACCATATCAGGGCGTACCAGAGTAACGGTGGCACCGGAGTCCAGCAAGCCGTTCACCTGCTGGTTCCCGATGGTCACCTTCTGCAGATGCTTCTGCCGGAAATCGTTGGGCTGCATCCCAACAGGTGCAACCTGATGTCCCCCGATCTCCGCTGCTGGTCCTGAGGTGGCAAGGGCAAGTTCTCCCGTGGACGTCCCTCTGTGGCTTGATTCCATGGCTGTGCTTGGCTCCCCTGTGTGTGCTGGTCCCACACAGGCGACCTGCCTCAAAGCTGGTGATCGTTGCCCCTGATGGGGTCCCTCTGACCGGACCCGGTCTGGACAGTCTGGCCTGAGATGTTCAACCTTGTTGCAGGTAAAACACCGCCTCTCATGTCTAAACTCTGCAGCTTTGGGTGTGTTTCCTTCTGCTACAGGCTTGTGGGTCCACTGAGGAGTGTTTTTGGCTCCCTTGGCCGAGCTGGCCACATATTTAGGAGCCGCTCTCTTGGTCATCAGAACCCTGCTGGCCACATACTCATCCACCATCCTTGCAGATTACACATGGGTATTTGGTTTGTGGTTCGACCCATGCCTTCACGTCCGAGGAAAGCTGCTGCAGTAGCTGCTCCTGGAACATAAAGTCCAGCAGTGTAGGGAACTTGGTGATCCCGTAACCCTCCACCCACTGAGTCCCCTGAAAAACTATGCAGGCTCCACAGTCCACATAGGATTCCCGGGGGTATCTCTCCCCAGTCCGGAACTTGCCTCGGTAGGCTTCTGGGCTGACGGAATACTGTGTGAGCAGCATACATTTTATATGACCATAGTCATCGGCATCCACGCGTGGAATACCCTGCACAATCTGCTTGCCTTTACTGGACAGCAATGGACCCAGTCTCAGCACCATGTCCCACCGTGGGACCCTGTACCGTAGACACTGCATTTCAAAGTCATTGAGAAAGGCATCTATCTCATCCGTGCCATCCACGAACTTGCTGAAGCTGTGGTGGTCCACCCGGGGAATATCCTGTTCCCCGTTGATAAGGTGGGAGCGTGGGGCTTTACCATGCACTGCGGCTAGCATCTGTATGCGCTCCACTGCAGTAGCCTTTTCTCCCCATGCGGTCAGGAGCGCTGTAAGCCCAGAGGCGTAAGTCCGGTAGCCGCAGTGACTACCTCCTCCGCACCCACTGGCACCACGCCACCATTATTCAGTTGGTCACTTGCTCCCTCCACATGTCCATGCAGCACCAGAGTTGGATTGACCTACTGCACTCCGGGCTGATTGGTGTCCGCTGCCACAGCAGCTACGGGGCCAGGCCCCTCCAACGGAGCCAGTCTGGCTTCATGACTTTCCAAGTCCTCCTCCAGTTGCGGCTTTGACCGACCGTCCATCGGCAATCCATATCCTGCACATCTCTCCACGATCCACTCTCGATCCCAGGATCGGAACCTTCCTGATCGGTTACTCATTGTGTGAGTGTTAACACAGGGGTATGGGCAAAGGGCATGGTGTAATATCTCGTGCTCTTGTGAAGCGTGTGTAAGTTACCAATTGTAGTGGAAAGAAACTACGGCGCTCTCGAAACTCAAACAATTTGTTGTAATATTACCATACACCGGATCTCTCCGTGCACCTAAGTGTGAGTGCACTACTTCAAGGATCGGCGTCTGCTGCTCAACCCTATGGGTCTTTCCAGGACACTCAGACCAGAATACAAGAACAAGAGAAAGGGGAGCGCAGATAAGAAAATGGACCAAATCCTCCTTTGCAGGGGGAAGGGGCAATCAGTCAGAGACTGACAGTGGTGGGTTCAGAAAATAAATATACATGAACGTACTTACATGGCCATGTGTAAGTAAATGGCAGATAAAGGGTTTCTTTAGTTCTCCTTCTGCTCGCTGCCCGTCTATGTTCCAATCCTTCCGCTTCCACTAAGGGGTTACTTCTTCCAACGGATCCCCGTCAAGTTCCCCGAGGGTTCAATCAATGTGATAGTAATGAGGCTTGTATTAGAAAAATGTATAGCATTTAATACATAATAAACAAGTACTGTACACTCACAAAAATAAATTGTAGACTGCGTCTGTAGACTCAGCTACTGTGTTCGGACTGCAACTCAGCTCCCCCTGGAACGCAAATGGAACGCACAGCTACGGTGGCCTCCGTCTGTCAAAATGGTTCCCGAATAAGAGCAACGCGTTTTGCCGTACAAACGGCTTCCTCAGGCTCTTTGTGATCTATCTTGCACCATGTCCAGGGTTTAAATACCCTTAGGCAAGTCTCCTCATCTCTATGCAGAGGCATAGTTTGCCTTAACATTTATTAACCCTATGAAAGGTGGGGATACAAAATGGTAAAATCCCTCACATTTCCATAAGCATATGTAGCCAGGGTCCCTCTGGTCCCCCTGTCTGCAGGTTTCTTTCCCCCTTGCGTGTGTGCTGCTGCGGGGGCGAGCGCGTTCCCGGGGGCTCCCGGTGGCCGCTGCGGCAGGACGCAGCCATGTTTAATGTGTTCGCGCATGTGCGCAGGCTTGCGTGTAAGCAGAGCAATCGCGGCGGCTATGTTGAGGTTGGCGCGGGAGTTCGCGCCTGTGCCGTGCAATGCACAGAGGTTGGCAAGGATAGAGGTGGCCATTACATCTGTGCAAGAGCTCTTGGAAGTTGCGCATGCTCAGTTAAGTGTAGCGGCGGCCATTACAGCTTCAGACATGTGCAGTAAAGATCGCGCACGCGGTCCCCATAGGAAAGAGCTGTATCAAGAACTACAATTCCCAGCAGCCTCTGGGGACTGCACGTTCACCCTGGTCACAGGCAGCATTGAAGCCAATAGAGCTGGCAGCTTCTCATGCTGCAAAGTTTCAATAATGTTGTGTGCAGAGAGGGTTTTGTCAGTTGGAGCTGGGAGCAGGAAGGGGAAGGAAGGGTGTAGGGAGCAAGTGAAGCTCCTGCACCAGGAAAGGTCCCCCATATCCCAGGTAGGCCCCAACTCCCCACCAGGCTAGTGGGTAATTGATAAGGGACGGCCCCAGGTTAGGGACTCTGCCCTTAGTTTTGTGTGTGTGCTGTCTTGTCAGAGTTATGGCTGTCAGTGCTGTGAGTCTGACAAGAAGGCACAGTGTTTGTGCAGCACGGTTGCTGCATGAACCCAGCAGGTTGCAGTGCGTTGCTGCAGGCGCTGGGAGTACTAGGTAGTTAGAGTCAGGACCGGGAAGAGCTAGGGGAATGGATTAGGCCAGTAACCCCTTAGGTCCCAGATAGGTCCTCACTCCCAAGTTTGTGGTGCTATAGGGACAGGCCCTAGGTTAGGGACCCTGTCACAGTAGCGCTAGTGTTAGATAGGGACTCCATTGACGCTGCGCACCCGTGCAGAAGGTTGGGCGCTGCTCTTCGTTGTGGCTGCAGAGGCCATCTTGGTGGGGTCTCCCCGGACGGTGGATCCTGGATGTCGGGCCGGAACCCGACGGATCCTTTGCGAAGTAGTTGCAGATCCGAGCACTGGAGTGCTCGGCAGGTACTCTAGATCTACAAGTGCACCAACGGGCCCATTAGTCTCATTAGTGACTGCACAGTCATCCATATCCTCTCTCTGCAAGAGTGCGGGATATTGGGTGGGGAATTATTGGACACGGGGTGGGATCACCCGGTGTTGGGGGATGCCTTAGTTAGTGTCTCCTCTAGAGAGGGACACCTGTTATTCTGTTGATGGTATATGTGTCTTATGTTCCCAAGTAAAAGGTATTGGTTATCATACACACTGTGTACTAGCATTTGTATGTGTCCTGCGAGGAACAATTCCTGCTCTGCTGGGAACCATCGCAGGTGGAGGCGCTGCACCGAGTACAGGGTTACTCGTAATATAATTGCCCCAAGTTCCCCGTGGCGGAAGCTCAGCCCTCCTGTGAGCCTAACAGGTAAAGCACCACACCTGGTAACACTGTATGCTCTCCGCACTCACACCATATATGCGATTGGGTGGGGGAATAACCGTTACACATATAATAATGAGGCTCAATGGGTAATCATATTCCAACATTGTTAATTACATTAAAAAATCGAAAGCACAGGAGCAATATAAATACTTGAATACATAAATTACATACATAAAATACATAAAAGGGGATCATTGTTCCTAATACAACATATAGGTGATCAGACACTGTCATGGATGCATCTTAACCTATTCCCTAGTGTCAGATCACCCTAGATGAAAGGCCTATAATGAATCAAAATCCCAAGGGGACAATAAGCATACAATAATAGTAAGGCTAAAAGGATAGTTATATTCTAATATTATTCATTACATTAGAAATCGAAGGCACAAGAGCAATATTGCACATTGGAATATGAATACATAGATACATTGTTAAAAACATACATAAAATCGGAAACATCTCATAAAAAAGATAAAAAAATCTAATATGTACATATGTGTTATAAAATTATCTGCTTTCTGCCTATGGGGAAAATGGAAATAAGGAGAAAAGGGAAAAAGAATGAAAATGTGAGACTCTGAAACCTTCATTCATTAAAAGGTCCTAGATCTATGTCAGCATTTAAGCCACCTGGGGCAAGTGTCTTGAGTCTGCAGATCCAGTACGTTTCTTGTTTACATAACTGGTTGAGCCTATCCCCACCTCTCCAGTTCTGGGGTACTTGTTCAATGCCTTGATATATTAACCCAGTGCTACTGCTGAATGAAATTCATCAAAATGTTTCGATACGCTGTGTGTTGCTAGTTTTTTATGTATGTTGCCCAAGTGCTCCAGTATGCTGACCCTCAATGGCCTTGAGGTGCGTCCCACATACTGGAGTCCACATGGGCATTCCAACAGGTACACTACATAGGTGGACCTACAGTTTATAAATCCCCTCGTCATGAACACTTCACCAGTCTTTTTCGAACTGAATTTACACCTCTCCTTTGAAGCATGCATGCAAGCTTTACACCCGCCACATCCATAAAAGCCCTTCTGTTGTGAAAGCCATGTAGTGGGCCCTGCTTCTTTCCTCCTAAACGCACTCGGTGAAAGTTTACTTTTCAGATTGGGTGCTTTGGTGAAAATCACCTTTGGGGTATTTGGCACATGGCCTTTCAACACATTTAACACTCCCCTTTTATGTATTTTATGTATGTAATTTATATATTCAAGTATTTATATTGCTCCTGTGCTTTCGATTTTTTAATTTAATTAACAATGTTGGAATATGATTACCCATTGAGCCTCATTATTATACGCTTATGGAAATGTGAGGGATTTTACCATTTTGTATCCCCACCTTGCATAGGGTTAATAGATGTTAAGGCAAATTATGCCTCTGCATAGAGATAATGAGACTGGGATCATTAGGTCCCTAATACAGTTGCAGAATGTATTTTCCCAATGTGTGAGAATTACGAGGTATTAACAGTGTATGTGTTTATAGAATATGTTGTATTTGGAGTCCTCTGCCTTGCGATTGGCAGAGCACTGTGACGGAGCTCAGTGCGCACTCTGGGTGGTGCAGCAGATGACGGAGTAAGGTGGGACACTATTAGACCATTGATTGGACATGAGGAGACTTGCCTAGGGGTATTTTAACACTGGACATGGTGCAAGATAGATCACAAAGAGCCTGAGGAAGCCGTTGGTACGGCGAAATGCGTTGCTCTTATTCGGGAACCATTTTGATAGATGGAGGCCACCGTAGCTGTGCATTCCACTTGCATTCCAGGGGGAGCTGAGTTGCAGTCCGGACACAGTAGCTGAGTTTCTCCTACCACGCAGCGGATACAGACACAGTCTACGATTCATTTTTAAGGCCAGTGTACTTGTTTATTATGTATTAAATGCTATACTTTTTTCTAATACAAGCCTCATTACTATCACATTGATTGAACCATTGGGGAACTTGACGGTGATCCTTTGGGGGAAGTAACCCCTTAGTGGAAGCGGAAGGATTGGAACATAGACGGGCAGTGAGCAGAAAGAGAACCAAAGAAACCCTTTATCTGCCATTTGTTTACACATGGCCGTGTAAGTACGTTCATGTATATTTATTTCTGAACTCACCACTGTCAGTCTCTGACTGATTGCCCCTTCCCCCTGCAAAGGATGATTGGGTCCATTTCCTAATCTGCGCTCCCCTTTCTCTTGTTCGTGTAAGTTACTACTTGTCTGGGGAGCTCGCAATCTACAAGTTTCCCCACTATGTTATAGAATCCCGCAGGAAACTATACCAAAGGCTCAGTCAGCATCCCACCACTACCACCAGTTAATAGAAGCCTGGTAAGGCAGGTACAATAAATTCTAATTTATTTCCTTTTAAGACAAACGCACAATACTTCACAATTACAGTCAATATACACTTACTGGGATGGGGAAATTAAATAAAATGTCCTCGGAACGAAACAAAGTCTCTGGGCACTCCTGCATGGATGCAAGTGGGTGCACGATGTGAGCCGTGCGACAGTCCTTGGCTAGGGGCGCAACTTGCCAGCCCTATATCTCCGCCAAAAGAAAGTCTTTCTTAATGTCCTTACAGGATTCGTTCAGGAATCCTTAGCTCAAATGAATTCTGGAAGAGTGTAGTTAACCACTCACACTCCGGAACTGCTGACGCTGTAACTTGGACGCTTCTTGGAAAAGCTTAGATGAATCTGATTGGGACTGGGCTGCAGGCATTTTTATAGGGTTAAGGGTCCTATACCTAACATATACACCCAATCCTCTCGAGGGAATAATGTTCCCCACCTATCCCAGACTTGCCAGTACCTTACAAAGAGGGCAGAAGTTGCTTCCCGGTTTGCACAGAGCCTGTGCTAACCTCACACCTGAGCTACTTAGCATACCGGGCCCAACCTCTTACCTGGCGACAGTAAGGCTAAGACCCCACTCCCTCAGTCAGCGCGCCCGCACTGCAGACAGGCAATGCACTGACAGGCAATTGTCCGCTACTTGCGGTCTGTAGGGAGCGGAGATACAAATTTTCTGCCTCTCGTGCATCACCGCTCCCTCCTCCCTCCTCCCAAGCCGGCCAAAAGTTAACAAAAAAAACCAGGACACACACCCGCAGCTACTTCCCTGCTCCCCTCCACTCACACACACACAGGCACTCACACACAGGCAAATACACACGGGGGGAGTGAATCGGAGCAAGGGGGGAAATCGGAATGGGGATCGGGCAAAGGGGGGAAATGGGGGTGGGGGTGCAGAAGGGGAACTCGGATTGGCTCCCTTTCGTGTCACGACACTCGGCGAAAACACAAGCTCCTTGTAGCTCCGACTGGCTGACGCGTCGCAGCACGCTGTCAGCCACGCCGGAAGGAGCCAGCAGCAACCTCAAGAACGGAGGTAAGCAGCTGGTGGCCCGCAGCCGCATGCGCCGCCAGCCGCAGCGAGACCAAGGCCTAAGTCTGGTGTTTGGCTACCAAGTGTAAAGTGCCCATACTTCACACCGGTATCTAGTACTTAACAATATCCCGGCCATCCTAACACCTAGGGTTTTCAACTCCGGACTTCTCTTAGACACTGGGACACCACCTTAGCAGGGTGCCCTTTGAAGTCCAGAGATGAAAAATCCCTCAGCTCAATCATTCATAACATATGGGCATGTTCATGGATTCATTTAAAACACCATTGAAATACATTCTGTTTATAAATGTATGGTCTGCATACACTGGCGACACACTTTATTCGAGCTCGGCTAGTCCCACGAATTCGGGTATACCCGGGTGTATTGAGGTTTGTGACTGTTTTCTGCCCGAGTGCATTGAGGTATTTTCCAAGCAGGGATTGAAGCATTTTATTCCCGCTGGCTGCAATACTGCACAGTATATATATATATACTGCATTACAATTCATGAATTTATGCCATCTGGTAGACACGCGAAGCATTGCAGCCTATTAAATCCTAATCATTATCATTTAACAGATCAGCCGTCCGTCAGCCAGGCATGAACCCAGGCTGGGAAGGCAAACACAACGGGGCTTGTCAGAGGTGAGAAGCGGCGCATTCCAGGTATCTGCCAGGTACATACTGGGTATTTGCTCGAATAAAGTGTGTCGGTGCAGTATGTAACAAATATAAAACTCATATGTATGTTCATGGTACATGTGTAACTAACTGTACTCCAAAAATTAGAGTTCTAGCTCTTTCCTAGCGCAAGTTATCCACTTAATTGAACGGGCTCTGTGATGTGGTGTGCGGTTTGACCTATAATTGGTCTGGGTTACAAGCTGGCATACAATGTATCCATGCTGGCTTTTGATCGGTAACCGCAGACACATGCCAAAAATTCAGCTCAAGTGGATAACAAGACCGCTGGATACATTTTGACAAGGCGGCACTTCAGCTAGACCGTAAACCACTTACCCAAATGACTTTACGGTTTAGAGGTCTACAGCTTAGGAAGTGATACCTATACTTCAAAACAGCCACTTATTTCCAGGCACACTTCTTCACTTAGCACTTGGTTCAGCGCTAGAAGCTTCCCCTTGTGTCACAAATACAGTTAGCACATTTTCATTCATTCAGTTTAACTGCAGCTAGCTTCTTAGCAAAACACACAAAATCCACGGGGAGCATGGGGAGGAAACAAAAATAAATTTAAGTGCAGCAAAAAAAGGCAACGTGGAAAAAAGCCTTCAAATGACTTGGCTCTAATGAATTAACTACTTACAAAATGTAAGAGTCAAATAGGCAGGGTTGACTCAAACAGTCACAGGTAAGTGGATGATGCAGTTGTCATCAGAGTGGATCGGGTCCCCAGGATCACGTACCCCAATGTTGAGAGAAAAACTGGCATAGCACAGATCACTCGAGATAAAATAGCTTTATAACAATAAAATATTATACTCACATTCTAACAATAAAATACGGGCATATCACACTGCATTAGTGTAGGAAGATTTTAGCCAGCTGGCTCACCGTCCTGCAACGTTCCCCCACTCCTCCGCCTCAGCCCCCGGTCAGCTGTTACACTGCTCCGACTGGCGTCTGACGTCACTTCTGGGTTCGTCGCGCGGTGAGTGCTGGATCTTCCTGCAACTTCTCTGCTGTATGCTCCGGTCTGAATGAAAACTCCCACTCTAAGCGTTTCAAAAGCAACTGCTTTCTTCCTCAGGAGTGTGGAGCCTTGTGACACATTGCATGCTTTTATATCTTGGTGATCTGATTAATCAACAGGTGTATACCATTCCTTAAAGTGCTACTGGTGTGGCTAGTACAGATACAATTGCTCATATACAAACATGGGGTTAAAATCTTGATAAACACATCTTTTGTAAGGGGATACTTGGTAAACAGGATAGGGAATGAATCTTATGAGAATATAAATTTAAATATAAAATATAAGTGGTGGTACATACTATAAATTCAAACATATTTAACTCACTGATATTATCACTGGGTATATATACACGATCTGCAATATGCATGATCTACAATGGCAGACAATTTATACAAATTAATTATAAAATTATGACAAACTTGCAAATGCATTTTAACAAATTAATTATAAAATCCTAAAAACCTACAATTGGATGATGGTGAAATATAAATGATCATGGAGGTAATATAACACTTACTACCATACAAAGACACTTACTACCATACAAAGAAACCTAAAGTGCACAGGTAATAATGACTATTGGATAGATACTGAGGAAATTGGATTAAAATCTCCTAAAATGGGGGAGACAAAATCCACATTAGAAACAGATACAATTATTTCAAAAATGGAAGAATATCTAACTCCATATTTAATCCCCTTGGGGTGAGACTTCCTAAACGATGGATCCAAAAGGATTCTCTCCTCAAAAGTTCATTTTCTCTATCTCCCCCTCTCCAGTGTTGTTTCACTTGTTCTATAACTGTGTAAGTCAAACCTGTGGCATCTCCTTGATGTACTGTGGCGAAATGATCAGAAACACTATGTGTTTTTATTTGTCGTTTAATGCTGCTAAGGTGTTCTAGGATCCTAGTTCTAATGGGTCTTGCAGTCTTGCCCACGTATTGCAATTTACATGGGCACTCTAATACATATACGACGTGATCTGATCTACAGGTAAGACTTGTTTTTATGTTAAAGCGTTCATTAGTGACATTGGAGCAGAAGTTTGCGGTGTTCGTAGATTTAAACTGGCACGCCCTGCAGGTTTTGCACCCATAGAACCCCGTGTTTTGGCTCAACCAATTATTCTTACTTGGGTTTCTCTCTCTTAATGCACTGGGCGCCAACTTGGTCTTCAAATTGTCAGCTTTTCTAAACAATACATTGGGTCTCTCTGGAATCACACTTCCCAATATAGAATAGCTTCTTAGCTGCAAACAATGGACCAAAAAGATAGTGTAGGGAAAAACATGATATGATGGGGACAATACAGTTTAACCCCTTCCGTCCCAACAGGGATTAGGGTTAACAAGCCGGGCATAATACATTTTTTTATTGGCCTGGTTAAACCTTTCCCGCCACTTTCCCGCCACACCCACTATGCAAAAAGACACAGAACTATTTGTCAAGTCTTGCTTCACATGCGCCCACAGCAAAATCTCTCGCAACAAACCACCTGGAATGTTACGCCCTCTGCCCATACCGGACCACCCTTGGAGTCACTAGTCCGTGGACTTTATTGTCGAATTACTTCCCTGTAAGGGAATGAACACCATCCTTGTTGTAGTCAACCAGTTTTCTAAACAATCTAATGTCATCCTTTTAAAATGCCTTCCCAACTCAGCCCCGCTAGCAGATATTTTCACCAAAGAAATCTTTCGCATCCATGGATTACCCTTAAACATAGTCTCCGATCGAGGGTCACAACTGGTTTCCAGGTTTTGGTGATCTTTTTCCAAAAGGATGGGCATTTCCTTACATTTTTCATCTGGGTACCACCTTCAGACCAACGGTCAGACCGAGAGGACAAATCAAACCCTGGAACAGTACTTACGGTGCTTCATCTCTGATGCCCGAGACGACAGGGTGAATCTTCTTCCCTGAGCAGAATTCGCCCACAATTCACTAAGGAACGAATCAACACAGGAATCCCCATTCTTTATTAACTACGGATATCATCCTGCACGGCTACCCATCACTTTTTCTTCTTCCAGGGTCCCAGCGGCAGACAGCAGAATCAATTCTTAAGAATCTTGGAGGAAAATTCAAGGGACTCTCGGGGAGGCGACTCGCAGACAAAAGTCCCAGGCGGATCATCACCGTTGCAAGGTACCTGAGTTCAAACCTGGAGACCGAGTGTGGCTGTCTTCGAAGAACATCAGGCTCAAGACACCTACTCTCAAATTAGCCCCAAGATTTTTGGGCCCATACGCAATCCTGGAGAAAATCAATCCGGTTGCGTACTGTCTCCAACTCCCCTCATCCATGAGGATACCATCAGTGTTCCATGTATCACTCTTGAAGCCTGTCTTCCAAAGTACTCATTTTCCAGACTCCTCATCTATTCCTGCTCCAGTGATCATACAAGTACAAGAAGAGTACAAGATACAGTCCATTATTGATTCAAAAATATCAAGAGGAGCGGTACAATATTTGGTTAATTGGAAGGGGTTCAGACCAGAAGAACGGTCCTGGTTCCCAATCACCAAATACATGCTCCCAACCTAATAAGGCAGTTTCGTGTGACGTGCCGCCTCACACCATATTGGAGTCGCCCAGAGGCCGCTCCTCAAGGGGGGGGGTACTGTAAGGAATTGGGGAGCGCATCCCACGCGGCATACTCCCTCCTTACCTGCTGCCTCGCACAACCCTGCTGTTTACACAGCGTGCGTGCGCGCTCACGGAGGAACCTTGTGGATGTCACGGAGTCTGTCTCCACCCCACGGTTATGGCGTGGCCCATGTGCAACACTCCTCAGCTGCACGTCAACACTCCTATGATCTCCTTATCACGCCCACCTGTCTCGTGCACCGCTCCACCTATCCCTGCCTCCGCTGTGGCCGCACCTCTACTCCTACCCTCTGTCTCATTGGTCCTGATCTCCCATATATGCTCAGCTGTGCCACTTGCACTTTAGCTGAGCATAGTTCCTGGTAGCGTTGTTCTCCCACTTCCTGGTTCCTAGCCTTGCCTTGTCTTGTCTCCCGTTTCCTTGCTTTTCAGATTGATCTCCTGTGTACTGACCTGGCTTTACCCTTGGACTCCGCACCTCTGGTTTACTAACCCCGGCATACCTCAGAACATCCACATCTTTCCAACCCTGACCATGGCACACAGACTTCTACAGTACTACTGGCTTTAACCCCTGACCTCAGCACTTGAACTCTGACTATTCTACTGGCTCCCACCTCTGACCTCAACAAGGATCTAGACCAATCTCACCTCTCCAATCCTGACCCGGCTATTTCGACCATCCACTCTCCAGACGTGTCCCCATGGCTGTAGGTGGCGCTTCTACCAATTCCCACCTCAGTACCGGGGTCCCTCCTTGTTTGGGGTGAGCCCAGCATTACACAGAGAGACTGTTTTTCCCAGAGAAGGGGGTTGATAGAAGGGCTCCCCAGCTGCCAAAGCTGGTATAGGACCTACAGAAGAGTTTCTCTGGGCTCAACGTGGGCCTGAGTTGCCCTAGGAAGAAAGGAGGAGAGACCGTGCTGAAGCAGAAATGTCTGCTCCAAAGGACTAAGATAAGCAAAACACTTATCATTGTATGCAGAGACTGTGTTTCACTGTGGCATATGCCAGGGCATGTTTTTGGCTTGGGAACCAGCTTAGCTGGCCATGCAGTTAGTGAGGGCGAAAGCTATGGTGTATTTAGCTTTCACTAAAGGGAATAGGTGTTTATTTTCTATGATTTGGTTTTCTTAAAGGGACAGTGCACCCAGAGTTTATTTGTTTGTGGCTAATAAACCACTACAGTTAGTTTCATACCGTGTCTAGCGTCTTACTGACCCTGCCACGATGCCGTCGTGCCACAATACATAGTGTAGCAATTGGTACAACACACATTCAATAATATTACTGTGGATTAACCTGAAAGCATTCTTTTGTAACTGATTGGTATTTGGAATATAGTATGCACAGGTTATACTGTACAGACTGTACAAATTCCGTTCTGCCCATTCTCCCCATTATTTGTATCCTTTCACTGTATATAATATTCACTTTATTGAGTTACCTTATTTGAAACATTCAAGAGTGCAGTTAATTAGGGTCCTTTAAGACTCCCTGCTGGAGATGTACCTTGTTAATACTTTCCCCTATACGCACCTTGATGTAATAATATTAATGAGCAATGAAAGTCATAGGCGCAGGCCCTGATATACAATACCAGTCCAGTATTGGAAACAGTCCTTGGATAAATAGTAGATTGAGACAGTCCTCTGTTGAAACAGCACGCTGACTCTGTGATGTTCACTAGAACTTCATGCTGTGTAGAGAATGAAAAACAAGAACACCATTGCGCAGTACATCTAGGATTAAGAGGCTCCCTCACCCATGCTAACTACTTACAATGTATTGGTAGTCAGCATACATCAATTGGTATCTTTGGGGACTGGTCTCAGGGGTCTTCTATTGCTTCCTTCAGATGTAGTATGATTCCACCAGTGCGGGGTCCCGTGTTCACTGATGTAGCCTCTGTTCTTGGTTTCCGCTGGTGTACCTCACAAGTAATAATATAGAACACCATGTGCGATACCGAATACAAAATTTATTAAAAAATAAAATAAAACCCCAAACAATGCACTCACATGTATTGGGGAATGAAGGAGCGTCTAACTATGTGCCCTCCGCAACCTGAATAGAGGAGAGGGGAGAAGGAACGGGCGACAACCCTCGGCATGATAGAGTGTGATGGGTATGCAACTCCTTCCAGATCCGTGGTTGCGCTTCCACGTGCAAAGTCCCACCTTGATGATCTCACTCAGGCGCCGGTCTCCTTACTTCCAGACCTCGATCGGGACGCAGGCTCACAAGTAGCGCGTCACTAAGCTCCACCCTACGCGTTTCGTGACTATGACGTCACTTCGTAAGGGGTGTGGAGCTCATGATGATGGGGAAAAATATATACACTACCGACACGTTTTATTGAAGCACGGCTAGCACCGCAAGCCGGGGGATGCCCCGGCGTGCTAGCCGCACTCCCTCAGCGTGCCGCGCATCACCGATGCGCGGTCACGCGTCATCGGGTGCCTGCGCCCCCTGCACGCGCGTCCAGGGCTCCCCGAGGGAGCCCTGGTGTCCCGCGATGTGGGGGACGGCGGCAGGGGGTTCCGGGGGACCCGGCGGACACGGCAGCGGGAGGGAGAAAGCCCCGATCGGAGGGCGCTCCTCCGCTGCTTCGGCACGCGCCCGGCACCCTCCGGCGCGCGCCAGGTTACTGCTGCGGCCGAGAACGGGCAAATGCTCGAATAAACTCGGCCGCAGCAGTATCTGTTCTAAAATGGCCCATCCTTGTCTTTAACCAATCACGGAGGCATGTAATTAACCACACATAATTGGCCTATACTGGGGCCAAAGTCAAACCTATAATTGACCATATTAACCCTTTAAGGTAATGGTGATGTTCTAAATAGGATAACTTACAGAAAATTCCAATTTAAATCATACTGTTTAGTAAAAAATGTCCTATCAAGACCCTAAATCTACAATACAAAAACCACTGTTAAACCTAAAAATGAATTAAAAGGTAGATACAATACCAAACTATGATGCGCAGACATTGTAATCTGAATTTACTGAAGGTTAACCCTGAAGAAATACTTTATTAAAGATGCTGTAAGTAGGACAGCGAATTTACCCATACCCATTGTGGGAACCAATATTTCAACACCTAAGACATTTTTCAAAAATCCATCAGTGTTCTACCCAAAACATGTGAGAGGCAATGTCCTCAAAAATTTCACAGAATTGGTAATAAAAGACCTAGAAAAAGCCAATAGTGAATTTAAACCCAAGAACCACAATTTGAGCAAATTAGAAAAAGAGGCAGTAAAAAATGTAGAGAATATTACTGAAATTGTAATCAAATCTGCCGACAAAGGCAGAGGTATTGTCATCACGGACTCCGCATATTACAAAGAGGAGTCCTTAAGAATTTTGAATGACACCAATACATATCAGAAATTGGAACATAATCCATCAGGGATATTTAAAAAAAGAACTATCTGGATATCTACAACAAGGTCTGAGGGATGGAGTAATCACACAAGGAGAATTAGAGTTCTTGGATATAAAACAACCAAGAATTCCGATCTTCTACTTCATCCCGAAGATCCATAAAGATATCCAGAGACCTCCAGGCCGCCCGATAATATCGGGGATAAAATCTCGGACATCAAACCTCTCACATTCTATTGATCATCCACTACAGGGTTATGTCACGAAGATTCCTTCATATCCTCGTGACACCACTCATGTCCTGAATATTATTCAGGACAGACAGTGGAAAGATCACTATAGATGGGTCACGTGTGACGTGACCTCACTATATACATCTATAAAACATGAATTGGGAATCAGTGCAGTTAGAAATACATTCGAACAAGACACAAACCTTAATTCAGATTTTGGACATTTTGTCCTAGATGGGATTAGACATATACTAACGCACAACTTCTTCTGCAATGATAATAACTACTACCTCCAGGTGTGTAGCACTACCATGGGCAGCAGGTTCTCACCGAGTTACGCTAACATATTTATGGGTATGTGGGAGACCGAACACATCTGGTCCCACAGCCCATTCGGTGTGAGCCTTGTGCTATGGAAATGATATATCGACGATGTGCTGTGCATCTGGGGGGGCAGTGATGAAGAACTGACGGAGTTCCAAAAATTCCTCAATAATAATATGTGGAATCTCAAGTTTACTTTTGAGACAAGTGAGGTGGCTATCAACTTCTTAGATCTCACTCTATATATAGAGGGAGGCAAGATAGAGACTAAGACCTACTACAAACCAGTAGACGCGAATACGTATCTCCTGGCCTCAAGCCATCATGATCCTAAATGGATTCACAATATACCACAAGGACAATTCCTTAGAACAAAGCGTAACTGTTCAAAAAGAGAAGTATTTGAGGTACAAGCAGTGGGACTACAACAAAGATTTATCGAGCGTGAATATAAGCCATATAAGGTATTAAAAGCACTAGACACAGTCAAAAATGTTCAAAGGAAAGATTTAATTTCTAGGAATAAAGGTAAAAATAAAGAAGAAATCGTGGCACTTGCGTCAATACTGTTTATAACTTCATATAACGGTATGGCTCCAACTATTAAGAGGATCAATAAAAAACATTGGGGGGTATTACAGGGAGACAAAACTCTATGCACTATTTTACCCTCAAAGCCAAAAATTATTTTTAAATAAGCTAGGAATTTAAAAATTCAGCTAGCACCTAGCTGCCTCATTAGTGCAGCTAAGGAGAAAAATAATACTTGGCTTAAAGCACATAATGGCTATTTTACTTGCAATCAATGTACTGTAAAGGGTGCAAATACAGTGTAAAAAGCAAAAACTTTAAGTCTAATGTAACAGGCAAAACCTATGCAATAAATTGTAAAAGCGCCTTCACGGTGTACCTTTTAGAATGTCCATGCGGCCTACAATATGTAGGCCGAACAGGTAGACCGTTGAAGAGAAGATTGGCAGAACATGTATACAATATTAAACGTGGACTAGAGACACATAGGGCCTCATGCAGTAAGCGTTGATAAGGGAATTATCGCCATTTTATAGGCAAAATTGAGTTTGAGATTCAGTAAGCGCCGATAAGTGCTTGATTTCGCCAGGTTTCGGAGCCGATTATTTTGTTATGGCCATTCGCCTGCCGATAAGCCTGTTTTCGCCACTGATCGCCACTTTTTTAAATCGGCTGGATTCAACAAAAAAAAACAGCTTATCGGGCCTGATCGGCACTACGAAATTGAGATGTTATGGCCAATTTCTCCCGCCAACTAAAGTTGGCAGTTTGGAGGGGAGAACGATCGCTAAGGCTGCCGCAACGGCACTTAGAAAAAAAAAACTTCTGTACATCAATGGAGTCAATGGAGCGGGGACGTATAACAGTATAGTACTGTTTACGTTTCATTGCTCACAATACAAACGTCATTTGCATTACAGTGTGGGGGCATTCCCTGCATTGTGTCACAGCTGACGTGTATTATTTGCATAACATTATACTTTTACATGTTTGCAGCATTTGCGGGTCACATTACTCATCATGTGATGATGTGGCAAGGGAAAATACTATACTCAACTCTTAAAGGAGAACCTCACATCATATCACACATTTTATTGAACTGAGCGACAATTATTTACATGATGTTACACATGTCACACATGTCACACATACACAGTATATTCATGTTCCTTTACATTACACAATGCTTGTAATGTTTCACGCATCTTTAAACGTACATGTACATCTAAATTCTCATGTTTACATCTACGTTTGGTCCTCCCTATTTTCATGACGTCACTTATTGGACGATCAATCACATTGCATGTTTACATTGTAACCGTTGCATTACAAGCACTTCAACCTAACTTATACACACATGTACAGTAGGGAATAAAACACAAAAGCGCACCGAGGGTCAAGATTTAATTAAAACATGTTAGTAGTAATAACAATAAAAACTTACATATAAGGGTAAGTACATCCAGTATTAAGGTGCAGAGGAAACAGTCCTGGTGGTGTCCTGGGCATAAAGAGATGGTGCAGAGGCTTACAAGGTAGACCCACGTGCTGGGGCTGCCTGGCTCAGCACCATATAGTTCTTACTTCCGGGTTGCAGCTTCTCGCAGGACCCGTGAATAGTAGCCCACTTCAAATGCCGGTTTCCCAGAGAAACTCACTCCGGCGTGCCGAAGGGTCTCTGGTTGTTGATGGGACAGCTGGGGGTAGGTACACCTGTGGGCTGACTTCTAGCTGCACCGTAGGGCTTTCGCAACGCGTTTCACACAGTGTTGTGCTTCATCAGGCGATGAAGCACAACACTGTGTGAAACGCGTTGCGAAAGCCCTACGGTGCAGCTAGAAGTCAGCCCACAGGTGTACCTACCCCCAGCTGTCCCATCAACAACCAGAGACCCTTCGGCACGCCGGAGTGAGTTTCTCTGGGAAACCGGCATTTGAAGTGGGCTACTATTCACGGGTCCTGCGAGAAGCTGCAACCCGGAAGTAAGAACTATATGGTGCTGAGCCAGGCAGCCCCAGCACGTGGGTCTACCTTGTAAGCCTCTGCACCATCTCTTTATGCCCAGGACACCACCAGGACTGTTTCCTCTGCACCTTAATACTGGATGTACTTACCCTTATATGTAAGTTTTTATTGTTATTACTACTAACATGTTTTAATTAAATCTTGACCCTCGGTGCGCTTTTGTGTTTTATTCCCTGCTGTTGCCCGCGTTTGGAGCCATCCTGCGACGGGACCTGTGGAGGAGGGGTGCCTTCACATCACATCAGCTGCAAGAGGGAAGAGTTGATCCACTACGAGATCCTGTTAGGAAGCAAGAGCGCGGTTTGACTTTCTTACACATGTACAGTAATTCATCATTGGGACACCTTGTAAACTCATTCTCTAGCAACTATCCTCCTTACAGAAATGCATGCATATGCACACGACTATTCATTGTTGTCAACATGTCACAATAACATGGCTAATTACACATGTTACACAAAACTTTTCCCACGTCAATCTCAGCCTTTTTGTCTAATTACATGACTGACTGTTGCGTTCAGAAGTTTTACATGCATTGCACATGCAACTATTTATTTGCAAGCAATGTTTCTACAAAGCTTCACGTCACATCATTGGCAAATATCATCATTCCCTGCAGAATACACACAACAAATACTTATAACAAGAACTGCACACAGCTTGCCACAGAAGTACTTTATTATGTTAATGTAACACCTTGCATTTTACTATGTCACCTGACATCATCACATACCTATTTAAAGGACGCCCATTACCTGCTCATTCACAGCTACTCATTTCAAAATGTTGAGATTGTTTAGGAGACGGAGGAACATTCTTTTCTATGACATGCTTGATGATGAAGAGAATCATATAGGGCAAGGGAGGGACACACCGAGGGACAGTGACAGGGACAGTCACGCGGATACGACAGGGACAGGCCGAGGGACAGGTAGAGGGACAGGAGATCAGAGGAGAAGACAAGTTGTGCCTCGTCCGCGTCTGTACAGGGAGAGAACCCTGTTAGATGGGATGAGTGAGGAGGAGATTGTAAGTCGCTATCATTTGAGTTCAGCAGCAATCTTAGCTCTTTATCAGGAGAAAAGGGGAGATTTAGATTTTTTCACAGCCAGAGGTCGTGCAGTCCCTGGGCTTGTTAAAATGCTGTGCTCATTACATTATCTTGCTTCCGCGTCATACCAGACAACTGTGGGCATAGTGGGCGGGGTCTCGCAATCTACATTTTCGCGGGCCTTGACCCAGTTTCTCTATGCACTCAATAGACGCGCTAGGAATTATATTCATTTTCCTACAGAGGCGACAGAGTGGCTGGAAGTCAGGACTGGCTTTTATAATATAGCAGGGATACCATGTGTGCTGGGTGCAATCGATTGCACACATGTTGCTTTGATTGCACCTAGTCAGAGTGAGCATGTGTACCGCAATCGGAAGCACTACCATTCACTCAATGTACAGGTGGTATGTGATGCGACGATGAGGATAATGCATGTGGTACCCAAATTCCCTGGTTCCAGTCACGATTCCTCCATCCTGAGGAACTCTTCAGTCTTCCATGCGTTCGAAGAGGGACATTTTGAACATGGTTGGCTGCTGGGTGAGTACACATTTACATGTTATAACACAAAACACATTTTTATTTAGGAATGTTGGCATTGTACAATTTGATCACTAATGTCAGCTTATGTGTGCTCCATTCATTATAGGTGACTCAGGATACGGAATTAGGCCGTGGCTCTTGACTCCGGTGCTAAACCCTCAAACTGAAGCAGAGGACAGGTACAATGCAGCCCATATATCTACAAGATCTGTTATAGAGAGGACATTTGGCCTACTCAAGACCAGATTTAGGTGTCTGGACAGAACTGGTGGGGCTCTTCTATACAAGCCTCAAAAAGTGTCTGATATTATCCTTGCCTGTTGCATTTTGCACAATGTTGCACTGAGGCACAATGTACAGTCAGACCTAGCTGAGCCTGTGGTAGACGAGCATCCCACCCATGTAGCTGCTGAAAATGAACAAACAGCCAGTGGTGGCCAGACACGCCAGAATCTCATCAATTCATTTTTTTCTTGTAAGTAAAAAAATATATGTGCCAAGTTCTACTTTTATACTTACATTATGTTATCTTAACAATAATGTTTTTTTATATACCCTTCTGGTAGGACACAGATGAATATGGGTTGCACACCTTTCTTCTCTCTGCTGTGTGCACAAAGGGATGTGGCACCGGTATGTTATTGTTGCACAGGTTATATAATCCCTCTTCAATTTTACTTTAGTTGTGTGTATGTGAATACAACTGGGGTAACAAAGCACTAATATTTTAGCATTGTGTTGTTCCTTATGCTAACACAATACACATATTATGCCCATACTCATTCATGATTCTAGTATGCTTACATACAATGTTATTGGTGCAGTGTAACATGTACATCCATATGATGTGTACACCAGCCTGATTTACATTTTGAATGTCATGAAATATACATGGTGTTGCACATTTAACACCAAATACACACTTTGCTGTGTTGTTTACGGTACTGAAGATGGCATGTCAATGTTTGCAATTTATATATTGTTCCTTTGCATTATAGGTATATCTCCAGTATGACTGATCATGGTATGTATATTTGCTGACATCTCTCATAAGATGTGCCTACATCAATCTTCCTATAATTATTTGAAGTCAAAACCCAACATATTGGTTTAAACACAAATGTTACATATATGTACTTTCTGTATCATGTATATGCATTTAGCTACTCTTGAGCTTTCATGTGCATTGTATTAGAAAATGATTACTCCCATTTCATCACATTTTATGTATGTTTCCTTATAAATTCCATTAATGTAATATAGAGGTGTTTGGAGACAAGGGGATAACTGTAGTTATTTCTTTACTTACGGGAGATCATTCATCACGGATGAAATTGACTGATCATAAAACTCCATGCATGAATGCCTGCAATCACAACAATGCGTACTACATCTTATATTTAGCAATGTTGGTGTTTTGTAATGCTAGGAATTAATAGTCAACATTAATTTAAATTTGTGACATGTGTATGTATAAGTCACACGTGTGTGGATGTGTCCTACATGTACCAAGTGTTAAACTGTTAACAGAGAAGACAAATTTGTCACTAATGTTACTGTCATTTAGCATTTATAATTTACCAATATGACAATGTTGGTAATATTTTTGCAATATAAATCACGTCACTTCATCATTATCATGATGATAATTATCAAGTATTGTCACAATTGTAACGTCAATCACGTGCACATTAGCATAGACACACTTTGTAAGACAACTGTTTGTGTCTGTATCAATTTGTGTAGGATCCATGTATAACACCGACAAATGATAACACCAGCTTTATTATGGTAGCTTATATCATCATATTGACTATACTATGTATTTTTAGAACGTTTAATAAACACAGTAAACTATAGTTAGTTAGGTTAATGAAATATACACAGAAACGTACTTCATTACATGATGTTGATGTCATAATCAGAACATCATGCATTGTAGGGGACCACAACATCTGGCCAATAACATTATTTGCTACAGTCCCAAACCATTTTATCAACATACCCATGTAACAAGAGATTTTTAACAATAAATGGCTAGTTGGTTGTAAGTGTCCTTTACATTGGGAGAAGGAGTGGCTCAGTGAGTAAAGACACACACTGGCACTGAGATTTTGAAGCAGGGGAGTCTGGTTCAATTCCCGGTGTCGGCTCCTTGTGACCTTGGGCAAGTCACTTTATCTCCCTGTGCCTCAGGCGGCAAAAAATAAATTGTAAGTTCCACGGGCCAGGGACCTCAGCCTGAAAAATGTGTCTGTAAAGCGCTGTGTACAACTAGCAGCGCTATACATGAACATGCTCATATTATAATTATTATTATTATTATTATTATTATTGTTACATAGTTTCGACAGTCATACGTTCCATTACACAATAGAATTCACAAATGTATTGGCAGAGTGGGAATGGTTGTTATATATAAAACACACCATGCCATAAAATGATAGTAGTCATTAAAGAACACTCAATAAAAATTCATGAGGCACTATTTTGCAACATCATTATGTTAATTAAGTGCTTATGCAATATAGGCATAAGGGTATCACATTTTTAATTGTTTGTTAATAAGCGCTGCAAGCAATATAAAATTAGTTCCATATGTAGTATAGTAGTCGGTGGCTCCTCCTCACAATCATCTCATATAAAGGTAGACTCTTCTGAAATCATACATTGATCCGATTGTATCTTCCCCGACATCTCTGAAATACAGCAAACACATGATGGTCAAATATGGCACCTTACTATATATGTATCCGTGACAACGCATTACACAGCTCTATATGATTGTGTACATACACACGTCACTCACTTATATGTTAGAAGTACAAGTGTACATCAGTATGTAATGTTTCTTTAAATTTGTAGCAGGCATAACTATGTATATGATGTGAACGTTGCCTGTATACTGAAAAATGTGCGCGCACATCTTAGTGTGCGCACGCACTTCACGCTTGGCTGCACTAACTGTTAGCGCATGCGCAAAACAAAGCGTACGTTGTGCGTTCAATACATCTTGAAAATACCATTAAACATAAAATCTTTATTTCAAATACAATGAATACGAAACTACATTCGTTCTAAACGAGTACATCTGTATTCTTTTTAAACAGACGTGTTTGGACAGAAAGGACGGCCGATAACACAATGCGCAAATGCAATACGTGTGACGTCATGTTAAACCAGCGTGAAACGCACGCTAACACTCCTCCCACTCAATTAACATTCAGCTAACGCCCAGTTGACGCCTACAAACACTGAGCCGCACACATGACACACTGCAGTTACCGTTACTATAACAAAACATGACAGCCAATAGGCTTTGAGGCGCGCACGTCGCTTGGGGGCGGGACTTACATCCGTAATCCTTTTTAAGGACGCCTTGGGCCATGACAAGGGTCCCACGTCATACGTGGTGGACCCGCTTTTAAATGTTGCATGATAACAAAACAGGTATGTGTTAGAGTTATGTTAAAATGTTGCTAATATGGTTAAAGGGATAGGAAAGTACGTATATTTATTCCGTCAGCAATGTGTACTACTCTTTCAGGTTATACTATATTGTATTCGGCAACAATTTCTTTGTGATCGCTACATGTTATGCAGTCTGCAATGTTACGCTGTATCCACGCATTGAAAGGGAAAATGGTGGTTAAAAAAAAAAAAAAAAAAAAAACATTTAAACGCACAGTCAACGCATAACGGTTGTTATATTTACCATTCTTCTAGAATTAACTGTTCGTCTGGCTGCAACTGGTCGCTCTAGAAATGCAAGGCATTTTCATCCACGCTTGACCCACCCGCTGAATCCAGTATGACACACATCTCCTCCATGAAGCGCTCATAGGAATCGCCACTGCTTTCTTCAAACAATTGGTCGGGAGGTAGGTTCATTTCTTCTGGTTCCCATTCCAATGCATTTTCAGCTGAAAGGCTTGGTACATAATCATAGTACTTTTGTTGTTGTACAATGTGGGTTTCAGGAATGGAGGGTGCAGATATTGCAGCAGGTATCGATTCACACGGAACAGTAGTAGCGGATCCATTGCTATTGGCATTAGGAATAAATATGCCTTTCACAACAATATATGTGCCCTCTTTCAGGGTAAAATGCTTTTCCTTTGCAATCTTCCAGAAACCATAGGTGTGTTCTAGCTTATCCTGCACACGTTCAAAAAAGTCATTAGTTGATAAAGTGAATCTTATTGAGGAATTAAAATTCCGCGCATGCCTACGGTCTTGGTAATAAGGATATTTAGCTCGAATCAAATCATAGATTTGGCGTGTGCTTGCTTTGTGTCCGCGACTGTTTAAAATTGCTTCTGAAACCATGTACTTATAACCTAAGAGGGGATTCATATGGTTAACGAATTCATCAGCCATGTCAGAGTAGCACAAAAGATGTGTGCAGTTCTGTCTTCTTTGCTCATCAAAATGATTCTGCTCAATGGCTAACAAATTCCTGTGTTTCGTTTTCAAGGTCAACAAAAGTAACTACTTTTACTCCTTATTTCAAACGCCAATTGGATGTGTCCTTTTAATTGGTTTAAGTTTTGTGGTTAGTGATAGGCGAATGTGGGAAAAACATGTATCATTTTTTTATCTCGTTTGTGAAAACATTCCTACACTTATTTCAGTAACATTGAGTTTTCTAGAAAAATAACAAAGAGCACTGTGTGAAAATAGTGCTTAGACAGCCATATCAGTAAATACACACACCTGCAAAATGAAATGTTTTTTTCCCACATACATTTCTGTGTGTATTTGACATTCTGGTTAACTACCTGTCTGCATGAGTTTAAATACGTGTGTATCTATATATATATAAATATATCTCTCTCATAAAAATATATATATATATATATATATATATATAAAGTGTATATTGTACTATATGTATAGTGTGTGTGTGTGTGTGTGTGTGTATATATGTATATGTATATATATATATATATATATATATATATATATATATATATATATATATATATATATATATATATATATAATGTATCTTTTTTTTTTTTTTTTATATTGCAGGAGTACACACAACATATTGATGGCAGTAAGTAGGCCTTGTATGAAACCTATTTAAATGGTGATAAACATGAGTGAATTAAGTAATAAACATTTGTTTGCACCCAATAATGTTAGAGGCTCACACTTAGTATAGTTGTCAAACATTAGGCCTGTATTATTAAAATAGTGTGTTTTCACAAGGAAGCATGAAGTGTATGTTTTTTGTAAATACATCTATACCAGTTTAGATAGTACTATATATATACACACACACACACACACAGTGTGTGTCTGTGTGTGTGTGCATATATCAATACATACTCCATATATTTTAGTATAAATTCAGAGATGTTCTTGAAACAAGAACACATAAATGATTAAAGGACAACATTACAATGGCCACCAAAGGTAAGTAATATTTAACACAAAATCCTGCTGTACACGTACAAGAAAGATGTTTGCAGTTAAATAGGTGCTTTTATAATTGCATGAAAATAATATGCACATGCAATGATTACATCAATTAACACACCCAAATGCAATGTTTTGCTGCAAAGTCAATGGCAGCTTCTCTAAACTTAGCAACTGGCTCCTGGTGGACCATTACTGAACAGACGATTAATACATCAATATTTATAACACTATTCATTAATTAGGAGTGTTAACATTTCCAAAACTTCACGTGTACAAGAACATACTTGAAAGTTTGGAAACAACACAGTCTTCAGCATACATACAATAGTAATTAGATAATCTGAAGTCAACAAAACAAGGCCAAAGACATATTTTGTGAATTTTAAAATTTATTTTTTTTGTTCCTTTTGCGAGCGAGTAACAGGCCTGCTTGTTGTCTCTTGAATTTTCCTTTTTCTTTTGCCACCAACTTTAGGTACAACAGAGCCACTTTGAGTGGCCTCTGGCACTTCACGGGCAGGGCTTGTGGCCAGTGACTCACCTACAGGGCTTTTGGGCAGTGACTCACCTACAGGGCTTTTGGGTAGTGACTGTTCACCTACGGGGCTTGTGGCCAGTGACTCACCTACAGGGCTTGTGGCCAGTGACTCACCTACAGGGCTTTTGGGCAGTGATTCACCTACAGGGCTTTTGGGCAGCGATTCACCTACAGGGCTTTTGGGCAGCGATTCACCTACAGGGCTTTTGGGCAGTGACTCACCTACAGGGCTTTTGGGTAGTGACTGTTCACGGACAGGGCTTGTGCCCACTGACACATGTGAGCAAGTTGGTAACCACTGCACAAGTGATGGTTGGTCTGTTTCATGTGTGTCTTGTTTTGTTTTTGTCGCCTCCTTTGTAGGTGTCTGCTGCTGAATTTGTACAGATGGCAGCGGTAGGATGTCATCAGGAACCTGCACAGCAATGTCTGCTACTTGACCGGTAACATTTGGGCCTGGTGAATGAATATCAGATGAATGTGGTGAAAACTGACCTGCATGAACAGATCCTGCCTGTGAGGTGTTGAATTGTGGTACATTAGTCATTCTCCAGTAATTAGCTTGTGTTTGCTGAACAACTAATGCTTCGAATGAGGTGTTGATTTTTTGCAACTGTTTAGGCACTTCAATGAAGACTCTGTGGAGATGTGCCAATTGTGAAACTGTTTCTTCCTGCAGTGCAATCATCCTTTCCAGCACTGTCATCAGGTCAGAATGGCGACGATTTTCTGCTTCCACAATTTTTCCCTCAGAAGCTACAATTGCATCATATGTGGTTTTGCTGGACGTTTTGGCGGTAAAACAGTTTCAATTGGAACCTCTTCATGGTCACTTGCTTGTATTTGTGTGTCTATGGCGGCGGCATCATCATCATCATCATCAAAATCCTCTTCATCATGTTCTACAAATAAATGTACACATTATTAAATGGCATGTTAATCTCTGCTGTGTTACTATGTAATTGTACTGTGTCATAAGTAACAACTAACATGTTTCCATACGTTTTATAACCTCACATTAAAAACTACCTTGACTTAAGAATAATGTTTGGACTCAGTATGAAATATGAGTGAATGAAAACTTGCTGTAAACTCACAACTCCTACATGATAGTTAACATCACTAACACAATACAAGTTGCCTTACACTTCATTTTCACTGACACTAAGTAATCCTATTTAAAGAAGATGTGCAAAACAAATAATGAACATGACAACATAACATATAGAAGAGCACATATTATATGGCCACCAACTGATACACTCACCTTCTAGGTGTGTTGAGCTGGCTGACCCAGGTGAAGACACTTGTTCAGTCTCAGGTGACACATGTCCTTCAGGGGCAACTATATATAACAATAACATAAGTTTTACATTTACATGTGTAAATATTGAACAAACAGTTATTGTATGTTCTGTATTTATGAGTACCTAACAGCATCATTTCCTTAACCCAAAATGTGTGTGTGAAAGTGAACATAAATAGTTGTAATAACAATGTACATGCCTGTGTACTTAGAACTTTTGAGTTCCCTAACATAAAACATACTATGTTCCTGCAGTAATGCGTGAGGATAAATAGATAAAATTTGTACATAAAAATCATATGTTGTGTAGTGATATCAGTATCATAATGTACATAACTATCATGAGATGACCATTCACAATGGTTATCATGAAGGTGGTCATATTGCAAAAAGTGTTGTTTTTGGTAGAGGATATGTGTGGTACATTAATATAAGATGTGGCACACATGAATGTGGCTGTGACTAAACAAGACAACACATGCAGTGTGTGATAATGTGTCGTTGATAGTAGTAGTTCAACTATAGATATGAGTGAACTAATGTGTGACGTACGGTTTGATAAGTAATGAGTTGTTGGGGCATTTAGTAGCTAAAGTGAAGCTTTCAAATGAGTGTGATTAACTTCAGTTGTGCTAGTCAGGTTGTAAGAACGGTATTCCCTTCCCCAAAAAGCCTAATCAGCCACACCTTTCAATTACTTGAAACAGGTGAAAATGGTGTGAACTAAGTTGACCCTAAAATGAGGCTGTAATTAGTGTGTGCTGAACCCCACCCCCTCTGTTGAAGTGTATGCTGTGATGAGATATTAATTGCAGCTGCTTTAACACAATGGTAGATGAGCTAAATAGTCGTGTGCAGTTTTTAAGTTATGAAAACAATGACATAAAATATGATACGTGTGCCTCATTATGCTGTCTGTATATGACTTAAAGCAAAAATGGACCTTTTCATAAACAACTATAGATGTGTTAGTGCAAGTGATGTTTGTAGGCCGTTGCATGCAATATATTTGATGCATGCTTAAAATAGGCAGTAATGTCATGTTTGTCGGAGTAAAATAAATAAAATACACAATAATATTATACATATTTCTGTTCTGTACCTGTAGCTAGTAATAATTTCTCATTAACATGTGTTACACATGTGTACTACCCTGTTGTTCCCCATCTTCGCCCACCATCAATTGCTTCCACTGCAGCAATGCATTTTGGGAATTCACATGTAAATGAGCACGCAATGGCACGTGCTATATTAGTTACTGCTTTTAGTAGGACTACAACATATATGTCTATTTTGAGATATATATATATACAGAATCAGACATATACATATATAGATGCAGGTATGCTTATATTGTGAAGACAGTATAAAAAGCAGTGTAACTATGCAAAATAACTGTAAGCAACGACACGCCTAGTACAGTAATATTTATCACCTGGTGGAAATTGTGAGGGGTAAATTCCTATATCACGGTCACCAGGTAAGCCTTCCACGACGACGGGAAGTAATTTTGCCCGAAGCAGCTCCTCCAATGGACTTAATATGAGACGTTGTGGTGTCGGCCCACCTCCAGTGCCAGTAGCATGCACGCGTTGGTGTTGTATTTTCTTTTTCAATTTGGACCTAATATCATCAAATCTCTTGTGACAATTCCGCTTGTCCCTCACATGATTCCCACACGCATTGACACCAATGACTATTGTGTCCCACATTTCTTTTCTGCTTGCTGAACTTGTCCGCCCTTGAAAAACATATAAAATATATGAGGTAAATGATTAATAATAGAAGCACCAGTTTCCTACACTGCTAGCTGTTCCAAGAGATAGCAAACATGCTGTTTTATGTGTAATATGTGAAGCACATGAGCATTCACTACTAAACCTATACATGTAAGCAAGGTTGCATTCATATTGTATGCAGTTATGGCAAATTGACCGCCTGTGTTTAGTTGTCCTTGTAAGGCATGATAAAAAGCTGTGTTTCCAGACTAATTAACATAGAAAGATATTCTGAACCCATATTTGCATATGAACAAAACTCAGATGACCTAGGATCACATGTATTTGAATAATAAATGTAAAGGTACACTTACCTAGTAAATGTCCATATATACTGTCATAGTGCTCCAGAATGCCAGTGACAAGAGCTGTATTTTCCTGGTCATTGAAGCGAGGATTACGTGGCTTCTCCACACGTTTCTTCCGAGCAGGTTTAGGGTCAGAGCTTGGCTGGTGCTGACTGGACTCTCCTTCTTCCAATGGAAGAGCCTCCAAAAGCTGCCCACCAGCAAGCACGCCACCACCATCCACCCCATCAGCAACTGCGCCACCAGCAGCACTCACAGCACCAGCACTCCCACTCCTAGCACCAGCACTCCCACTCCTAGCACCAGCACTCCCACTCCTAGCAACAGCACTCCCACTCCCAGCAACAACACTCCCACTCACAGCAACAGCACTCCCACTCACAGCAACAGCACTCCCACTCCCAGCAACAGCATTCCCACTCCCAGCAACAACACTCCCACTCCCAGCAACACCACTCCCACTCCCAGCAACACCACTCGGTGCACCAGCAACATCACTCCCCTGAACAGTACGTTCACTCCGACGCGTACTCGCATGAGTAGCACTCCCACTCCCACCAGCATCACTCTTCCCACGCTTTGCGGGCATACTTCCAGCACTCACAAAAAACAGACAACTAATGTACAGCCAATCACACGAAACACTTCCACATATAAAACAAGACAAAGATGTAAACAAAACAACAATGGACAAAGCTCACCCAATACACAACAAGTCTCTCCGTCAATATGCAAATGTTCAATCAGCCAGCTCTGTGCGTCTCTCTCTCTCTCTCACTCCCAACAACACAGAGAATGATTAGCAGTACACGTTGCCTTTAAATATGGCGCGCAATCCAATACATGCTTGTTTCGCCTGATTCAGCAAGATTTGTGATTGGGCAACCTATCAGCACCCCACCACGCACGCCGATACACCTGTGTGTGATCGGATAATCATCGTGAGAGTGGGCGGATTTGTTTTCGGGTTGATTTTGAATGTATTCGGCACTTACTGCATACGGAGAGGAAAAATCGCCATTAACATGACTAATCGGTAAACTTGCCGATTTCACTTAATCGACGCTTACTGCATGAGGCCCATAGTGTCTCTAACCACTTTAAAATCAAACACAATCAAAACCCCGAAGGGTTACTATGTAGGGGTATAGATTGTCAAAAATTCAGTTGGAGGGGAGGTGATAGAATAAACGGGATCTCAAAATGTGAGAGTTACTGGATTTACAGTCTTCGAACACTGGCCCCTTCTGGATTAAATATTGACTTTGATCTTGCATCGTTCCTTAAAGATGCATAATTAAATCAGATTATAATTTCTGCGCATCATAGTTTGGTATTTTATCTACCTTTTAATTCATTTTTAGGTTTAACAGTAGTTTTTGTATTGTAGATTTAGGGTCTTGATAGGACATTTTTTACTAAACAGTATGATTTAAATTGGAATTTTCTGTAAGTTATCCTATTTAGAACATCACCATTACCTTAAAGGGTTAATATGGTCAATTATAGGTTTGACTTTGGCCCCAGTATAGGCCAATTATGTGTGGTTAATTACATGCCTCCGTAATTGGTTAAAGACAAGGATGGGCCATTTTAGAACAGATATATATTTTTCCCCATCATCATGAGCTCCACACCCCTTACGAAGTGACGTCATAGTCACGAAACGCGTAGGGTGGAGCTTAGTGACGCGCTACTTGTGAGCCTGCGTCCCGATCGAGGTCTGGAAGTAAGGAGACCGGCGCCTGAGTGAGATCATCAAGGTGGGACTTTGCACGTGGAAGCACAACCACGGATCTGGAAGGAGTTGCATACCCATCCCACTCTATCACACCGAGGGTTGTCGCCCATTCCTTCTCCCCTCTCCTCTATTCAGGTTGCGGAGGGCACATAGTTAGACGCTCCTTCATTCCCCAATACATGTGAGTGCATTGTTTGGGGTTTTATTTATTTATTTTAATAAATTTTGTATTCGGTACCGCACGTGGTGTTCTATATTATTACTTGTGAGGTACACCAGCGGAAACCAAGAACAGGGGCTACATCAGTGAACACGGGACCCCGCACTGGTGGAATCATACTACATCTGAAGGAAGCAATAGAAGACCCCTGAGACCAGTCCCCAAAGATACCAATTGATGTATGCTGACTACCAATACATTGTAAGTAGTTAGCAGGGGTGAGGGAGCCTCTTAATCCTAGATGTACTGCGCAATGGTGTTCTTGTTTTTCATTCTCTACACAGCATGAAGTTCTAGTGAACATCACAGAGTCAGTGTGCTATTTCAACAGAGGACTGTCTCAATCTACTATTTATCCAAGGACTGTTTCCAATACTGGACTGGTATTGTATATCAGGGCCTACGCCTATGACTTTCATTGCTCATTAATATTATTGTCATTATTAGATTCTAGTGGATCACATTGTTTGTAGGCTGCCATCCTGTTGCCTCTGATTTGCAGTTGGTCAGGATACTGATTGTGTTTAATTTCATGTATTAACCACATAATTTTATTTTCATTCATTCATTTTATATTTACAGTACATTACTTTATTAGTTAGAGTGATTCACGGAGGTAACTGTTGATTATTCCACTTATATGTTGTGTAGTCACCAATGTCAACTAAGGCGTCACTGTAAGCACAGTTAGTCACAATTTTGTTATATTAGTTGAGCGCTCTTCTAGTGTTAGTTTTAGCTCTTTATTCACCGCACCTTGATGTAATACTTGCATATATTATTTAAATTGAGCATCAGGTTGCACGGGTATTTATTCAAATGTAACATTTATATTTATTTTTCTTCTCTCACTTCATATTACATTGTGCCAACTGACATTAGTATGTTAAGTTTTAAAATATTTATTTATAATGTCAACTTATACTGTATAGTAAATAGTAATAGTAGACTTAACCCTATCTGAAGAACAGAGGAATACATGTAGGATATACGGTATTTATTTTTTCAATGTAACATAAAGCTGCTACTGCATTGAACAAAGTTTTCCTCTTCACACATCATCAGCGCTTTTAAGACTATTACTTTGTACATATATATTATCATCATTAGGATCACTATACAAGTAACTTAGAGCAATTATAAAAATGTACCCTTTGGACATGATCATCTAATTTATATGCTTCCGTCAGTGATAAGGTTCAATAAACAATGTAGGTTAATTGTGCAATTGGTAGGAGATTGCAGTGTTTTACAGAGTAAAGGCTATCGTATTGTCAAAATTGGTTACATTTTAACCCAGGTAAAGAACATCTACATTATGGTACCCACATGTCTTTCTAGCCAGTGTTTGTAGACTACCATGTAATAGAATAAAAAAATAAACAATTAATTTGCTCCTGAAGCAAAACAAGTTAATTAAAACTTTACTTTAATAATATTTTTACTTGCTCCTCTGTATTTAAATTACTTTTCCAAACAGATTGCATCATGCAACACTTACCAGGAAAACACAGTGGGAATGTACATTTAACATGTCCTCTCTGAATTTTCCTAACATGGAGCTAGTGAAAGCCGTGTGTATTTAAAAAATTGTTAGTAAAAATTATAAAGGTGAAAAAAATATACTGTATGTCACGATACGGCGGTTAGACCAGACTTTACGCTTTCACAAAACACGAAGCAGAATGAAAGAGTTAAATAAGCAAAGGTATACTCTGGCCAGAGTCAACAAGGAGACACACAGTACAAAGACATGACAACAACTCACCAAAACATGGGGTATAGCGCACCAGGTGCATGGAGCTGCCAAAGCTAACTACCGTTTAAGCCACCTTGATCCATCCATTCTATGATCCTAGTAAGTCGGGATGACTGCCTCTGGTTCACCTGTTCACTTTCCAGTTGATCTCTAGACACCAAGATCAACCATGAACAACTGTGGAGCCCTGGTCAGTATCGGCTTTTACAGTTTTCTGGCCTCCATATGAAAAATATAGAGAACTGCATCCTGACCAATTAGCAGAAACCTTTCCGCCGTAGGAGCTGGGTACTTGTTCGGCATGGAACAATCAGGGCCATGGGTGTTGCCACTGCCTAAAGATAGCCCTTTGGGGTGGGGCTTGGGGGCGTGGGAAAGTGGAACAGACCCATGGGAACTGAGCCAACGGGGCTAGTACCCATGCGCTGGTTCTCTATTTTAGTTCCATACCTCCTGCAGAGATAGATGCCATTCTCCCAGTGGAGAATAATGCCTCCACTTTGGTAGTGTGGACTCTTTCAGCAGACAGGCTCACCCATTCCTACCTCACTATTGACCCCCAAGAACTGCACTTTGCCTACACAAAAATTAGCCCACTGACTCATTGTATGATGCTGGTCACTTGACTATTTTTACTGTCCCAGGAACAAAATAAGTCACATCGAAACCATGGGGAAACACAACAAACATCCCATAATACATAGTTATATAATACACAAGGAAAACACAGATATCTAACTGGGATAACTTATTAGCAAGGCTGGCAGAGGGTTTGCAGCCTGGAGATGGCCAGTTAACCCTATACACTGGGTTACCATTTTGACTGGTGGTGGTAACAAGTTTAATCTTTAATATTCAATGCCGTGCGGCTCCTAACATTAAAATACATAGTTATGGCCCCCACTTTCCTTGTAGTTATTTCATTACCCCATTCCTGTACCATACTGTACCTAAGCATTGAAAATAACACTGGGTGCATCAGTACTTAGTTTTTAATATAAAGCAGTGTTCCCCAACTCCAGTCCTCAAGGACCACTAACAGTGCAGGTTTAAAGGATACCCCTGCTTAATCACAGGTGACTCAATCATTTTGACTGAACCACCTGTGCTCAAGCAGGGGTATCCTTAAAACCTGCACTGTTAGTGGTCATTGAGGACTGGAGTTTTAGACCACTGCTATAAAGCATGGCATACTTGCTTTAAACCATAAAGTGTAAACATTATTACAAATAGTTATTAATACAATGACTCTCATTGCTAGGATATTTTTTTTGCAAAAGTCTTCAAAGCATTTTATCATGTTTTCATGAGCTAATTAACAAAAAACTTTTTGAACGAGTTACCCAATTATCTGAGCAGGCTTCTCATCTTTACTGTACACAGCACTTCTCTCCTTATAGCAACCTTAAGAAACCTACTTATGGGACTAAACAATCTGTTCACTATTTCTTCTCTCATTGAACAACCCACTTCTGAAACATTTTATTGGAGTCTCTAAAACAGCCTCCTCTCTAAATATTTCAAGACCAGCTGTTCCCTACTTTAAACATATTTGTAACTGTATCCTGCAACAGGATGCTCAGATACCAAGAAAGATTGTGGTGGTAGGGGACTCAATTAGTAGGAAAGTAGATAGGGCAATCTGTTGCCATGAGCGCATGAACCGAACAGTTTGTTGCCTCCCAAGTGCTCGCGTTCGGCACATAGCGAATCGGGTAGACAGATTGTTGGGGGGGGGGGGCTGGGATTGACCTGGCAGTCTTTGTGCATGTTGGCACCAATGACAAAGTTACAGAAAGATGGAGGGTCCAGAAAAATGATTTCAGGGATCTAGGCCAAAAGCTTAAGGCAAGGACCTCCAAGGTAGTATTTTCTGAAATAATACCAGTGTCATGCACTACCGCAGGGAGACAGTCAGAGATTAGGGAGGTTAATGCATGGCTAAGAAAGTGGTACAAGAAGGAGAGTTTTGTTTTTTTAGAGCACTGGGACTCCTTTTCTGAGTGGTGCCATCTATATTCTAGGGACGGATTGCACCTCAATGAAGAGGGATCTTCTGTGCCAGTGGGGGGGATGTTAAAAAGGTTGGAGGAGATTTTAAACAAGGATGGAGGGGGGAGGGAAATGAAACAGATAACGAACTAAATACAATAGAAGAGGAAACAAGGGGTTTTGGAGGTAGAATATGGGCAAGTGCGAGTTTGACAAACAGTGAGACACCCATAGTAAATACAGATAATACTGGAAAACTACTAAAGTGGGCGCAGAAAGGAAGGAGCAGATAAGATAATAGCACAGGCTGAAAAACAACCTGAAATGCATGCTTGGTAATGCAAGAAGTCTGACAGATAAAATGGTGGAGCTTGAATTAATAGCTGCAAGGGAGCAGTATGATACCATAAGCATTACTGAAACATGGTGGGATGAAACTCATGACTGGGCAGTTACTTTAGAGTGTTATTCCCTTTTTCGGAAGGATCGAGCAAATAGAAGAGGAGGTGGAGTATGTTTATATGTTAAATCGGATCTGAAGCCTATAATAAAGGAAGATGTTTACGAAGGAATTATGAAAATGTAGAAACCTTGTAAATAGAAATTAGCAGTGGAGGTAAAAGTATAAAGAAAATGTTTGTGGGAATATGCTATAAACCACCAAATATCTGTGAGATTGAGGAAGCTAAAATAATTTTGCAAATGGAGAAGGCATCAAAACTGGGTCATGTTTGCATAATGGAGGATTTTAATTATCCAGACAGACTGGGGCAATGAGATTAGCATTACAACAAAAGGAAACAGGTTTTTGGGGGTGCTTAAAGACAATTATATGACCCAAATTATTGAGGAACCAACCAGAAGAGGGGCAATACTGAATTTGATAATATCAAAAAATGCAGAAGTAATAACAAATATTAAAGTCCTGAAACATTTGGGTAACAGTGATCATAACATGGGCTCATTTGAAATAAACGATCAAAAAACAGATTACTTGGGTTCAACAAAGACCTTAAACTTTAGAAAGGCAGATTTTAATCAACTGAGTTCTAATCTACAAGTAATACACTGGGATGATGTTTTTGCAAGGAAGAATGTAGAAGATAAATGGGCAGTCTTTAAAACATTGTTAGAACAGCACACTTATCAGTGTATACCCTTGGGTAATAAGTATAAAAGAAATAAGTCAAAACCAATGTGGCTAAATAAACAGGTAGGGGAGGAAATGGACAAGAAGAGAAAGGCATTTAGATTCATTAAATCAGAAGGGACAGAGACATCGTATCAGAATTATAAGGAATGTAACAAAAATTGCAAGAGGGCAATCAAATTAGCAAAAATGGATAATGAAAAAAGGATTGCAATAGAAAGTAAGATCAACCCTAAAAAGTTCTTTTAGTACCTTAATAACAAAAAAATGAGAAAAGAAAATGTAGGACCCTTTCAGTGTGAGATGGGCAGGCAGATTATTGGAGATAAGCAGAGGTATGAAACAAATTCTTTGCCTCTGTGTTTACCAGGGAAGAATCAATTTCAATAGTAGTGCTGCAAGAGGAAGCCACAACCTCCATATTAATGAACAATTGGTTAACTGAGGAAGAAGATCATAGGTGGCTTGAAAACATTTAAGTAAATAAGGCACCTGGCCCAGATGGCATACATCTAAGAGTTCTCAAGGAGTTAAGCTCAGTAATAGCCAAACCATTATATTTAATATTCAAGGACTCCATTTCCAAATGCTCAGTACCACAAGATTGGCGTAAAGCAGATGTGGTGCCTATATTTAAAAAGGGAGCTAGATCACAACCAGGGAATTACAGACCTGTAAGCCTGACTTCAATAGTGGGGAAACTACTTGAAGGTTTAATACGGGATAATATTCAGGAATACCTAATGGAAAACAAAATCATTAGTAATAGTCAGCATGGATTTATGAAGGATAGATCATGCCAAACTAACCTTATTTGTTTCTTTGAGGAGGTAAGTAGGAATTTTGACCAGGGTAATGCAGTTGATGTGGTCTACTTAGATTTTGCAAAAGCTTTTGATACGGTTCCACACAAGAGGTTGGTGTACAAAATAAAGCAAAATGGGCTCAATAATAATGTATGAACCTGGATTGAAAACTGGTTGAAGGATAGACAACAGAGGGTTGTCATAAATGGAACTTTTTCAGGTTGGGCTAAAGTCGTAAGTGGAGTACCTCAGGGATTGGTACTGGGATCCCTGCTTTTTAACTTGTTTATTAATGACCTTGAGGTTGCATCGAGAACAAAGTCTCCATCTTTGCTGATGATACTAAATTGTGTAAGGTAGTAGATTCAGAGCAGGATGTAATTTCTCTCCAGAAGGACTTGGAGAGACTTGTACGTGAGCAGGTAAATGTCAGATGAGGTTTAATACAGATACATGTAAAGTTATGCATTTAGTATGCAAGAATAAACAGGTGACTTACAAATTAAATGGGGATAAATTGGGGGAATCCTTGATGGAGAAGGATTTAGGAGTGCTTGTAGACAGCAGGCTTAGCAATAGTGCCCAAAGTTATGCAGTAGCTGCAAAGGCAAACAAGATCTTATTTTGCATAAGATGGAAGGGAAGCAAACACAATTATGCCCCTTTACAAAGCATTAGTAAGACCACATCTTGAATATGGAGTACAATTTTGAGCCCCACTCCTTAGAAAAGACATTCTGGAACTAGAGAGAGTGCAGAGAAGAGCCATCAAATTAATAAAGGGGATGGCCAATCTATCTTATGAGGAGAGGCAAGCTAAATCCAGATACAAATCAAATCGCTTAACCTATCGCAACTCATTTCCCAACCCACACGGACAAACCTGAACTCGCATAACCATTTCTTGCTTGACTGGATTCTCTCCTCAAATCCCAGCAGAATCCAATCCTCTGGCATCCTTCCTGACATGTTCAGTGACCATGCAATAGTGTACTGTGTAAGGAAAATTAAACCGCCCCAATGAAGCCCTAAAGTTCTCCTCACTAGAACATTTAGAAACTTTAACCAACAACAGTTTCTGGCTGACCTTACCAACTGCCCTTGGCACAGAATCGATTTAATTCCCAATCCTGATTCTGCGCTTGACTATTTTCAATCCGAGTTCTTAAAACTCTGTGATACCCATAAAAGAAAAAGAATTTGGGGCAATTAGCACTAAAAGCTGAAATGAATATTGAAAATATTATTGTGCGTGTAGTACAAGTGTTTACACTGAAAGACCTTATAATATTAAGGCAAGGCTGCCAAGAATAACTGACCCAAGACACAGTTAGTGAAATCACAAAACAAACAATACAAATCAGTGCCTATAAAGTCCAAAAGTAGTCTGTATAGAGTCCAATTGGAATGAAGTGCAAGAAATTGCTTCCAATCTTGTACTGTACATCCAAGGATCCACAGGGAGGCATCTGGTGAGTTCATTTGTCGAAATAGTAACAAAGGATTTAGAGGAATCTAGTCGATCCTACAAAATCCATAGAGATAACCTTGATCTACAAGAGAAGGCAGCCTTACAACAACTGGAAAATAATAAATCAATAGTTATTAAATCTGCTGACAAAGGGGGAGGTATAGTGGTGATGGATACACAATATTATATACAAGAGTCAATGAGACTACTTGGAGACACCACCACTTACCTCCCCCTGGTCACTAACCCCCGGGCGAATTCGAAACAGAATTCAAAATTTTGCTCGAAAAAGGCCTTGAAGGGGGAGCCATTACACAAGATGAAGCTGATTTTTTATATTTACCTTTTCCACGTACACCAATATTTTATTTTATTCCCAAAATACATAAACACCTAACACAACCACCTGGCAAACCTATTATTTCAGGAATAGCATCATTAACATCAAATTTATCACAGTTTATAGACCACCATCTCCAACCTTTGGTCATTCAGGCCAAATCCTACTTGCGTGATACAACACATATTTTACAGATCCTTAGGGATCTGGAATGGCAGCCAGAATATACATGGGTCACGGCAGACGTAACATCTTTATATACCGCAATTGACCATGATAAGGGCTGCCAGGCCATATCACGGAAATTAGAATTAGATTCCATCATCACTCCAGCACTCAAGATTTTTTTACTAGATAGTATTCGTTATATTTTAACTCATAATTATTTTTCTTTTAATTCACAATTTTTTTTACAGACATGCGGCACTGCTATGGGCATCAGGTTTGCCCCGAGTTATGCCAATCTGTTTTTGGACAGTTGGGAGGAGGACTACATTTGGAATAATTAACAACAGCTGAGGAGTGAAGGCATTTTTATTGCCAACGCTTAACAGCTAGAAGCTCATTTGTGAGTGCACTCCTTGGCAATTAAAACTTAACATTTAATTAATAGATTCATTAAAATAGGTTCTTAACATATAGTAAATGAAAATAACAACATATAATGTACTGAGGCGGGAGGGAGTGGAGAGATGATAGATGACCACGGTGTATAGTGGAGTGTGCTATACCTGAAATAAACCAGCAAAAGCAATAACACCTATTGGCCTTAATTAGGTAGTAAGTTACCCTGCTGTAAGAACTCAAGGGCGCTTTCCCTGTATAAGTGTATTGTGCATCATGTGGCGTAGCATACTGATCAAACCAACCTGTATTTATATAGGTAGCCCAAACAGTGTCCAGCTAATATATATATAATAATATTTAAGCTAATAGATTGTTATTGTCACTGTATGCGCAACTCAATGACAGGTTGGTGGTACGTGGATTGATTCTGCGCCCAATGACATTTAACAAACACTGCACACAGATGATAAATCAGGAGAGCTAATTGTTATAAAAACGAGGAGGCAGCTAGTACTAAACACTCTGCTAAATTGATCACTCGCCCCTGAAGAATCTCTGTCAAGGAGGGAAACGCGTAGGGCGTTTTGGCGTGGTGACGTCAGCGTGAGGGAACTGAGAGAGACTGGTAGTATTGTTACATTGTATCCGTGTTCTCTGCTGCTGTCTCAATTTTAAACGCGATCGCATCCAGGTTCAGCAGCTTCTATTCACTCGGTGGTTTGAGTTCTAGCCTGTCTCTGTACTGTGAGTTATTCATGTCAGTTTATTCTGTGGTTGTCAGATATTTAGTTGCACATTGTTGCGCTTTTACTGACATTTATCATCAGCACAGTTAGCCTGCTAGCATTTGTTACACAGATCCCCTTAGCCACTTGTGAATTGATTTGTGAATCGTCAATTGTGCTCTGTGCAGCTACTTTGCAGGGGACATATTACTCACAGTATTGATTATATTTGGACGGCATGTCCATAGACCACAGTATCAATTTGTTTACTGCTTTAATCAATTTAGCAGAGTGTTTAGTACTAGCTGCCTCCTGGTTTTTATAACAATTAGCTCTCCTGATTTATCATCTGTGTGCAGTGTTTGTTAAATGTCATTGGGCGCAGAATCAATCCACGTACCACCAACCTGTCATTGAGTTGCGCATACAGTGACAATAACAATCTATTAGCTTAAATATTATTATATATATTAGCTGGACACTGTTTGGGCTACCTATATCAATACAGGTTGGTTTGATCGGTATGCTACGCCACATGACGCACAATACACTTATACAGGGAAAGCGCCCTTGAGTTCTTACAGCAGGGTAACTTACTACCTAATTAAGGCCAATAGGTGTTATTGCTTTTGCTAGTTTATTTCAGGCATAGCACACTCCACTATACACCGTGGTCATCTATCATCTCTCCACTCCCTCCCGCCTCAGTACATTATATGTTGTTATTTTCATTTGCTATATGTTAAGAACCTATTTTAATGAATCTATTAATTAAATGTTAAGTTTTAATTGCCAAGGAGTGCACTTACAAATGAGCTTCTAGCTGTTAAGCGTTGGCAATAAAAATGCCTTCACTCCTCAGCTGTTGTTAATTAATGTTAATTTTTGCTCATCGGTTGCACCCACCGTCATACTAGACGTTTAAGGCACAACCATATTATACTTACATCATTAACCAAGTGAGCATTATATTCCCTTTTTTTTGTCTACATTTGGAATAACTGTCCCCTCGGGGCAAACCTGATGCTCTGGCATCACTATATTGATGATGTTATTTTTGTTTGGTCCGGTAGCCAGGAACAATTAGATATGTTTTTTAGGTATCTTAACCACAATGATAGGGATCTTTCATTCACGTTTAATCACAACGCACAACATATAGAATTTTTAGATTTAAGTATATCTGTGATCGGCAATGCTTTACAAGACCAAAACATATTTTAAACCAGTTCAGGCAAATAATTATTTGAGGGCAGACAGCCAGCATAATCCTAGCTGGATACGCAATATACCTAAGGGGCAGCTTGTCCGCCTGAAGCGCAATTGCTCCAATCAGGGGGAGTTTGCGGTTCAGGCAGATGAGCTAAAACAAAAATTTATTGCCAGGAAATATCCTGAGAGCCTCCTAAGGGAGACATTTTTGCAGGTTGAAAAAATAGAGAGGGATACCCTTTTAGAGTATAAGAATAAAAACCAGCAAACAAATAAGGAGTTTAATTGTGGTTTATCTTTCGTTACACAATATAACGAAATGGCACCACAAATACGCCAAATTTTAAATAAACATTGGCCAATCCTTTTATGTGACAATACACTCGCACAATGTCTCCCTGCAAAACCAAATATTATTTTTACCAAGGCCTCCAATATAAAGTCAAGACTAGCCCCCAGTTGTCCTTTAGATCATTCTAGACCCAAATCAATTAATTCTACTAAGGGCTTCTTTAAATGTACAGTCTGTACAGGTTGTTCATTTAGTGTAAACACTAAATCATTTAGATCAAATGTTACCTCTAAAATGTATGCTATTCAATCTTTTATTAATTGTCATTCTTCTTTTGTTATATATTTACTTCAGTGCCCCTGTGGCCTTCAATATGTGGGTAGGACAGGGAGATGCTATCAAAGAAGGATTTATGAACATATTTATAAGATCAGGAGAGGATTAATATCACATAGTGTTTCACACCATTTTCGTATCCATCACAACCAGAACCCACTGGGATTAATATGTCAAGCTATAGAAACAGTGCTGGCCAGTTGGAGAGGGGGGGGATCAACTCAACCAGATCAGTAGGCAGGAAGCCTATTGGAACTATGAGTTGAAAACCCTCTCTCCAAATGCCTGAATATTGATTTCGAATTGGGAGTATTTTTAAAGTAATATTGGATTATAATCAATATGTCATTCGTCCTCTATCAATCATGTTTATATTTATTTTATTTCATTTTCTACTCTCATGTATTATATATTGTATACACATATACTGTCATTGTTATACCTTTATAGGTTTACCAAGAGGTAAGCTATATAATAGTGGCTTTTAAAAAATCAAAACTGAAGATATATGTATATTGCTATGTCCACATGTTTTTTTTATAAGTGTTTTTGTGTATCTTTTGTTTTTTTTTGCCATTGTAATTGTTAGTAAGGCTGTTCCTAATACAGGGCTTGATTGGCATTAACTTTGACCAATCACATTGTCTTGAGCAGTGACGAGGAGTTAATCTCTCGTCCAATTACAGCCATTGTAACTGTATATAGCTATCTAATGCCCTGTAATTTATTTGCCCTGATGAAGTGCGCATGCGCACGAAACGCGTTGGGCAGAATTGTAGAGTTGTCACCGCACAGAGCGCAGGCTACTCGGTAGCGTTCAATTGCATTGTAGCAGCAGGAAGAGGCGTTTTTTCTCCAAGACCCACCACCAGTGACGTATTTCCGGTCCAGGAGAGTGTGACAGCGTTGGAGCAGTTCCTGCATCAACCCGACGCCATTGGAGTTATTACCAACACCTCCCAGTGACTGCCAGTCAATGCGCATTTACTCATAACATCTTGTGAGTAGGATTCCGGTTTTCATTGACCGGACCAGTTGCCTGCCATTGTTTATTTTTGTTATTTTAAATATATGTTGTATTACGGTAAATTAACTTTTTTATTCTTTCAGCCTTGCTTGTATTGGTTTCTAGTTTTGTATTGTTTGTTTAGTGTTTGTGTGATTAACCAGCAGTTGCACTGATGTTTTTTTCTGCTTGTTTTACATATACCACGTAACATCTTGCCGTGAATGCTTGGAAGTACAAGATTGGAAGCAATTTTTTGCACTTCATTCCAATTAGACTCTATACAGACACCTTTTGGACTTTATATGCGCCAGTTTGTATTGTTTGTTCTGTGATACCCATGCTCCACTACGCAGAATAAGGGTACGGGGTGCCCACCTTCCATGGGTTACACCTGACCTTATAGCACTGTACCAGTTCAGGGATGCCTTGTGGAAAAGCCACAAAGTAACTGGCACTACCAAGGATCTCAATCACTACAGATGCCTGCGGAACGTGTGCACAAGGCAAACAAGGCATGCAAAAGCACAATAATATTCTGACAATCTCCTCCAGAATACATCGAACCCAGCTAACTTCTGGAAGGTTATCAACAACATATTCCAGCCTTCTAACCATCAACATCCAAGTAATATCACTAAGGGTGATATTACTCTGACAAACCCCACCGACATTGCAAATGCATTCAATGATTACTTTGTGTGCTACTAACTTATTAGCGAAACGCAACCCAAACCACAAACCTGAATCTCATCCTGGGAGTACCCATATAGCCCCACCCCCTCCCAACACTGCCCACAATTTTCAATTTGGCCAAGTATCCGAAGGGGAGATTACACAAGCGCTCCTCAAATTAAAACTAAGCAGCCAATGTGGACCTGACTTACTACAATCTAGGTTCCTAAGACTTGGTGCCCCAGCAATTGTCAAACCAATTGCTTCCATAGTCAACTCTATCCTGTCTGCAGGCCATATCCCTAAGACCTGGAAAACTGCTAGAGTTGTCCCAATCTTAAAAAGTGGGGACAAAAACACTGTCTCAAACTACAGGCCAATCTCACTTCTCCCAAACCTATCCAAAGTCATGTAAAAATGTGTCCACTCCCAACTAAGCGATTACTATACCAAGACAAATTTCCCAAGCCAATTCCAATCTGGCTTTCGCCCCAAACACTCTACCGTAACTACCCTGCTAAAAGTTTGCAATGAACTCCAGTGTGGAATGGAACGTGGTCAACTCACTGGTGCAATATTCCTAGATTTTGCAAAGGCTTTTGATACTGTTGATCATGCTATCCTGCTTAACAAACTCCAGAGCTCTGGAATAGGGAAGCATGCTTTAAACTGGTTTCAGTCCTACCTGTCAGGTAGATCCCAACATGTGTGTCTGTTGCAGGGTACATGCAACTACACACGCGGGGTCTCTTGACAAGGCTTATTTATTTAGCCTTAAAAACATACAGCACACAAAACAAAATGGCTTCTCTTCAGCAGACAAAACAAAATAGCTTATCTTCAGCGTGGCAAACGAAGCAGTTTCTCTTTAGTATGGCAAACAAAGCAGTTTCTCTTCAGCATGCAGGACACAACAGTTCATAAACCATGTACTTTGCAAACAGACCTTATATCAGTAATCTCTTCAGTATTTCACTCCAGTCTCCTGACCAGCTAGCCTGCATGTGTGTACATACTGGGGTTTTTAACACACTTGATTAGGCAGCTGGGATCCATTAATTGTCATGAGCTTCCCAGCTGAAGTTAACCTCATCACTGCTGCACTGCAGACTAAACATATGTCTGCCAGGCATATAGCTGGTGGCTTTTATTTACCCCGTCACAGTGTCCATCTAAGGCTCTAATTCCAACCCCCTGGATATCACCTGTGGCGTCCCGCAAGGATCTGTTCTGGGGCCCTTACTCTTCTCAGTGTTCATTAATTATCTTCCCACAGCTTGTAAGGAAGCTTAAATACACATGTATGCAGATGACACAATCTTATATGCACACAGCCATAGCCTCTCCGACCTTGAACACATACTTCAGTCTGACGTGTTGAGACTCGAAAACTGGATTTCCCAAAACAAACTGTTTTTAAACACTGACAAGACTGTAACAATGGTATTTCGGACCAAGACTAAATTTTTAAAGCTTCCAGTGACTGAGCTCCAGATCAGAACCAACGCTAACACCACCCTAACTCCTGTTACTAGTTTTAAATACCTGGGCATATGGTTTGACTCCCACGTAACATTCGGAATGCACATTGATGCCCTGACATCCAAAACCTATGCCAAACTAGGTGTACTTTACAGGAACAAATCTTCCCTGATCCTGCTGGTCAGAAAGCGTATTGCACAGCAGATGCTAGTGCCAATTATCGACTATGGAGACATAGTATATGGCTCGGCACCCCAAACCCACCTTGACAAACTTGACACTCTCTACAATTCAATTAGTCGTTTCGTTCTCCAATGCAACTACAACACACATCACTGCGAAATGCTCAAAGAACTAGATTGGTCATCACTCGAGTCTAGGTGCAAAGTTCACCTTTCCTGTCTTGCCTTCAAATACTTTCTGGGCAAGCTACCCACCTATCTGAACAAGCTCCTCACCCCTACCACATGCAGCACTTATCATCTGAGATCTGACTCCAAAAGACTGTTCATGGTCCGAAGGCTCAACAAAGTATCCGGCCGCTCCTCCTTCTCTTACCGTGCACCCCAAAACTGGAACAACCTACCGTAGACTCTCACATCCACCATCAGTTTAAGTTCTTTCAAAACTAAGACTGTCTCACATTTTAATCTGGTCTGCAACTGTTACATAAGCCTATAATATACATCTTCTCTGTGCATGCAATATATTGTATATAATGTATACCCTGTTCATTTATGTAACTGTATTTGTAACCATGTATTATTTGTCATATTAACTATGTCCAGGACATACTTGAAAACGAGAGGTAACTCTCAATGTATTACTTCCTGGTAAAACATTTTATAAATAAATAAATAAATTAGATTTATTTACAAAATGTTATTTTATTTAGAAAAGAGGCGTCTAAAAGGGGATATGATAACTATATACAAATATATTCAGGGACAGTACAAGTAGCTTTCAAATGAACTATTTATCCCAAGGGCAGTACAAATGACTCAGGGCCATCCCTTAAGTTTGGAGGAAAGGAAATTTCACCAGCAACAAAGGAAAGGGTTCTTTACAGTAAGGGTAGTTAAAATGTGGAATTCATTACCCATGGAGACTGTGATGGCAGATACAATAAATTTGTTCAAAAAAAGGTTGGACATCTTTTTAGAAAAGAAAGGTATACAGGGATATACCAAATAAGTATACATGGGAAGAATGTTGATCCAGAGATTAATCCGATTGCCAATTCTTGGAGTCAGGAAGGAATTTCTTTTTCCCCTTAATGGGGTTTTTGTTTGCCTTCCTCTGGATCAATAATTAAATATAGATATAGGATAAAGTATCTGTTGTCTAAATTTAGCATAGGTTGAACTTGATGGACGTATTTCTTTTTTTAACCTCATCTACTATGTAACTGTGTAACTTATTATTTTGTACCTAGGACATACAAATGTATTTTTGAATAACCACTTCGGACTATATATAATCTCCTATATGTCAACAGAGCTATTTTCTAACACCTACTGTACTAATGGTATGGAAAGAACTATGGCGCTCCCCTACAGCAATAGAAAGTTTAAACAAAAAGTAGGAGCCTAAAAACAAAGAAATAGTATACTGGCCCTTCAAATTGCAGCTCAACCGTAAGGAGATCCTTCCTTGACCTCCACCAGACTATTTGCTTGTAGTAGTGGTGAGCGCATAAAGATAATAAAAAGGATAAACACAGTGTAAATGTCAATCCACTAAATATTACATTGGTAAATCCACAGGGAAAGGTTAATGGACTATATCAAAAAAGGCTGATGCCAGATCTACTCACACAGGCAAGTGTGAGCCAATCTCATCAGGGTTTCTTTAAAAAGGTTCTCTTCAAAATCCACTTCAAGGGATAATACCTGGGAATGGTAGGAGGGGAGATACGGGTGGTTTCCTCACTCTGATACAGCTCCAAGTAGGGGTGAAAACACAATCGTTTGAGAAAGGATACATTAATTAAACAACAAGTAAGTATGCAGAACTTATATGTAAATAAAAACACTTCTGGCGTCCGTCTCCTTCTCGTCAGCTCGTGCAGGTATCCCCCCTGCTGCCGCATCCGGTCGCAGGGCCTGTGACAGAGTTTTTCCATTTTCCCTCAGGAAATACGGTGGCCTTCAGTGGTCAGAAAAGAATAGCTATGCCGACACAGAGCCCTGTGTCGGCATAGCTTCTCTTTTCCGACCATTGAAGGCCACCTATTTCCTGAGGGAAAAGCTCTGTCACAGGCCCTGCGACCGGACGTGGCAGCAGGGGGGATCCCTGCATGAGCTGACGCGAAGGAGACGGACGCCAGAAGTGTTTTTATTTACATACATACAGTTCTGCATACTTACTTGTTGTTTAATAAATTTATCCTTTCTCATACGATCGTGTTTTCACCCCTACTTGGAGCTGTATCAGAGTGAGGGAACCACCAGTATCTCCCCTCCTACCATTCCTGGGTATTATCCCTTGAAGTGGATTTTGAAGAGGACCTTTTTAAAGAAACCCTGATGAGGTTGGCTCACACTTGCCCATGTGAGTAGATCTGGCATCAGCTTTTTTTTATATAGTCCATTACCCTTTCCCTGTGGATTTACCAATGTAATATTTAGTGGGTTGACATTTACACTGTGTTTATCCTTTTTCTTATCTTTATGCGCTCACCATTACTACAAGCAAACCTACTGTACTAATACCAGTTTATTATATTTTACATTTTTTGCATCATTGATTTCAATGAATGTTTGTGATATAAAAACTGTACATATATTGATAGCTTTCGTGTTTTATTACAGAAATACCTTTTTTAACTCATTATTGATTTATATGACTATATACTGTATCAGAAAAAAATAATTTCTCCTAACTTCAAAAAATTGGGATACTAGTTGCAGTGTTGTGAATTGTGCAACATTTGGTGTTTTCAGAAACATTATGCACAAAATATCAATGTTCTGTAACTTTAATTTTCTATTACATATACAAGTCTTTTTACATTGTCTTGGCAAAACATTATTTAGAAGTATATTCATTGAATTTAGATATAATTCCATGTTATACATGATAATCTGAAGCTTGTGAAAGTTTAAAACTTAGTTTGAAACATAATTAAGATGAAGTTGATATAGTTAATATTTAGCTAGTAGGATTGTATGCTTCAGTATAACAAATGAGACAGGGAAGCACAAATATGTGCAGAGAAGCAATTAGACTTAAGTAATATATAAAGTTTATAGCTTTAAGTCCACAGGGGAAAACACGCATAGCCAATAAAACAAAGTATACTTTAGGCCCATTTGGCAACATCATTTCTATTTATATGTCCATATTCTGTAAATGATTTTTAAAAAGGTTTGTCACTATAGTAAAAACAAGTAAAGTAGGGGAAAAGAAACACTTTTCAATTCAAATAGCGTAAAATAAATCACTTTGCTGTAACTTAGTTATTGGAGGCAAATTGGAAATTTGTGGGTCCTTTTTTTTAACTGTAAATGCCTTAATGCCAATAATTGCTATGGGGTTCTACTTCATAAGAAGTCTTCTGGCTCCAGAAGATGTCATATGGGAAGGCACCATTTAGTAAATATGGGCTCGTGAGAATTTAGTAAAGTCTTAAGATAAATGTATGTATATATGCATGCATGTATGTGTAACAGAGACTGATCCCTGATTTAATAAGGCTGCAAAATAAGCCTCTAGTGGTATAAGGAATCCAGCAGGGAGCTGGTTAATTGCACTAGACAATTAACCGGCTCCATCTGGTTAATCAGATAAGGGTAAAAAAAACCCTGCTGGGAACTGACCCAGAGACTTTGAGCACACAGAAAGATGTGTGTGTGCTGACATCAAGACACCAGGGAACCAGACATCTCTTTCAGGGTGCAGTGAACCCAGGAACCTGCCAGAGGCTACCCCTCAAGCAGACACCTATCCAGACCCAGAAACTGACATGAAGGGCCACCTGCCTTGAGGTCAGTTTTTAGACTTTGAGGTGATACTGTAGGTTGGTAAGGAACTTTTTCTCCCAGCCTTGCAGACAGGGATTGGGGAAGTGAGTTAGCCCTTACACAGGGATAGGCTGTTTATTTCTTTGTTTTTGTATGTTCTGCATTAGTTAAAGTGACAGGCTGAATAAAGCCATGTTTTAATTTCCCCAAAACAGTCTCCCTGTTTGTACCTCTGCACATGTCTCTTACATATGGTGTATGAAGTGGGATGAAAGGTGGCCCTTGAATTTCATATGGGCCCTGGAGACTGCCTAGGAATTTTTTTGTGCTTTTACCTGCATAAAGTTTCTGCGGCAGCCAGAGTAACAAAACAAAGAATCACGTGCAGAAGTGACAAGAGTTGGGGAAAGGGCGGTATGGTGCGTGTTGAGAGGAGGGCAGTATTGTGAGTATTGAAGGGAGGGCAGTATTGTGCATATTCAGGGGAGGACGGTATTGTGTGTATTGAGAAAAGGGCAGAATGGTGTGTGTTTTGGAGAAGGCATTATTGTGCGTATTGAGGGGAGGGCGGTATTGTGCGTATTGAGGGGAGTGCTGTATTGTGCATATAGAGAGGTGGGGGTATATAGTGCATATTGAGGAGAGGGCGGTATTGTGCATATTGAGGACAGGGTGTTATTGTGTTAATTGAGGAGAGGGCGGTATTGTGTGTATTGAGGAGAGGGCGTTATTGTCTGTTTTGAGGAGAGGACAGTATTATGAGAATTGAGGCAAGGGTGGTATTGTGCGCATTGTGGGGAGGACGGTATTGAGGGGAGGGCGGTGTAATGGGCAAGGGTAACCAGGCTATACAATAAATGTTAAGTCCTATGGTTGCCCTTGGGCTCCATGGGTCCCTCGCAGCTACCTAGCACAATAAGCCAGGGGCCAGGTATCATTACATACAAAGTTAAAGTGACCCCTGCTTTTCCAATTTCCATGTTTTCTTTGCCCCAGACTCATGAAAATTTCTGACTATAAGTTTTAAGTGGGATATTTGGGTAAGAACGCAATTATTTTGTTTACAGGAGTTCGGGGGCTGGACCTGCCAGTAGTACCTTAATTTTACACGGCAAGCAGACATGATTTGCCAGTACGCGGGTGGAATTACACCGGGGATTTCCAGTGTTCCCCAGACTTCTGGTTTTTGAGCCCTGACATCTCAGTCCTATGTCCCTTACAGTCATGAGTCTCTTCAAGGTCCCCCATGTATAAAAATATGTTTTATGTGTTTCATACATTTACTCTATGCAGTCATCAAGGGCATATGCATAAGGTGCTAGCAAGTCTGCATAGAGTCCGTAGTTCAAAGAGAAGACGGGATGTTGAGAGGTGTCGGGGGAGTGCTAAGTGGACGGGGCACGGCGCAGTACTGAGTCCGGAGAACAGGGACCTCCTGCAGGGAGGATCCTCTGGTCTGCCGGACTTAGTGGAGCCTGCCAAGTAGGTGGCAATGGGTTGACTGGGGCAAGCAGCAGAATGTTGGCGTGTTTCCCATTGGTAAATTCATATATATCACCCATGGGGCATACCGAGCTGGCTTGACATGCCTCCTCCTCTGACGTCAACCAAGAGAGGAGCCCCTGGTTCTATTTACTAGTAGGATTGGGTTCCCACGGTCCGATTGGTCACTCCTCCAACCTCCATGCTAAGGATAGCTTAGTGGAGTGTATGTAAGGAGATGGCCGAGGCAGAGAACCAGACCATCCAGTGACTTGTGTCGATTAAGCTAAGACAAGCTTTTCAAAGATAGCAGAGCCACCAGCTTTGTTTGGAAGCTAGGAAAGTCTGCCTCGCAGAGACTAAGTCCCGTCTTTTGCGCCCAAGATCTACAAATCGAAACTGGCGGACATGGCTAGGAACTGAAGCCGAAAAGAGGACCAGGAATACCAGGTATATATCCCAGCCGGGTAAGCTCATTCAAGCAGACGCCCTGCACCTAGGAAAGCCTAGATTTTTCCCCCAGATCCCCAGTAAGTGTACTTTTGTCGGTCTATTGTGTAACTCTTCTTGTTCTACATGGATTTACCGAAATAAACTACATTTTGTTTCTACTACCTTGTTTTGCCTAATGCATGATCCGGTATAAATATAAAAGGTGTAAAAAGTCCTGGACTCCTGTGACAGGCTTTTTCTGGTGGTAGCGGTGGGATCATTAGGCTTTGGATGATAAATTCCTGCCGTGGTTTATATTACCAACTATAGTACCAATTGATCAAAGACTAATCACAAAAGAATCCCCTATTACTGTACACACACACACACACACACACACACACACACACACACACACACACACACACACACACACACACACACACACACACTATATAATAAGTCTTAGCAATGAAATGTCTTGGTATAGACTGAGTTAAAATTAATTCTGAGAAGATGCAAAATAATAACATTTTATTAGCAAACTCATCTAAGTGCATAAATTTGTGCAGAGATAAAATGATTAAAATATCCCAAAAATGGGATGGAATGCTGACGTCAAATATATGGAGAGATTCTCAGGAGACACAATACTAGGTTCTAGGTTCATTGTTTATTAATGACCTTGAGGTTGGGATCGAGAGCAAAGTTTCCATATTTGCTGATGATTCTAAATTGTGTAAGGTAATAAAATCAGAGCAGGATGTAATTTCTCTTCAGAAGGACTTGTAGAGACTGGAAACGTGGGCAGGTAAATAGCAGATGAGGTTTAATACAGAAATGTAAGGTTATGCATTTGGGATGCAAGAATAAAAAGGCGACATACAAATTAAATGGAGATATATTGGGGGAATCCTTGATGGAGAAGGATTTAGGAGTGCTTGTAGACAGCAGGCTTAGCAATAGTGCCTAAAGTCATGCATTAGCTGCAAAGGCAAACAAGATCTTATCTTGCATCAAACGGGCAATGAATGGAAGGGAAGTAAACATAATTATGCCCCTTTACAAAGCATTAGTAAGACCACACCTTGAATATGGAGTACAATTTTGGGCACCAATCCTAAGAAAAGACATTATGGAACTAGATGGAGTGCAGAAAAGAGCCACCAAATTAATAAAGGGGATGGACAATCTAATTTATGTGGAGAGGCTAGCTAAATTAGATTTATTTACATTAGAAAAGAGGCGTTTAAGAGGGGATATGATAACTATATACAAATATATTCGGGGACAATACAAGGAGCTTTCAAAAGAACTATTCATCCCACGAGCAGTACAAAGGACTCGGGCCATCCCTTAAGGTTGGAGGAAAGGAGATTTCACCAGCAACAAAGGAAAGGGTTTTTTACAGTAAGGGCAGTTAAAATGTGGAATTCATTACCCATGGAGACTGTGATGGCAGATACAATAGATTTGTTCAAAAAAAGGTTGAACATCTTTTTAGATGGGAAAGGTATACAGGGATATACCAAATAAGTATACATGGGAAGGATGTTGATCTAGGGATTAATCCGATTGCCAATTCTTGGAGTCAGGAATGAATTTATTTTTCCCCTTATGAGATATCATTGGATGATATGACACTGGGGTTTTTTGTTTGCCTTCCTCGGGATCAATAAGTAAGTATAGATGTAGGATAAAGTATCTGTTTAGCATAGGTTGAACTTGATGGACCTATGTCTTTTTTCAACCTCATCTACTATGTAACTATGTAACTATGTAAGGTACTAGGTTCTCAGGAGACACAGTACTTAACAGCATCTATACAGATAAATCGTGCAACAGTATATGAACCCTTAATAGGGTATCACATTAGGCATGGGTTGAATAATCCACAAACTCCCTCCTTAGGGAGATCTGTGAAGATCTCAATTGTTAAACATGAGATCCGTGGAGAAACAAAATAAAGTTACAATCAAATCAAAGGCAGCCACATCAATTGTGGCTAGCAAGTCAGCAAAAAGCCAGTTTAGTCATTGTTGTTTCTTATAATTGTATCCAGTGTGCCTATAAGTACTTTAAGTGCTAGTATGTCATGAGGGGGGGTTGCCAGCCCGGTAATAAAGGGGTTACTCCCCAGCTGGCAACCCCCACCATCGTGTGGGAGGCAAGGGGTTAACTATAAAAATGGTTAAATGTATTTTTATTCCCCTGCCTCAGTACAATGTGTATTCCTCTTTAGTTGTAATGTATTTTCCTGATTAAATGTGTTCTGATCCTACAGTGGTTACACCAAGCACATACACTGGGATCAGGTCGGGAGGGAAAGGTTTAACTGTGTTTATATGTTTATAGCACTTTGTCCCCCTTCCCGCCTTTTCACTTACCATTTGCCGGCACTGTCCATAGGTCGCCATTGGAGCTCCATGGAGATTGCGCGGGTTCTGACCCTATACCTAGGAAGACCAGCAGATGGCGCCCGAGAGAATGAGCGGAGCTTCCCCATTGAAATGAATGGCGTAATGCATTTCAATGGGAAATACCTCGAGTCCGCTTTCCAAGAACGAGGTGATACATTATAACCGTGTTGGCTGCCTGCCAAACCGGAGTATCCGAGTACCGCTACTATTTCAATGTAAAGAGCTTTTGATCACTAAATTGCCGTGGGAACTCGGTTACGGCTAAGTTCACCATCAATTAAAGTTGGTAACTCCGGTTCTGGGGCAGCTAGCAATAAAATTATTTTTGCCCCTAGCTACACTACCGACACACTTTATTGAAGTGTGGTCGGTACCGCAAGCCGGGAAATCTCCCGGCTTGCTAGTGGCCACCCCTCGGCATGCCGCGCGTCATAGACGCGCGGTCACGCGTCATCGGGAGCGTGCGCCCCCTGCACGCGTGTCCAGGGGCTCCCCGAGGGAGCCCTGGTGTCCCGCGATCGCGGGACAGCGGCAGGGGGTTCCGGGGGACCCGGCGGACCCGGCAGCGGTAGGGAGAGCGCCCCGATCGGAGGGCGCTCTTCCGCTGCTTCGGCGCGCGCCCGTCACACTCGGGCGCGCGCCAGGCTACTGCTGCGGCACAGAACGGGCAAATGCTCGAATAAACTGTGCCGCAGCAGTAGTAGGGACCCCCTCACTCGACCCCAACAGGGTCCGACGGACAATGGCTGTGAGAATGGGTCGCGCCCACCACGAGGGTCACCGCCATTGACCACAATGGTGGAGAAAAGCCGCTAGGTTTTAAAACGGCTAAGTGTAAAACTGTATAAACTTGAAATCCGTATCTCCGGTTTGGTGAGGGCTAGAGGACTGGAATTCAGCCACCAGGTAGTCACCTCTCTGGCATCGTTGCATGGCCATTCCCAGCCCTCTCAGGCTAACCGAACGGAGTGCGGTTCACTGTGTAAAATGTGGTTCTGCCATTGACTCCAATGGCGGAGAAATGCAGTCTGTTTAACATGAGGTTTTAAAATCCAATATTGTTATCTCCGGTTCGGTGGGTCTCAGTGAGCTGAAAATTGACCACCATGGAGAGCAATTTTTAGCCCGCTCGGCCCAACCAAATGGAATATTTTTATATATATAAAATGTTGTAGGTTTACTATTGTCACGCTTGTGCTCTCCTCACAAGCGCAGGGAAAAAGGGAAGGACCCGGTAGCGAGGTTGGGTGGTCGCAGGGGTACGAAGGGAGTAAGTTGCCGTGCAGCTGGGGATGGGCGCATGTAGTCACGTGACCGCGCCGCGCACATGAGAATGCGCGACGTGCCGGAGGTGCGGTGCTTACTCAGAGACACGTGTGATCCAGCTGCATGTGCGCGCATGCTCTGACAGCAGAGCGGGAGTGCGCGCGTTCTCAGGCACCAACGCGGGGGTTGCGGGAAGCCAACGCTTCAGCACGGAAGTCTGGAAACAAAAACCAGGAACATGGAACATGGGCATGGAGTTACAGAGCACAAGGTAACATCCAGAGAAGGATTGCTTCTTGGAGAACGTCCAGACTTCTTAAAGGCATAGTGACAGAAACAGCAAGGTGCAGCGAAACTAAACATAACATAAGGGTTCTTAGTCTAATCCATTGGCCAAGGAATTATAAGCCTGCTTCCACATCAAGGTGAACCCTACTAAGCAGGTACCTACACTACCCGACGGTAAACTAACCTTAGTAGTATATGAGTGACTGTCCCAGTCTTCCGGAATCCAAAAGGAGGGTAAAGGTCCCAAGGAGGTCCAAGCAGGAACAGTGTGCGATGGGTACTAGCAGACACCAGGGCAGGCAGCAAAAGACTAAATGCAAAGAGAAAGTCAAAGAGAGGCTTACTTCCTGTCAGGAGGAAGAGGGCAGGATATGCCAGAAAGCAAGATGGCGTTGCTTGCTTCAGAATCCTTAAGACACAGGATCTTGACTCACAGCTAGAGGGTGGCGATCAGAAGTAAACAGGTAAGGAAGGAACACGCCGCAGGGGGCGTGTTCCGCGCATCGTTACAACTATATTTCATGCCTACAGTAAAGCCCGCGAAAGTTACTGGCCCATGAGGGATGTTAATGGCCAGGGGGCGCAGTGTGTCTACAGGGAATATAGAGAGTTCTGTAGGAGCTCAAATGCTATGTCCCTTAAAGCTGCAGTTCAGTCTGTGTTTTTTTTTTTTATTTAATTAATTTTTTTACTTCAATAGTTTGATGTGGGCAATCTCTAATTACCTAAAGAACTGCACAGCTGCAGGTCAATTCGTTCCCCTGTCTATTGATTGGCAAAGCTTAGCGACATCTTTAAATATGGGGAATGTAAATTGTTGCTATAGGAACAAGCATGCTTGTTAAAATAGAATACAAGAAAATTGGTCTTTCAAAGTTGTTGTTTTTTAAACAGAAAATGCTAAAAGTATTTTTTCTTACTACAGAACTGATTTATTTAAAAAAACACACATGCAGGATATTGCCTGAACTGCAGCTTTAAGATCCAATCGTATGTACAGAGGAAACCATACAGGGGAGATATAATAATTAAGGATGCAGTTATGAAGTCCCCATGTCATTAGAGTTGACACATTAATCTCTGGAGATGTTGGTGAGGATATAATCCATTCTCCTCTCCGTAGGGAGATCCATAATATATAAGGGTACTCACTGTTACTCCCCTGCAGGTCCTCAGGCGTGCAGCCACATCCGGAATCTGAGAATATAGGCAAAGTGTAATTTGTGGTGCACAGCGGCAATAACAAGTGGAGTGTTGTACTCTCTACCATTTTTTAATGCAGCTTGAATAAACATATTTTTATTGCCACATGACCTGTTTTTTAAGGAATAAAATCTGTTTATTATATCACAGTTGTATTCAATTCAACCCAGATGATTATATTATAACCCTGTGGCTACCGCGACATAGTACTCTTCATATTGCAACAACATCGCCTTTGAAGTGGTTATTTGATTCTGCAATTTGTAACCCATATCTTCAAATAGCATAAAATGTATCCGTAATTTATAGCTGCACCATAATTTTGCTTAAAAAAATAAATTACACAGTGAATCCCCTGCTATCCTTTACTTCTAAAGTATCCACCGTTACTCATTTAGTTTGAGAGCCCGGTAGCCGCTCACAAAGTATAGCAGGAAAATTTATAATAGCATTAGAATCTTAGGGGCCTATGCAGTAAGCGTTCATAAGCCACTTATCGAGCACTTATCAGCCAAAATAACTACAGTATTTAGACTTATTTCTTTTATACTTATTACCCAAGGGTATTCACTGATAAGTGTGCTTTTCTAACAATGAAAAGTTCAGTCCGCGCTCTGGCTCTTTAAGCTTGGATTGTTGATCCCTCTCAGTTCTCTTGCTGCTTCTGTGTTTATGAGGTGTCTCCCCCACCTCCAAATGTGGTCTCCACCGGAACCCCGATGGTGATACCAATATCAGCAAAACAAGAAAAAACACAAAAGCGCACCAAGATGAGAGATAGATATTGTATTAGCAACAAATAATAAAATTAGTAACTTACATATAAAATTTCTTTATTAATCCCCGATCTGGTGTCTATCACAGGAGTAGGGCATCACATAGGAAGTATGAAGGGTAATCTCAGTTCTGAGAGATCAGACCCGCGCGCTGGGGCTGTCTCTGTTCACTCTCCTGTCCTCCACGTGTGGTAGCGTGGTGCAGAGTGTAGCACACATGTGCAGGAACCGGGGCCTTCAATAGGTGTCCTTAGGATGCCTGTCCGTTTTTGATAGCATAGAAACGATCGGAAATAAGCAGGAACGGTACACTTGAGTGTGTACTGGTGGTGGGTAGTAAAACCGCCAGCCACAACAGTCGCGACGCGTTTCGTTTAACAAAGTAAACTTCTTCAGGCGAAGAAGTTTACTTTGTTAAACGAAACGCGTCGCGACTGTTGTGGCTGGCGGTTTTACTACCCACCACCAGTACACACTCAAGTGTACCGTTCCTGCTTATTTCCGATCGTTTCTATGCTATCAAAAACGGACAGGCATCCTAAGGACACCTATTGAAGGCCCCGGTTCCTGCACATGTGTGCTACACTCTGCACCACGCTACCACACGTGGAGGACAGGAGAGTGAACAGAGACAGCCCCAGCGCGCGGGTCTGATCTCTCAGAACTGAGATTACCCTTCATACTTCCTATGTGATGCCCTACTCCTGTGATAGACACCAGATCGGGGATTATTAAAGAAATTTTATATGTAAGTTACTAATTTTATTATTTGTTGCTAATACAATATCTATCTCTCATCTTGGTGCGCTTTTGTGTTTTTTCTTGTTTTGCTTTTCTAACAATGTTTTAAAGACAGCCCATTTATCTTCTACATTTTTTCCTGCAAAAACTTCATCCCATTATATTACTACTAGATTAGACCTCAGTTTAGTAAAATCTGCTTTTCTAAAGTTTAAGGTCTTTGTTCAACCCAAGAAATCTATTTTTTGATAATTTATTTCAAATGAGACCATGTTATGATCACTGTTACCCAAATGTTCCAGGACTTGAATATTTGTTATTACTTCTACATTGTTTGATATGACCAAATCCAGTATTGCCCCTCTCCTGGTAAGAGAGTGGTATTGTGCATATAGAGGGGAGGGTGGTATTGTGTGTATAGTGGGGCGGGGGGTATTTTGTGCGTATTGAGGGGAGTGCATTAATGTGCTTATTGAGTAAAGGGCAGTATTGTGCATGTTGAGGAGAGGGTTGTATTGTGCGTATTGAGGAAAGGGTGGTATTGTGTGTTGTGGGGAGGGAGGTATTGTGCGTATTGAGGAGCGGGTGGTATTGTGCGTATTTAGGGGAGGGCAGTATTGTGCGTATTGAGGGGAGTGTGGTATTGTGCATACAGAGGGATGGGGGGTATATAGTGCGTATTGAGGGGAGGGCGATAGTGTGCGTGTTCTGGGGAGGACGGTATTGTGCGTATTGAGGAGAGGGCGGTATTGAGGAGAGGGTGGTATTGTGAGTATTGAGGGGAGGGCAGTATTGTACTTATTGAAAGAAGTGTGGTATTGTATGTATTGAGGGGTGGGGGGTAATGTGCGTATTGAGGCGAGGGCGGTACTGTGCATATTGAGGAGATGGTGGTATTGTGTGTATTGAGGGGGGGGCAGTAGTGTGCGAATTGAGGGGAGGACGGTATTGTGCATATTGAGGAGAGGGCAGTATTGTGCGAATTGAGGGGAGGACAATATTGTGCGTATTGAGGAGAGGACGGTATTGTGAGTATTGAGGGGAGGGAGGTAGTGTGCGAATTGAGGAGAAAATTGTATTGTGCGTTGTCACGTACGACCCCCTGCTAGCATGCGACCTGCATACGGGACAAGGGTTAATACCGATGCTCGTAAGCGCACCCACCCTTCACACCCCGCAAGGGTCTGTCAAATGAGTTGTATCTCTCCTCAAGCCGTCCCAATATACCACCGCCACGAACAGCACACAAGTGAGCACATGACTTAGACATGCAACCAGGGTTAATACACCAGGCTACTCTAGCAAAGCCCCGTTCTCCTCTACAAGGAACCAGCGAGTTAGTATTAACCCCTACCCAATTGCACATCATATCTATCCACTGCCACCACCTGAGGTTATGCAGATATGATAAAAGATCTTCGACTAAAATATCCGCCAGGGCCTCAGGTCCTTGTTTATTATAGGAAAAACTATACACTCTAACACAAAATCAGTTGTAGTAACATGTGCCCGAATTTAGCAAGTTATTCTCTCCAGCGTGCACAAAGTTCATTCAGAGCCCAAAGCATTACTTATTAAATGGTTTAATATATATAAAAATACAGTGCTTGAATTACAGAAAAGGCATTACAAAATAAATATACAATTACAATATAAGGCAGAACAGCTTCTTAAAATAAAAGGGGTAAAACAGAAAATCCTATACAGTACATTACCACATGCTATGGATTTTCCCAGAGAGGCACTGGTTCAGAAGATGAGGTCTGCCATGCTATCCAAGCATGCCCCTGGTCAGATCTGACTTTTAACAATCTCCCCCAGACTTAGATACAATACTTTCTTAAGGCACTGTCATAAGCCCACCCCTTTCTACAGAATACTTTGAAGCTGCTCTTCTTTGATTAAAACAATTGACACCTTGAGTGTGTTCTCCACATGGTCCCCCGCCCCAAGTAAGTTCCATTGAAATTCAGAGCAGACAGAAACAGTCCTGACCCATTTCAGACTCAACATTTTGTATTTTTGTTAAAAGAAGTGTAGCTCATTAACCCCTTAAGCACCAGAGGGTTTAAAATATCTATTACTTCATGACATTATCATGACATGTGTATTGAGGCGAGGACGATATTGTGCGTATTGAGGAGACGACGGTATTGTGTATATTGAGGGAAGGGCGGTATTGTGCATACAGTATTGAGGGGTCAGTAGTATGTAGTGTGCATTAAGGGGAGAGCGGATTTGTGCATATATAGGTGAGGGTGATATTGTGCGTATTGAGGATAGAGCGGTATTGAGGACAGGGCAGTATTGTGCGTATTGAGAAGGTGGTATTGTGTGTATTGAGACTAGGTTGGTATTATGTTCTTATTGAGGGGAGTGCGGTATTGTGCATATTGAGGGGGGCGGTATTGTGCATATTGAGGGGAGGGCAGTATTGTGCATATTGAGGGGGGGCGGTATTGTGCATATTGAAGGGAGGGCAGTATTTTGTGCATATTGAGGGGCGGGGTATATAGTGCGTATTGACATGAGGGTGGCATTGTGCATATTGAGGGGAGGGTTGTATTGTTCATATTAAGGAGAGGGTATGTCACGGGAGACCAGGCAATTTACACCTTTTTACCAGGATCATTCATTGAGCCAAACAAGGTAATGAAATAAATTGTAATTTATTTAGCATAAATTCGCTTACACACAATGATACATAAAATACAGACAAAAAGACACACCTACTGGGGGTCTGGGGTCGAAAACTAGACTTTCCTAGGTTCAGGAAACTCTAAATAAGAGTTTTACCCTGACTGGGAATTAGCCTGGTACCCAAATACGCGTGAAGATCTACACGCCACCGCTCCCTTCTCTTCTGAGAACTTGGAATTTCTTGACCGCGAGTTAGTACCAATCCTCTGGAACTAAAATCGACATGAAATCCCAGCCGCATCCGCTATGTTCGATATTGAGAACTTGGCCACAAAAAGTCGGGACTTAGACTCCAGCGGGCAGACCTCTCGGGCATGAAATCGGATCCGGTTGCTCTGCTATTCGCTCAAGATCAACTTTGAAAAGCCTGCCCGTGCTATTACAACTGGAGGACACAAATCTGATTGGCTCACAGATTCTTATAGTATTCTGAGTTTCATTCACAAAACTCAGTAACCAATCAAGCGTGGGATAATTCTGAAGCAACCAATCAGAACCAAGCTGGCTAGAAAAGCCAGACCAGAGGGAAATCTGAAATAGCCAAGAGACATGCAAGTTTGCCACCTCCGTCCCTGGCTACCTCAGTGCCACCCGCTGGGACAGGCTCCACCAAGTCTGGTAGAGCGTGGCAGCCCGTACGAGTACCATTGGTCTGCAGGGGTTTGCGTATTACCCAGTGGGGTCAGAAGCCAAGGCCGGCTTCCATATCCTGAGTCGCCTATAACACAGTCAAATCACATGAATGTTAATATAATATATATCAATATTCCAAACATTGGCTATTGGCATTTCCTAGTACATGAGAGGGAAGAATATACAACACATGCCCTAACAATAAAATCATCATTATCTAAAATGACGCTGCATGACATGAATTAGATATACAACTTCACAAATGTTAAGGATTTGTGGTTACTTATAATATTAGCAAAACATAATGAAACATTTAACTATAAATTTAATGTACTTGGAAGTGCACTTTCTGTAACATTCACTGACTCAATAGCAAACCGTCCTCGAATTCCCCCGCTTCAAATTTACGGAACACTGATGAGCTCCTCAGAATATGGGAATCGTGGCAGGCACCTGGGAATTGGGCTACCACACTCAGAATTTTCATGTATGCGTCACATACGACCTGCACATTGAGCGAGTGGTAATGTTTACTGTTTCTGAAATCCCTCTCCTCTTCACGTAGCGTGGTCAGCGCAACATGTGTGCAATCTATAGCACCCATCACATTGGGTAGCCCAGCTACATTATAAAATGCAGTCTTCAGTGCCTGCCACTCTGTCTGCTCGCTAGGAAAATGTATATAATCACTAGCGCGTTGAGTCAGTGCACATAGAAACTGGCTAAAGGCCCGCGAGAATGCAGACTGCGATACCCCGCCTACTATGCCCACAGTTGTTTGAAATGACCCAGAAGCAAGAAAATGTAAGGTGCTCGGCATTTTTATCAGGCCAGGCACTGCATGACTCCTGTCTATTGTTGGCTCTAAATCTTCTCTTAACACTTCATACAGTTCAAAGATAGCCGCTGAGCTCAATCGATAGTGGGAGATAATCTCTGCCTCACTCAAGCCCTGTAGGGAGCTTCTTTGCCTAAAATTGTGGGGGGCTTTGTGTATCACAACACGGATTTCCCTCTCCCCCTCTCTCTCCTCTCTCCTCTCTCCTCTCTCCTCTCTCTCTCTCTCCTCTCTCTCTCTCCTCTCTCTCCTCTCTCTCTCTCCTCTCTCTCTCTCCTCTCTCTCTCTCCTCTCTCTCTCTCCTCTCTCTCTCTCTTCTCTCTCTCCTCTCTCTCTCCTCTGCAACATAATGTCCCTCCTCCTCCTCGCAAAAAACAACACAAAAGCGTAATCTGGTGCCACATCCATTTCAGCATGTAAGGTAAGTCGCTCCTTCTATCGTTGAAATAGGCAGACTAATTAGTCACATGATTGTAAATGATGACATGTGTGTTTTATAGTATAGTGAACATATGAATTGTAGTAATTCAACAATTCATTCAATTTTAATTCAGATGTGTTACACACATTATGAAATGTGATGTAATCATCAAATATACAACATTCCTGAATCCACAGTGAAAGCCACGCAGCGACACAATATGAGTAATTGCTCGAAAACAATGACTCAATCATGAAATTTGTATGTAACATGTTCAGTCATGAAGGTGTTACATCACAAGAAGTAATCGTTTGTTTCTATAAAGGTGTGTCTGAAGTTTGGATTCTTGTCAGGATGGTTGTTTTGTGTTGTCGGAAGTATTGCCCTTTAAATTAACCCCCTGCCAACGTTTGCTGGTACACTATAAAGTTAGGGCCATTCACGCAATGATAATAATTGTAATTCAATCATTATGGCTGTGTAACATCCAAGTGTAACATTTAAGTGTGTAGCAGAGTTAATCTTGGAGTTATAATCCCTGGATGTTTTCTTTCTATATCTTTAATCATGGATGCATTCTGAATATCTGGACTAACACTCTGACTTATTTCTTCAAACAGGTATGTGTGAACTGGATTCTACTATCAATTGCTACAGATTTTAAAATGTATTAATATTGGTATGTGTGAACTGGATTCTATTATCAATTGCTACAGATTTTAAAATGTACTAATATTGGTATGTGTGAACTGGATTCTACTATCAATTGCTACAGATTTTAAAATGTATTAATATTGGTATGTGTGAACTGGATTCTACTATCAATTGCTACAGATTTTAAAATGTATTAATATTGGTATGTGTGAACTGGATTCTACTATCAATTTGCAAGATCCTAAAATTGTAAATAACAATTTGGTGTGGCTGTTGATTTGGCAGACCCCTTCCTTAATTATTAGTCAATGTGGCTGTGTTTTAGCATACTTAAGGCAGGATACTTTGGCTGTGAGCCATATGGCTGTGTAACATCAAAGTGTAACATTTAAGTGTGTAGCAGAGTTAATCTTGGAGGTGAAGATTGAGGAGGATCCGAACTCTACACAACAACTTTATAACTGTGAGAACTTTACTTTCTAAAAGCTGTGATTATTTGTACTCTTCCTATCCTCCAATAACTGGCCAGTCTCTCCTCCTCTATCTCACTATGCCCTCCCTATTGCTTTTTCTGTTTACTGTTTCCTCACTCCTTTGTGAACATTTCTGTTCTCTCCAACTTCCCCACTCCCCACTGCACCATTATTTATAAACCTCTCTCCCAACAACTTCTTTACCCCTAAATAAAAAACACCCACACAAATCCTCTATTCACACCCTCTATCTACTCCTTCCTGCTGCTGGTGATCTACCCTAAGCCTGAACCAGACATACACACCTGATCTTACCCACCCCTCCCTGCCATCTCTTCCCCTTTAAATGGTATTAAATGAAATGGTTAACACTGACTAACCTTAAAACATGCCCCACAAATCAAGCATCCCAAAATCCTGCACTCATGGCTACTGTCCCACAGTCACTTATAACACCCATTGTGGCCAAGCACACCCATCTACAGCACTTATTCCCTCACCTGCTCTCTCTGTATGTTTCCCCACAAACCTCTTAGATTGTAAGCTCTTCGGGGCAGGGATTTCCTTTCCTATTGTCTGATTTTTGCTGCACTTATTGTATTATAATTCCCTGTACTGTATTCTTTGTGAAGTGCTGAGTACACTTTTGGCGCTATATAAATAAAGACATACAATACAATACAATGTGTTCTCCTTCAATTACAAATATTGTTAATCAGCTCCTGTTGACACAAATATATTCACACCAACATCCATGGACCCCCAGACAGCAGCAAGGACCACCCCTGGACCCCTGTGAGTGCTAATTAAATGTACTTTCTTTCGACAACTTAATGTATGTTAAAAAGTGAAATGCAGTATTATCCATATGTGGAGAATAGTAATTTTGCACAATACTGTACTGTATGTGTTATGAGGTTGTATGAATTTTTAAGGATATTTCATTTTGGGGGTGGCACACGATTGCTACCGCATGCCAGTGGGGACCCCCGAATACTCACGGGACCACCGGACACCCTGCCTCTGTCGGGGACCCCTACGGGGTCAGCCGGGGACACCCATAGGGTTAGCCAGGGACACCCGCCGGCCAGTTGTATTGGTGTTGCGCCTGCAAAAAGGTAAACAAAGAATTTTTTCTAAGTCCTGCTTTTTTTATCACCTGCCTTTAGCTGGTGAGCTTTATTCAGCTCAACTTTCACGTACGATCAGTTTGCGTTGCTTAGTGAATCCCGCAGAAGGGCAGGATTCAGCGCAAACAACTCATCGTTGGAGCAAAGTTGGACTTTGAAAAATTTCCAGGAAAAAGTCCGTTTTGGAGCGCAAAGTGCCTGTTTGCGCGGCTTAGTGAATAGCGCTCAGCGGAACTTCACGTTCTAAAAGCACTTTGCGCTCTTAAAATGACTTATCACTGCTTTGCACATAGCCCCCATAGTCTGTTATAAAAAGCAAAATAATAAATGCGCACTAAACTACATTAATTATAAAGAGATATTGATATCAATATATACAGTGTTTGTGGAAATATTTTGTGAAAAACCCACTAAAAAAAACAATGATGATATGACGCATCAAAGTGAAATTGTAGTAAAATGGAAACAGTTACAGTATAACCTGTCCTGTTGACACCAAACAAGTCTGCAGCTATTTAGTAGAGCCTCTCTTACACTAGGAAACAAAGGACAAAAAACAGCGCACAACTCTTAGTGTATTAAGCGTGATAATATAGGCTCATTGCAGGTAAGGTAAGTATCGCACATACACTTAAATGGAAAAAATCAGGCAGTACAGTACATGTTAGGGACATGTTACCACTCAGAAGCACACTCCTGGTCATCAGGAGTACAGGGTCTCCACATCTGCCGCTGCCAGATGGAAACAAATTGTGGATCCGCAGTCTCTTCCACACCCCACGATGCAGGCCCTCGACCCTGTCACTCTTAGCTTCAGTCCCGGTCCCTCCCCTCAATCCAAAATGAGGGGGGGGGGATTAACTATGCATTGAGAAGATAGCATAGAGAAAAACTCCCAACACAATACCAGAATTCACATGCCGTAGAACGACTTGGACCCTCGTGGCAACCAATGACATCAGAGACCTGCGCCTCTCGGCAACTGATAGTCAAACGGAACTTTCAGTGAATATCTTAAGTCACAGTCCTGATTTTATGGCAGTGAGATGGAAAGTGTATGTGGAGCATGTAAAAACTGCAGCTATCCTATGCGTTTCGAGAAGGAATGGCTCAGTGAGTAAAGACACTGACTCTGGCACTGAGTGTGAAGCAGGGGAACCTGGTTCAAATCCTAGTGTTGGCTCCTTGTGACATTGGGCAAGTCACTTTATCTCCCTGTGCCTAAGGCACCAAAAACATAGATTGTAAGCTCCACAGGGCAGGGACCTGTGCCAGCAAAATGTCTCTGTAAAGCGCTACGTAAAACTACCAGCGCAATACAAGAACATTATTTATTTATTTATTTATAAAATATTTTACCAGGAAGTAATACATTGAGAGTTACCTCTCGTTTTCAAGTATGTCCTGGGCACAGAGTTAAGACAAATAATACATGTTTACAAATACAGTTACATAATGAGCAGGGTATACATTATATACAAGACATTGCATGCATAGTTAAAGATAATTTATATTATGGGCGTATGAAACAGTTACAGACCAGATTAAAATGTGTGACAGCCTTAGATTTGAAAGAACTTAGACTGGTGGTGGATGTAAGAGTCTCTGGTAGGTTGTTCCAGTTTTGGGGTGCACCGTAAGAGAAGGAGGAGCGTACTAATATTTTATTGAGCCTTGGGACCATGAACAGTCTTTTGGAGTCTGATCTCAGGTGATAGGTGCTGCATGTGGTAGGGGTGAGGAGCTTGTTCAGGTAGCTGGGTAGCTTGCCCATAAAGAATTTGAAGGCAAGACAGGAAAGGTGAACTTTGCACCTAGACTCGAGTGATGATCAATCTAGTTCTTTGAGCATTTCACAGTGATATGTGTTATAGTTGCATTGGAGAACAAAACGACAAATTGAATTGTAGAGGGTGTCAAGTTTGCTAAGGTGGGTTTGAGGTGCTGAGCCATATACTATGTCTCCATAGTCAATAATTGGCATTAGCATCTGCTGTGCGATACGTTTTCTGACCAGGAGACTTAGGGAGGATTTGTTCCTGTAAAGTACCCCTAGTTTGGCATAGGTCTTGGTTGTCAGGGAATCAATGTGCATCCCGATTGTAAAGTGGGAGTCAAACCATATGCCCAGGTATTTAAATCTAGTATCAGGAGTTAGGGCGGTGTTTGTGTTGGTTCTAATCTGGAGCTCAGTTGCTGGTATCTTTAAAAATTTAGTCTTGGTCCCAAACACCATTGTTACAGTCTTGTCAGTGTTTAAAAACAGTTTGTTTTGGGAAATCCAGTTTTCGAGTCTGAAAAAGTCAGACTGAAGTATGTGTTGAAGGTCAGAGAGGCTATGGCTGTGTGCATATAGGATTGTGTCATCTGCATACATGTGTATTGAGGCTTCCTGACAAGCTGTGGGAAGATCATTGATGAACACTGAGAAGAGTAGGGGCCCCAGAACAGAGCTTTGCGGGACGCCAGAAGTGATATCCAGGGGGATAGAGTTATAGCCTGAGATGGACACATGTTGGTCTCTACCTGATAGGTAGGACTGAAACCAGTTTAAAGCATGCTTCCCTATTCCAGAGCTCTGGAGTTTTTTAAGCAGGATAGCATGATCAACAGTATCAAAAGCCTTTGCAAAATCTAGGAATACTGCACGAGTGAGTTGACCCCGTTCTATTCCACACTGGATTTCATTGCAAACTTTTAGCAGGGTAGTTACGGTAGAGTGTTTGGGGCAAAAGCCAGATTGGAATTGGCTAGGGAAATTTGTCTTGGTATAGTAGTTTGAGACAGTGTTTTTGTCCCCACTTTTGAAGATTGGGACAACTTTGGCATCTTTCCAGGTCTTAGGGATATGGCCTGCAGACAGGATAGAGTTGACTATGGAAGCAATTGGTTTGGCAATTGCTGGGGCATCAAGTCTTAGGAACCTAGATTGTAGTAAGTCAGGTCCACATTGGCTGCTTAGGTTTAATTTGAGAAGCGCTTGTGTAATCTCCTCTTCGGATACTGGGCCAAATTGAAAATTGTGGGCAGTGTTGGGAGGGGTGGGGCTATAGGGGTACTCCCAGGATGAGATTCAGGTTTGTGGTTTGGGTTGCTTCTCGCTAATAAGTTAGTAGCACACCCCACAATGTAATCATTGAATGCATTTGCAATGTCGGTGGGGTTTGTCAGAGTAATATCGCCCTTAGTGATATTACTTGGGTGTTGATGGTTAGAAGGCTGGAATATGTTGTTGATAACCTTCCAGAAGTTAGCTGGGTTTGATGTGTTCTGGAGGAGACTGTCAGAGTAATATTGTGCTTTTGCATGCCTTGTTTGCCTTGTGCACATGTTCCGCAGGCATCTGTAGTGATTGAGATCCTTGGTAGTGCCAGTTACTTTGTGGCTTTTCCACAAGGCATCCCTGAACTGGTACAGTGCTATAAGGTCATGTGTAACCCATGGAAGGTGGGCACCCCGTACCCTTATTCTGCGTAGTGGAGCATGGGTATCACAGAACAAACAATACAAACCGGCGCCTATAAAGTCCAAAAGTAGTCTGTATAGAGTCTAATTGGAATGAAGTGCAAGAAATTGCTTCCAATCTTGTACTTCCAAGCATTCACGGCAAGATGTTACGTGGTATATGTAAAACAAGTAGAAAAAAACATCAGTGCAAACTGCTGGTTAATCACACAGACACACAAACACTAAACAAACAATACAAAACCAGAGACAAATACAAGCAAGGCTGAAAGAATAAAAAAGAGTTAATTTACTGTAATACAACATATATTTAAAATAACAAACTGAACTGGTAGAGTGCTATAAGGTCAGGTGTAACCCATTGAAGGTGGGCACCCCGTACCCTTATTCTGCGTAGTGGAGCATGGGTATCACAGAGTTTTAAGAACTCGGATTGGAAATAGTCGAGCGCAGAATCAGGGTCAGGAGTTAAATCGATTCTGTGCCAAGGGCAGTTGGTAAGGTCAGCCAGAAACTGTTGTGGGTTAAAGTTTCTAAATGTTCTAGTGAGGAGAACTTTAGGACTTGATTGGGCCGGTTTAATTTTCCTTACACAGTATACTATTGCATGGTCACTGAAAATGTCAGGAAGGATGCCAGAGGATTGGAATCTGCAGGGATTTGAGGAGTGAATCCAGTCAAGCAAGGAATGGTTGTGCGATTTCAGGTTTGTTCATGTGGGTTGCGAAATGAGTTGCGATAGGTTAAGCGACTTGATTTGTGTGTGGATTTTGTGGTTTTTAGGGTCAAGCCAATTGAAGTTGAAATCCCTAAGAACTAGCAGCTCACTCTTCTCATTCAGAGAGGAAATGGAGCCAAGAAACTGGGTGATATCAGTCAGAGATTGTAGAGGGGCTTTAGGGGGCGGTAGATGCCAGCTAGCAAGATGGGCTTAGAAAAGGGGAGGCAGGTATGACTTCCGGTGACATCATCCAAGATGGTGGGTTAGTCAGGGAGTTCTATGAACCCTCGAGCATAAAACGATTAAAAAGCTCTTTTCCCCCCTACAAAACCACCGGAGACTAACTTGCAAAGACATCTGAACCACACAGCATGTCACACAAAGCAAAGCGCAAGCTCCAAAGGGCGTACCAAAGTACTTTCAGCCGCAGCAGAAACGCGGATCAGAAAGCATGCAGGGAGCCCAAGATGGCGTCGGACACCACGCGGCCGCATCCCCGCAACGGGAAAGAGACCAGCCCGCCGAGGAACCAACCCTGGAAAGGGAAATAATGCGCACCTACCTAGAAGAGCTGCTATCAAGCATGCATGACAGGATCCACAAAACCCTCCAGCAGGATCTTAAGGAGATGGTGTCAGGCTTAAAAGAAGAGCTACGAAATCTCACACAGAGAACGGAGGACCTGGAAAGCAGACTGGAAGAATCCCTACAGGCCCAAGCCGCAGCAGACGATGAAATTATGCGCCGGGGAGAAGAAATCAGGTTCCTGAAAGACGAAATGGAGGACCAGGAGAACCGGGACTGGAGACAGAATCTACGGATTCGGAATGTCCCAGAAACGGTTCTCCCTGAACTAATAAAGCCTTACCTGATTGATCTTTTCAGCACGCTCTGCACGGGCCTTGACGGAAGAGATCTGGAAATAGATTGCGCGCACCGCGCACTGGGTCCCCGATCAAACGACCCAAAAAGAAGGCGAGACATTATAGTACGTCTCCATAGCTATTCCACGAAAGAGAAAGTGATGGCGGCGAGCAGAGAAGCTAATAACCTTACATTCCAGAACGAGCCCGTGCAAATATTCAGTGATCTCGCTAGGATCACAGTCGAGCGACGCCGAGAGCTCAAGCCCCTCACCCAACTGCTACGAGAAAACAACATACCCTACAGATGGGGATTTCCGTTCCGGCTTGTGGTAAGCAGAGGAGGAAAGCAGCGATCACTCAGGCTGCCAGAAGAGATGCCAGGATTCGCTCGAAAGCTGGGCCTGACACTGCCACCTACGCGGGACAACGAGCAGAGGGAGACACGAGGAGCAAGTCAAGAGTGGAGACCCATCAGAGCGTCGGAGAGGCTGGCCGGTCAGCATGGGCAGAAAACCTGATCACCCGGCAGAGAAGCCCTGCGACCCAGGGCCTTTGATTCCCATCTAGGGGCCCCGGGGGAGGGTTATATCTGGGTCCGGCAAGACATAGCCGGTCCCCTACCCAGACTGATACAGGAAGGCCCGTTACCTCCATTGAGGCTGTTGAACTACCCCTGCAAGTTACACCCCCCACCACCACTTTCATATGTTGATTAACTCCCTGTTAAAAGACAAACTATAGTTACGTTAAAATGTTTCTCACTACTGGCTGCCCCAACAAGCTAAAAAGCAGCCCAATATCCCCCCTCTACCCCCCCCCTCCTCCTCTCCCCCCCCTGTCCTCATTCCCCCCCCTCAGTGCTTTAAAATAGGCGTGAAACAAAGTAAACCAGCATGCTCCCACACTGTATTACCAGACGCAAACAGTCTAATGTGTATCTCATACTGCTCCCATCAAATGGCCCGCTGACCCCCCTCTAAACCCCCCCCCCCCTCCTGCCACCCCCCCCTCTCCCCACCACACCAGCCCCCCCCCCTCCCCCCTCCCCCCTCCTCCCCCTCTCCCTTCACCCACCAACCCTCCCCCTTCCCTATAACGCCCACTATTTAGCCATTCAATACAAATGCCGCCCCATCTGTTATTTCAATAATGCAATGTACAGTGTCCCCCTGAGTGTTTTAAAACAGAAAAGTATGCGGAACAGTGAACTTATGTGACCACATTGTTTTAAGAGGTTATTGTATTGAAAGCTGTAAGCAATTTAATGTGTATATGTGTATGCGGACTTACAGCAACCTTCCCATGGACTCACCCCTACCTCCCCCCCAACCACCCCCTCCACCCTCCTTTCTTCTCCTCCCCCCCCACCCCCTCCCCTCCCTCCGCTTCCCCACCCCCCTCCTCCCCAACCCCCCCCCCCACCTCCCCCTATCCCTCCCCTCGCCCTCCCCCCCTCTCCCTCCCCTCCCCCCACTTTCCCACCCACCCCCTCCTCCCCAACCCCTCCCCACCCCCCCACCTCCCCCCCACTCCCCCCCTACCCCTCCCCTCCTCACACACACACCCCTCCCCAACTTCCCTCCCCTTCCCCATATCCCCTCCCCTTCTTCCCGTGATCCGCATTTCCATAGACCCAGCAATACATAGGAACAACAATGTATAAACATGGAAATTACAATGAATATGAACTCCTCCGCAACTACCTCCCCAATAACTGGACATATCCAAGAGTGTCCCCGCTTCTTTTTGTACGACCAGGGTTGAGGATATTGTTATACAATTGTATGTATGATAACACAATGTGAATACCTCTCTACCTAATGTACAAATAACTCAAAGTACTGCGCCGAAATATTCCCCATGACTCTTCTCCCTTATCATCGTCCCCCCTCCACCCCCTCCCCGCCCACCCCTATTCCTCCCCTTGCCCCCCCCCTCACCCCCCTCTCCCCACCCCTCCCCCCTTCTCCCCCCCTCCCCCACCTTCCCTCCCCTTCCCTATATCCCCTCCCCCTCTTCCCGTGATCTGCGTTCCCACAGACCCAGCAATAAATGAGAACAACAATGCATAAACATGGAAATTGCAATGATTATAATCTCCTCTGCAACTACCTCTCCAATAACTGAACATACCCAAGAGTGTCCCCACTCCTTTTTTTTTTTTTTTACGACCAGTGTCGATGATATTGTTATATAATTGTATGTATGATAACCCAATGTGAATACCTCACTACCTACTGTACCAATGGCTCAAAGTATTGCGCCGAAATATTCTTCATGACTCTTCTCCCCTCTCATCCACCCCCCCTCAGCCCCCTCCCCCCATCCCCCCCCCCACCTACCGCCTCCCTTCCCCCCCCCCTCTTTCCTACGCATATCCCAGGACAGAAATGCCCATGACCCGCCACCCTAAAAGGACAACCCCTGCTCTGGGAGGGTAACCCCCCAGCCACCCCCCACTACCAAACTAGAAAGGAAAACTCACGGTATGTACAAAGAACCGTCGAGGACAAGGGGAATGAGAGAAAGCTCAAAAAGGAACCAGAGGGTTCGCCCCCCCTCCCTTACTGCCCACCGGCTGCCGACACCGGAGTCACCCCTGATGGGCACGTCTGCCCAAAAGCCGGTCGCCCAAGGACCAGGCAACTTACTGTTGGGTTCAAACACGAACCTAATCTTCTTTTTCTTCCAACTGCTGACCCTGTCCCAGCAGATCTATACCCCACTCCCCCACCCTCCCCACTCCCTCCATCCTCCCCACCCCCCTCAGTCCATTCAATCAGTTTCCCAAGGAAAGCAATCTATCCCGAGATGTTTGCCAGGGCACAGAATACACTTACACTACAAAGTCAAGACCCCCCCAAGTGGGAAAGGAGGGGTCCTAAGGTTCAGTACCACAAAAAGTAACCAATGACCTCTAAGGCCCCAGTGAAGATAGTATCACTCAACGTTAAAGGACTACAAAATAATAGAAAAAGGAGGCTCGCCCTCCAGGATATGAAACAGTCAGGGGGAGACATCATATTCCTACAGGAAACCCACTTCACATCACAAGACCCCCCAAATTTGTTCAAAAAAGTGTTTCCGACATGCTTTTTCGCATCATTTAGTAGTAAAAAGCTGGGAGTGGCTATACTAATCAGACAAGGAACTCCATTTAATCATGTCAAAACCACAATGGATCCAGAGGGTAGATTTCTCGTGGTATATGGCTCCTTAGCGGGCTCGGCAATCGCTCTAATCAATGTATATGCCCCAAACGAAAACCAAACAGAATTTTTAAAAACAGTGCTTGAGGGCATTGACCCGGGATATCTGTCATCGATGATAGTGGGAGGAGACCTAAACATGGTCTCTAACCCCACCGAGGACAGATCAACCGCAATGGGTCACCCCCGTACAACCCACTCCCAAATCACGGGGAAAAGGTTCCGGGAAATAATGGACTAGTTCTCATTGGTGGACATATGGAGATCCCAGCATCAGGGTCAGAGAGACTACACCTTCTACTCAGCACCTCACCAGACCTATTCACGCATAGATTATTTTCTGCTGACCAAAAATATCTTAGAGGCAACCACGAAATCAGACATCGGCCCCATCACGTGGTCAGACCATGCCCCAATCACCTTGACCCTATCCACACCATTCGAAAAGACCACATCTTACTACTGCAGATTAAACGACTCCCTATTGAACCACCCTGAGATAGAGAGAGAGATCAGAGCCTCCCTTAAGGACTACTTTTTCTTTAACTCAGGATCGGTCTCATCTCCAGCGATCCTATGGGAAGCCCATAAGGCGGCAATCAGAGGCAAATTCATCTCTATTGCGTCCCATAGGAAAAAAGTCAAACAGAAATTGATTACGCAACTCACCGATAACATCCTAAAGTTAGAACAAGCCCATAAAGCTAATCCCACAAAAAAAATCTATAAAGCCTTAACCACAGCCAGACAAAAACTCAAACAAGTCCAACTTGAAGATGTGGAAAAAGCCCTTAAATGGACTAATCAACATTACTATGATAAGGGCAACAAGGCTGACAGGCTTCTGGCCAGCAGACTAAGAGGCATCCAAAAGAGATCTCAAATAACAGCGATCAAGAATAGGTCTGGTGAGACACAATATACTGCACCGACACACTTTATTCGAGCAAATACCCGGTATGTACCTGGCAGATACCTGGAATGCGCCGCTCCTCACCTCTGACAAGCCCCGTTGCATTTGCCTTCCCAGCCTGGGTTCATGCCTGGCTGATGGGCGGCTGATCTGTTAAATGATAATGATTAGGATTTAATAGGCTGCAATGCTTCGCGTGTCTACCAAATGGCATAAATTCATGAATTGTAATGCAGTATATATATATGTAGTGTGCAGTATTGCAGCCAACGGGAATAAAATGCTTCAATCCCTGCCGGAAAATAACTCAATGCACTCGGGCAGAAAACAGTCACAAACCTCAATACACCCGGGTATACCCGAATTCGTGGGACTAGCCGAGCTCGAATAAAGTGTGTCGCCAGTGTAGTGACAAAAAGATAGCAGCGGAGTTTACAAAATACTATACAGAACTTTATAACTTAAGATCCAAAACTGGTCGACCAGAACCAAAGGCATCCGAAGCAATTAAAAAATACTTAGACAAATGTCAACTCCCTACCCTGACAGAGGAGGAAAATGAGGTCCTCAATGCTGACATCACAAAAGAAGAATTAGAGGAAGCAGTAAAAGCCTTGAAAATCTCCAAGTCTCCTTGCCCTGATGGCCTCACTAATGTCTACTACAAGAGATACTTGCCCATACTATCCACGCATCTATTAAAAATGTTCAACCATTTTTTGGAGGGAAATTCGATCCCCACCTCCATGTCTCTCACCAACCTAGCCATAATTCATAAGGAAGGCAGAGACCCGATGCAATGTGGCAGCTATCATCCAATCTCCCTTCTCAATAATGACCTCAAACTATATAGCAAAATCCTGGCCAACAGATTAAACTCTATCCTACCAAGGCTGATAAACATAGACCAAGTTGGATTTGTGACAGGTCGACAGGCCTCGGATAACACACGTAAAATAATTAATATTAATATTATTGAGCATGTCCACCTCACAGGAACCAAAGCAATACTACTTAGTTTGAACGCAGAGAAGGCGTTCAATAGAATCGATTGGCTATTCTTAGACCATACCATGCGTAAATTTGGCTTTAAAGACGCATACTTAGAAGGGGTTCGCAGACTCTACCAAGATCCATCGACAATGGTAAAATTACCAGGGGGCAGTATCCAGAGCTTTAATATTAGAAATGGTACGAGATAGGGATGCCCCTTGTCCCCTCTCCTCTTCACACTAACTATAGAACCCCTAGCGGCTACAATCCGAAATAATGTAGATATTCAAGGGATAGAAATTGGACGCAATACAAAATATCCCTGTTTGCGGACGATATAATACTAACACTCTCAAAACCCCAAATTTCGCTCCCAAACCTGCAAAAAGAGCTCTTAGACTTCGGAACCATATCAGGATATAAAATCAATAATGATAAATCCGAAGCACTAAATCTAAACCTGCCGGAGCCAGAGATGAAACTTCTTAAGCTAAATTTTAACTATCGATGGAGCTCCTCCTATATCAAATACCTGGGAGTAAAGATATCGGGGATCTACCATTCCTTATACCACCATAATTACCCGGCCCTCTTTCGGAAAATTCAATTAGACCTAGACAAATGGGGAGCGTACCAAATTTCATGGATCGAGAGAATGATCTCGGTGAAAATGAATATACTCCCCAGATTAATATACTACTTCCAGACACTCCCGATCCACATCCCTGGCTCAGAATTGAAAAATATCCAGAAACAAATTTTCCACTTTATCTGGCAGGGGGAAAAACCCAGAATCGCAAGGACAGTTCTACTTGCTTCGAGGGGGAGAGGGGGCCTGGGAGTCCCCGATATTATACGATACTATCAAGCTGCCCAGTTGCGACAGGTAGTTGTCTGGAACGCGGAACCAGGCCAATATTGCTGGCTAGACATAGAAATGCAATACGCCGGCACGCCTTCTCTACCAGCATGCCTTTGGTCCCTGAGCAGGGAGGACTTGCAGAAAAGCAAATTCAAATTAGGACCAATGAGGCACACATGGGAGACCTGGACGACATGCAAACTTAAATTCAAGCTCACAACTGCCAACTCCCAACTCACACCAATTATCCAAAACCCCAAATTCCCACCTGGTTGTGAGCCCAGACAATTTGAGCAATTTACGACTAAAAAAATAAGGGCGATTGCCGACTTCCTGAGCATAGGAGAGTTCCCGAGTTACCAAAGATTACAAAACAAATACGAAATAAGGGGATTGAATGTCTTTAAATATCTCCAAATTCGGCACTTCATTCAAACAATATCACCAACGTTGGAATTTCCCCCTCTCACGAGCTATGAAAGGTTGTGCAAAGAAACGACACACCAAAAAGGTCTTATAACACAAATATACGCAGAGCTGGAAAGGGCAAAAGACGCCCCAGTTCATGACTACATGCTCCATTGGGCAGCAGAATTGGACATAGTTATAGACTGAGAGGATTGGGAAAGCATTTGGGAATCAGCCTCAGGAACTTCCATATATACCACAATCAAAGAAAATATACATAAAATACTATTTCGCTGGTATCTTACCCCAGTTAGAATAAATCAAATCTACCCTCTGGCCTCCGACCTATGTTGGAGAGGCTGCGGACAAAAGGGTGACATGGCCCACATATGGTGGTCATGTCCAGAAATTCAGAAATACTGGGAAACCATACAGACTTTAATTACAGAGGTCACAGACCTCACCATACCCATTGATCCGTTGACCTACTTGTTGACCTACTTGTTGGCCAGGCCAATCGAGAACATTGACCGCCAAACAAGAAAATTGATCTCCTTCATTCTTACGGCGGCAAGATGTGCGGTGGTGGCCTCGTGGAAGAGGGTGTCTCCCTCCCCTAGGCAAACAGTCAAAAACAGAATACAAGAAGTTATGTTAATGGAGAAACTCTCGGCCTTCCTAAAGAGGAAAACGGAACCTTTCTATACCACGTGGGAGCCATGGCTGACCCGAATGGCAGACTAAAGATAGCTACCCCCAGTAAATGACTGTCGTAGTAAGGGAGGAATCTCATGTGATGAACTGGGGAGGAAGACCCCCCCCTTCCTCAGACCTCCCCCCCCCAACCTTTCCCCCTCGGCCCCTCTTTCTTCCCCCTCACTCTCTGTTTCCATCCTCACGCCAACCCTGCCGACCCATGCTTTAAGGTCGGGGGCGCGTTTAGTCTTTCCCTCTCACTGTTATTAAACCAAGAAAAACCTGTATTAGGCAATAAGATGTTTATTCGTTATATAATGTATGCCAAATAACGCCTAATAAAAAAATTTGAAACAAAAAAAAGAAAAGGGGGGGCAGATTCTGCCAACTAGGATTTCAAAAGAGGTTGGTCTTGGAGGGCAATTTAACAGTGTAAATTGTAAGGTGTCTGCAATATAAAATAACACCCCTACTCCTCTCTTTGACCTATCTCTCCTAGAAATGGATTATCCCTGAATGGCAATATGTGCATCAGGGGTTTTAGGGGTTAGCCATGTTTCTGTAAGAACGATGGCTTTTGGTTTATGCGTAAGGCACCATGCTCTTAGTTCATCCAGTTTGGGCAGCAGACTCCTGATATTTATATGGGCGACAGATAGCCCTTTTTGGAATTTGAAGGGGGTATTCTCAGGGGTATGGGACAGAGTTGAAGTGGGAGGACCTGGGTTAGGTTCAATATCACCTGCTAAAGAGAGTAATAGTATGAGTAGAAATTTGAGAAGTTGTTTGCAAGTTGTTACTTTATGATGTTTGCCATTTGAGTGTGCAGTGGTTGGTTTGCTGGTTTTCAGCGTTCTCCACCAACATTCAGTAGATAGTGCAATTGTAACAGGGGAGTTATCCCTGTTCAGGTAATGTGCCTCTAATCCAGCAGTGTGGTGGTTAACTGCTGGTAGTCAATTAACAAACACCACCTGCCTGATTAGATGGATTAGAAAAGCTTGTCTTTTGAGACAGGAAGTGAGACTCCTTAGCTCACACCTGAGCTGAACTTTGAGACAAAGCAGAGATTCCTTAGTCCACAACTAGGCTGAACCAAGGAAGGGCAGATGTCTTGAGCGACAAGCTGACCACAAGACAAAGGGGACAAGATTCTAACCTGGAGCCTGACATTTCCTGTGCACACAAGGGTGCGGTTCCAGGAGAGCAGAGAAGCTTCCCCTACAGCAGCCCAGCTAACAAATAAGACTTTCATTTATAAGACTTTTTATATCTGTTCATTTCATGCTATATGTTTGGGGCTGGGAGACATGCTTATCTAAAGGGAGTGGTGGATTGCATAGTATTTCACTAGAAATACTCCCAAGTGAATAGAAGTTTTGTTTACCCCTTGTTTGGATGGTTTCCTGATGTTGAGGAAACAGGTGCAATAAAAGCCTTATTTAATTTCACCATTACCAGTCTCCCTTGCATACCTCTGTGAGCGTCTGCCTACAGCAATGCTTTTGAGTAATCCAGGATGTATGGTGATGTTGGGCGTGGGCCAGGAGGGAGGCGTTTGTAGTGGATAGAGAGAATAACATTTCAATGAGGCCATGAAAAAGAACAAAGTGGAGGTGAAAAGCAGGTTCATTGTGCCAGAGGTAGGTAATGCTGCATGGAGCTGTTGTGAGCCAAGTGTGTGTGTGCGCAGACTAAACAGCAGGGATCATAGTGTGATCAGAATAGCTCACCGTTTGTTGCCATGTGTAGAAGAGTTTGCAGAAGGATGCAGTCCCCTGTCACCTCTAGTCAAACTATAGTCTAACAAATATATTCTCACTTAAAAGCTCACTTTAAGAGAGACTTCCGGTGACGTCATCGTTGATGGAAGCCTGAGGAAAGAGCTCCGGAGCCCTCCCTTGAATAACCTGGATATCTAACCCCAATCGAGTGCTCGTACCCCCCCAAAAAAATACACACAAGGCGAGGGGAAGACAGCCAGCATGAGCGGCAAGAATAAAAAAGCAGCTCAGCAATCTGTAACGAGCTACTTCCCTCAGAGCCAGCGGACCGCGGGGAGCTGTGAGACCTCCCAAGATGGCGCCCCGGCTGACACGCGGGAAGGCCCGAGCGGGGCGCAAGAACAAGGAGCAGAAAACATAGATATAAATAAAGCATATATAGAAAACCTCTTCACCAGAATGAAAAAGGAGTTTCAGGACGATTTAGGCAAAGCGGTTAACACACTGCGGGCGGACATGAACCTCTTAACAGCCAAAACAGACAAACTGGCAAATAAAGTGGAAACCCTGGAGCAGGCCCAATCCTCCGCGGAGGACGAGATCAACCGCCTACACTGGGAGATCAGAGGGCTCAAGGAAAGTGCCGAGGATCAGGAAAACCGCGATCGGCGGCAGAACTTGAGACTAAGGTACGTCCCAGAATCAGTGGAGACTGAACAGTTGCGCACATACCTATCAGACCTTTTTGTGCACCTGGTACCTGACCTAACCCTTGAAAAGTTACAGATGGACAGAGCCCATAGGGCCCCGGGACCTAAGTCCACGGACCCCAAGAGGACCAGGGACATACTGGTCAGGTTCCACTATTACTCCACAAAGGAGAGAATACTGACGGCGAGCAGGGAGAAAGGAAACCTGCAGTTCCGTAATGTACATATTGAAATATACAGTGATCTCTCAAAGCTTACGGTAGACCGCAGGAGAGAGCTCAAGCCCCTCACACTGAAATTAAGGGACAACAAGATCAAATATCGCTGGGGATTCCCCTTTAAAATTGTTGCCCAGGCAGGAGGCAAGTTCTACACCCTTTTCTATCCGGAAAAGATACCACGATTCCTAAAGGGGCTAGGTATCCCACACAAGAGTGGAGGTTCTGCCCCTGAAGATACGGACGGGGACCAGGATCAAAGGCCAACAGAGAGGGGACCACGAACCTCTCAGAGAATTGCCACTCAACGGAACCAAGTAGGAGAGGAGTGAGAGATGTAGCCCGGAGAGGAAAAGACCTCACCCGGCGGAGTCTGCATGTTTGGGCCCCCGTCGCCCCCCCTCACGAACTCCCGAGACACATGCAAGATGAAGTGCGCCGGTCTGCCCCCGCTGAGGAGCCCGCACCTATCTGTTCACGATGAGGGCATCTGCCCTTGGAGCCGCAACGCTTACCGCCTTCCAACGCAGCAAAGAAGCAGAGGCCCCCTTGATTCGGCGAAAGGAACCCCATGAGGAGCCTAAGATACACGAAAAGGGAACCTGACTGTAACCAGGAAGCTCTGGAACTGTCTACTAAGCGGGGAGGGGGGCGCTTTTGGGGTGGGGGGGGACCATGTGGGGGAGAGGGGAATCTCCCCGCTGCCCCCCTCCTTCCCCCCCGCCCCTCTCTCTCTCTGGGCGAGTCTGCGGGGGGGGCGGACGGACGATGCTGAAAAGACCTCGGATGTGATGTCTAGAGATTCAAGCGGCAATCAGGGGGGAGGGCATGTGAGGGCTCAGGTTACACCCCAAGTTTGGTTAAATATACCACACATTATATAGAAGTTAGAAGGGAAACTCCCAAACAAGTTAGGTATTTAGTAGGTGTACAGTATGTTCCACAGTTAAAGGGTCCATATGTGTTTTGCTTATACACCCTGAAAAGTTATGTTAGACACAGTCTAAGTAATAGATCTCCAGCAGAGAAAAAATAGCCTGTAAATGGTAGAGCAGCGCCACCTAGTGTCGCACTCAACTCGGTGCTGGTAGATCTAAATAACCAATGTAATAATAAACTATAGGATTAAGTCATATAAGGATGAGAAACTCTGAAATAAATGCAGGTTAATATTATCCTCCCCCCGCCCTCCTACCCCCCTCCCAACCCCCCCTCCCCCCCACCTATCACACGACCATCAAGATAAGGTATGACTACGGAGTCCCCCACCACCCTGGGAAAGTGGAGGGAAAGATAAGCTCCCTGAGACACCACATCTCCAAAAATGGCCCCAAATACAACACTTAAACTAGTGTCCCTAAATGTTAGGGGACTCAACTCAGCAATCAAAAGAAAGCTCGCCTTACAAGAACTAAAAAAAACAAAAGGGGATGTGTTATTCCTACAAGAAACACACTTTAATACGATATCACCCCCTAACACTTTTCAGAGATTCTATCCCCAGGCATATTATGCATCCTGTTCCACCAAAAAAAAGGGGATAGCTATCTTATTTAGACAAAATGTTAAGTTCACACTTCAAAAACAGACCTCAGATCCAGAAGGTAGATTCCTCATTCTACAAGGCACACTTTCAGATGTAGGGATTACCCTTGTTAATATATACGCCCCAAATGAGGGTCAGGCTGATTTTTTGAGGGACCTATGCTACAATCTAGCCCCCCAACCTAGAACTACGTTATTGATAGCAGGAGATTTTAATATGCTTGTAGAACCTGACCAAGATAGGACGAGCCCATTGGGAACCCCCCATCCACGCATTACGACAAAAAACGCCAAAAGGTTTCAGAGCATATTAAAAGAGTTTTCGCTGATAGATATTTGGCGGGCGCAGCATCAGGGTCAGAGGGACTACTTGTATTTTTGTCCCCCACACCAGACCTATTCAAGGATTGATTATTTTCTGGACACCAAAGATATCTTCCAGGCAACCTCCCAGTCAGACATAGGATTTATAACATGGTCGGACCATGCTCCGGTCTCACTGACGCTCTCCCTCCCCTTCTATAAATATAGCCAATATAATTGGAAATTGAACGATTCTCTGTTAAACCAAATAGACGTAGAGATAGAGATTAAGCAAAAGCTCAGAGAATATTTTGCGCTGAACAAGGGCTCCGTAGAGTCATCAGCGATGCTATGGGAGGCCCATAAGGCCACGATCCGAGGGAATATCATTTCCATAGCATCATACAAGAAAAAACAAAAACAGAAATTGTACGACGAATTAGCGGAGAAAGTTAAACTCCTAGAACATAAACATAAAGCTAATCCCTCAAAACAACTACGCAAAGTACTGGACAAAGCTAGATCTGATTTTAGAAAAGGTGAAGGGGAAACACAAATTGGATATGCCCCCTAAAAGAATTCACTTAAATGCACACCACCAGGTATAAAAGTTAACTTTTAATAACATACTGTACAGTATATTACCAAAGTAATGTGTAATGTGAATTAAAATTATATTAAATCCCATACTATCCCATACTATTACTATCCCAGTTGACCAACATTAAGTGGTCAACTGGGATAGTATGACTTTATAATTGACGACACGGATGCCTGATAGCGTTGATTTAATATAATTTTAATTCACATTACACATTACTTTGGTAATATATGTTTTAAGTAAATTTATTAAAAGTTAACTTTTATACCTGGTGGTGTGCATTTAAGTGAATTCTTTTAGGGGGCACATCCAATTTGTGTTTCCCCTTCAACTTTTCTGATTCACTTTTCAGTTCACAGTTTGCACCCATCATTTGATTACCTTATTTATGTACATAATCACTTTATTCAATTAGTATGGTCCTGTGATCACTCCCTATCCTTCTGTTGTCTCTCTAAGATCTGATTTTAGACAGATACAAATAGACAAAGTGGAAAGAGCACTGCGGTGGACTAAGCAAAAATATTATGACAAAGGGAATAAGGCCGACCGGTTGTTAGCATCCAAATTAAGACGTCTGAGAACCAAATCCCAAATAGCAGTCATACAAACAAAGGCGGGCACCAAAACATATTGTGAAAAACAGATAGCAGCCGCATTCTCAGACTTTTACTCCAAACTATATAATTTGAACTTTCCCCAAAACGGATTCTCAAATGCGGAAGCTATAACTAAATATCTAGCATCATGTAAACTTCCAAACCTTTTGGAAGGTGACCTATCAGAACTAAATAAAGAAATTTCGCAGGAAGAGCTATTAGAAGCTATCTCCCAACTAAAACCGAGCAAAACGCCAGGTCCAGATGGGTTCTCCAATCAATACTATAAAAATTTTAAATTGATTTTGGCACCATATCTCCTGGATATGTTTAATGAGTTTCTGGAGGGAACAGCTATTCCAGCATCTATGTCTAAAGCCAACCTGGCAGTTATACCAAAGGAAGGGAGAGACCCACTACAGTGTGGTAATTACCGCCCCATAGCCCTCCTTAATTCGGACCTAAAACTTTACTGTATAGCAAAATCCTAGCTAACAGACTAACCCCCATTCTCCCAAGCCTAATCCACAAGGATCAAGTCGGATTTATTTCCGGCAGACAAGCCTCAGATAATACGAGAAAAATTATTAACATAATCGACTATGTACATCTCTCATCCACGAAAGCCATCCTGTTAAGTCTAGACGTGGAAAAGGCGTTTGACAGGATCAGATGGGACTTTTTAGATCAAACATTAATTAAATTCGGATTTAAGGGCCCATATCTGGAAGGGATTAGAGCCCTATACAAAACTCCCACGGCAGTAGTGAAGCCCCCAGGAGGAAACTAGAAACCCTATAAACATTAGGAATGGTATTCGACAGGGATGCCCCTTGTCTCCACTTCTGTTTGCCCTCTCCATAGAACCCTTGGCAACAACAATTAGAAAGGACAGAAATATAAGTGGCATTGTAATTGGAGATACGGATTACAAAATATCCCTTTTTGCTGACGACATTATCCTAACTCTAGCCAACCCCTTGACTTCACTCCCGAATTTACACTCACAATTAGATAAATTTAGCAAAATCTCGGGGTATAAAATCAATATGGATAAGTCGGAAGCACTAAATATATCTCTACCTAATCCTGAGGCCAAACTGCTACAAATAAATTTCAATTATAAATGGAGCTCCACAAAAATCAAATACTTGGGAATACAAATAGCACGGGAGTACAAATTACTATATCAATATAACTACCCACCCCTATTTGAGAGGCTAAAAAAAGATCTACAGAGCTGGAATGAATATCAGATATCTTGGCTAGGCAGGATAGCCACGGTCAAAATGAATATCCTACCAAGACTTCTGTATTACTTCCAGACTCTCCCAATTGGTATCCCAATGTCGGAATTAAAGAATATGCAAAACAGAATTTTTCAATTCATTTGGCAAAACAAAAGACCAAGAATAGCTAGAACTATAATGCTAGCACCAAAAGAATGTGGAGGCTTGGCAGTCCCAGATATCATTAAATATTATTTGGTGGCCCAACTCAAACAAGTGATAATGTGGAACAACGACCCAACTACCAGCTGTTGGACAGGGATAGAGTCTTCCTACGCGAGACCTCTCTCACTCCCGGCCACCCTGTGGACTGTGCGGGGCAGAGAGATCCTCTCGGAAACATTAAAACTGGGAGCAATGAAATGTACATGGAGAATATGGACCAAAAATAAAGACAAATATGGCTTGACGGCTTATCCCACTCTATTAACACCCATATTCAATAACCCAGAGTCGTCCCCCCCCCCCCCCCCGGCTGGTTCCCACAGAGACTTAGTAAGTTTAAACAGTTGAAGATGATGATAGCAGAGGATTTCTCTGAGAAAGATAGGCTCTTATCGATCCAGGAGCTGGAAAAAAAATATCAAACGGCAAACCTATCAATATTTGGCTTCTTGCAAATCAGGCATTACCTGCAAACAGTCCCAAAGATAAGGCTTTCCAACAGCTAACAAATTTTGAACGACTGTGCAGGAAAGGGTACTATTCCAAAGGATTGATTTCGGAGATATATATGGGTGTGGCGCGATCAGCAGGCTGTTCCCAACATAGCTATATGTCCAAATGGGCAGAGGATTTAAATATAGAGATTGATAGGGAAGACTGGGAGGATATCTGGGAGGCAGCATCCAAAACATCGATTTGTACTACCATCAAAGAGAACATATATAAAATTATATTTCATTGGTACCTAACCCCAAATAGGTTGAGCCAGATCTTCCCCAGGACCCCAGATTTGTGTTGGAGGGGTTGCGGGCAAAGAGGAGACATGGCTCATATCTGGTGGAATTGCCCAAAGATTCAGGTGTTCTGGATCATGATTAAAACACTGATCCGAGAATATCTGGGGGTAGAAATTGAGGTGGACCCGCATGACCCTCCCCCTCCCCAATAAATCAGCTTGTTCCAGTTGGTCAATTAACAGCACAGAGTTAAGAGGGGGGGGGGAAACACCTTTTGATATTCAAACATACAAACTTATCAATGCTAAAGGCCGCTGGGTAAATCTTTTAAAACAGGACTTGCACATCAGGGACATACCAACTAATCAATGCTAAAGGCCGCTGGGTAAATCTTTTAAAACAGGACTTGCACATCAGGGACATACCAACTTATCAATGCTAAAGGCCGCTGGGTAAATTTTTAAAATAGCACTTGCACATCAGGGACATACCTGTGAAGAGAATTCAATTAGATCCATGTCAAATCAGCTGAGGTTATTGGTCTTGCATGAAGAAAGTAAGTATATTAACTGTAGTCTAACTATATATTCTCACTTAAAAGCTCACTTTAAAATGCCTCCCTATCTCATGCCAATGCAGTCCCTGCAAATGCAGGGGGTATTGGTTTTATACAGCTAAAGCAGTCACATGACCCTCTCCATCCCCAATATATCAGCTTGTTCCAGTTGGTCAATTAACAGCACAGAGTTAAGAGGGGGGGGGGGGTTGGGGGGGAAACACCTTTTCATATTCAAACATACCAACTTATCTTTTAAAACAGGACTTGCACATCAGGGACAAACCAACTTATCAATGCTAAAGGCTGCTGGGTAAATCTTTTAAAACAGGACTTGCACATCAGGGACATACCAACTTATCAATGCTAAAGGCCGCTGGGTAAATCTTTTGAAAAAGGACTTGCACATCGGGACATACCAACTTATCAATGCTAAAGGCCGCTGGGTAAATCTTTTAAAACAGGACTTGCACATCAGGGACATACCAACGTATCAATGTTAAAGGCCGCTGGGTAAATCTTTTAAAACAGCACTTGCCCATCAGGGACATACCAACTTATCAATGCTAAAGGCCGCTGGGTAAATCTTTTAAAACAGGACTTGCACATCAGGGACATACCAACTTATCAATGCTAAAGGCTGATGGGTAAATCTTTTAAAACAGGAATTGCACATCAGGGACATACCAACTTATCAATGCTAAAGGCCGCTAGGTAAATCTTTTAAAACAAGACTTGCACATCAGGGACATACCAACTTATCAATGCTAAAGGCCGCTGGGTAAATCTTTTAAAACAGGACTTGCACATCAGGGACATACCAACTTATGAATGCTAAAGGCCGCTGGGTAAATCTTTTAAAACAGGACTTGCACATCAGGGACATACCTGTGAAGAGAATGGAATTAGATCCATGTCATATCAGCTGGGGTTATTGGTCTTGCATGAAGAAGGTAAGTGTATTAACTATAGTCTAACTAAATATTCTCACTTAAAAGCTCACTTTAAAATGCCTCACTATATCATGCCAATGCAGTTCCTGCAAATGCAAGGGGGGGGGGGTATTGGTTTTATACAGCTAAAGCAGTCACATGACCCTCCGCCTCCCCAATAAATCAGCTTGTTCCAGTTCGTCAATTAACAGCACAGAGTTAAGAGGGGGAGGAAAATAAACACATTTTGATATTCAAACATACCAACTTATTAATGCTAAAGGCCGCTGGGTAAATCTTTTAAAACAGAACTTGCACATCAGGGACATACCAACTTATCAATGCTAAAGGCCGCTGGGTAAATCTTTTAAAACAGGACTTGCACATCAGGGACATACCAACTTATCAATGCTAAAGGCCGCTGGGTAAATCTTTTAAAACAGGACTTGCACATCAGGGACATACCAACTTATCAATGCTAAAGGACGCTGGGTAAATCTTTTAAAACAGGAATTGCACATCAGGGACATACCAACTTATCAATGCTAAAGGCCACTGGGTAAATCTTTTAAAACAGGACTTGCACATCAGGGACATACCAAATTATCAATGCTAAAGGCCGCTGGGTAAATCTTTTAAAACAGGACTTGCACATCAGGGACATACCAACTTATCAATGCTAAAGGCCGCTGGGTAAATCTTTTAAAACAGGACTTGCACATCAGGGACATACCAACTTATCAATGCTAAAGGCCGCTGGGTAAATCTTTTAAAACAGGACTTGCACATCAGGGACATACCAACTTATCAATGCTAAAGGCCGCTGGGTAAATCTTTTAAAACAGGACTTGCACATCAGGGACATACCAACTTATGAATGCTAAAGGCCGCTGGGTAAATCTTTTAAAACAGGACTTGCCCATCAGGGACATACCAACTTATCAATGCTAAGGCCAGTGTGTAAATCTTTTAAAACAGGACTTGCACATCAGGGACATACCAACTTATCAATGCTAAAGGCCGCTGGGTAAATATTTTGAAACAAGACTTGCACATCAGGGACATACCAACTTATCAATGCTAAAGGCCGCTAGGTAAATCCTTTAAAACAGGACTTACACAATAGGGACATACCAATTTATCAATGCTAAAGGCCTCTGGGTAAATCTTTTAAAACAGGACTTGCACATCAGGGACATACCAACTTATCAATGCTAAAGGCCTCTGGGTAAATCTTTTAAAACTGGACTTGCACATCAGGGACATACCAACTTATGAATGCTAAAGGCCGCTGGGTAAATCTTTTAAAACAGGACTTGCACATCAGGGACATACCAACTTATCAATGCTAAATCCGCTGGGTAAATCTTTTAAAACAGGACTTGCGCATCAGGGACATACCAACTTATCAATGCTAAAGGCTGTTGGGTAAATCTTTTAAAACAGGACTTGCACATCAGGGACATACCAACTTATCAATGCTAAAGTCCGCTGGGTAAATCTTTAAAACAGGACTTGCACATCAGGGACATACCAACTTATCAATGCTAAAGGCCGCTGGGTAAATCTTTTAAAACAGGACTTGCACATCAGTAACATACCAACTTATCAATGCTAAAGGCCGCTGGGTAAATCTTTTAAAAAAGGACTTGCACATCAGGGACATACCAACTTATCAATGCTAAAGGCCAGTGGGTAAATCTTTTAAAACAGGACTTGCACATCAGGGACATACCAACTTATCAATGCTAAAGGCCGCTGGGTAAATATTTTAAAACAGGACTTGCACATCAGGGACATACCAACTTATCAATGCTAAAGGCCGCTGGGTAAATATTTTAAAACAGGACTTGCACATCAGGGACACACCAACTTATCAATGCTAGAGGCCGCTGGGTAAATCTTTTAAAACAGGACTTGCACATCAGGGATATACCTGTGAAGAGAATTCAATTAGATCCATGTCATATCATCTGAGGTTATTGGTCTTGCATGAAGAAAGTAAGTATATTAACTATAGTCGAACTAAATATTCTCACTTAGAAGCTCACTTTAAAATGCCTCACTATATCATGCCAATGCAGTCCCATGCTGCTATTATTATTATTATTATTATTATTATTATTATTATTATTATTATTATTTCGTAAGAATCACTTACTTCATTAGGGATAAATGTTAGCTGTTCAATATTGTTTAAATACCCTGCACATGTCATTGATATAGCAATACTAATGTATGGGCATACAACATATTTATCTAATCTATGGTGCGTTGCTTAATCACCGCATCTGAGTACAACATAATTTATATAATTGTCATAAAACCACAGAAAAACATACAGGACACCTGCAAGCTCATATTGAACCCCCAAAATAACCACAACATATATATCTATATATATATTTCTCAAAATCTTGTTTGTGAGTGTCTGGAGACCATTTGCTTGGTCCGTTGTTCCGCCCGCCCTCCCACGGCTCTCATTGGCCTGTGTGTCTGCCCCCCCCCCTCTGTCCTGTACCACCACGGCTCTCAATGGCCCCCCAGAACACGCTCTCTCCTGCTCTCTCCTCCCACAGGCCGCTCCCTTCCCCGTCGCTCTCACCTCTCACAGGCCGCTCCCTTCCCCGGTGCTCTCACCTCCCACGGCGCTCTCACCTCCCCGGCGCTCTCACCTCCCACAGGCCGCTCCCTTCCCCGGCTCTCACCCTCCCCCAGCGCTCTCACCCTCCCCAAAGTCCACTCCCTTCCCCGGCGCTCTCACCCTTCCCACAGCTCTCACATCCCCCCGGCTCTCACCCTCCCCATGCCTCTCACCTCCCATAGGCCACTCCCTCCCCCTGGCTCTCAACTTTCCCCGGCGCTCTCCTCACCCGGCGCTCTCCCTCACCCAGTGCTCTCCCTCACCCGGTGCTCTCCCTCACACACACCGCACCCTTCCCCGGCGCTCTCACCCATCCCCAGTGCTCTCCCTTCCCCGGCGCTCTCACCCTTCTCCGGCGCTCTTTCTTCCCCGGCGCTCTCACCCTTCCCTGGCGCTCCCACCCCCACCCCCAACAGAGCACGCTCTCTGCGGCTCTCCCCTCACATAGGCCGCTCCCCCAGCTCCCCATCCTGGAAAGCGCTCCTCCGGCTCTCTCCGTCTCTCCCGTGAAAGGCACAGCACCTCCTCACTGGAGCGTCTCAGCCTCACCACTGAGGAGCCTGAGGTGGAGGAGGAGGGCGGCCGGTACACGGAGGAAGAGGAGCGCGGCCGTGTGCAAGGTGAGTAAACGCAGGGGAATGGATTATTTAACGCGTCCCTGACTCCCCCCCTGCCCTTTGCCCCCTGCCCTCCCTCCCCCTGCCCTTTGCCCCCTGCCCTCTGTCCCCCTGCCCTTTGCCCCCTGCCCTCCCTCCCCCTGCCCTTTGCTCCCCCTCCCTGCCTGCCCTTTGCCCCTACTCCCTCCCTGCCCTTTGCCCCCCCTCCCTCCCTTTTCCCCCCCGCCCTTTGCCCTCCCTGCCCTTTGCCCACCCTGCACTTTGCCCTCTTGCTCTCCCTGCCCTTTGCCCCCCAGCCCTCTTGCCCCCCCTGCCCTCTTGCCCCCCTTCCCTTTTGCCCCCCCCTGCCCTCTTGCCCCCCCTGCCCCCTTGCCCCCCTGCCCCTTTGACCCCCTGCCCTTTGACCCCCCTCCCTCCCTGCCCTTTGCCCCCCCTCCCTCCTTGCCCTTTGCCCCCCTCTTCCCTGCCCTTTGCCCCCTCTTCCCTGCCCTTTGCCCTCCCTGCCCTTTGCTCTCCCGGCCCTCTGCCCTCTGCCCTTTTGCCCTCCCTGCCATTTGCCCCCCCGCCCTTCCACGACCCTTGCCCCCCGCCCTTCCATGCCCCTGCCCCCCCTGCCCTTCCACACCCCTGCCACCCCCGCCCTTCCACGCCTCTTGCCCCCCGCCCTTCCACGCCCCTTCCCCCCCTGCCCTTCCACGCCCTTTCTCCCCCCCGCCCTTCCACTCCATGCCCTCTGCCCTTCCATGCCCGGGCAACATTGTGTATATCAGCTACTAAGCATATAAGTGTCACAGAGGAGTGCTACTGAGCATGGCAATATATATTTAAAACCAGAGACAGAACATGAAACACAGACAGCGCTCAGTGCACATCCAGTGAAACTTATACACGGTACAGTGCCTAAATATATATGTATAGATGTCTATTAAATAAAATGGTCTTTTAGTTTAACATTTTGGCCAAAGTGTTGTAAGCCCCTGAGCCACTATACGGCAGACCACATCTTAAGGGTCCCTAACACTAAAACAGTGGCGGCCGCCTTTATCCTAATGCGGCCATTGCAGCGCAACTCTGATAACCGCGGGCAGATGCAGTATAATTAATTTTTTTCGGAATATGTTCCGGTATTTTAGCGCACGTAATATTAGTATATTCTTAGCGCTGTCTGCAATACCACAATACCGTCTAAAAACTCATGTGGGCGTTCGTGAGCTGTTGTCTTCAAAGTCTAATACTTTAGCAGTTCAACCTACAGTACGTCAGTACACAGTCTGCGTGTGCGCGCACAGTAATTGTAATTTTGCATATTTATACATGCATGTATGTCTCATTTGAACATTGTTGAAACGCATAGGCGTGTACTGTAACAGTATCACATTTCGGCGTATATAGCGCTCTTCCCTCGCTCGCCCCCGCACACACACACAGGATAATGTACTGCACTGCAGTATTTCAACTTCTTATCTACAGTACACCTCTCCCATGCCATTCCTTTGAACGGATGGCTTTCAGGTTTCAATCACATTCGCGCGTGTATAACGTTCAGTTATTTTCTGTATTCTTCTGTGTTGATTATTAATGCCCATTGGGGGAAAAAAGTTCAATAGTGACCAAAAAAAATAATGTAATTTTCCTATTGTTGGCTTTGAGTCACCTCTCTGTGCCTGCGTGTAATCCTCTTTGGGAAGGGAGCTGTAGTTGATTATTAATGCGCATGCGTGAATTGCTTGCGAAGTTCAAGAGTGACCAAAAAATATATAATATTTTTTTTTCTCGTCATATTTTTTTATTATTTTCTCAACATGAATGAACATGTTCCTGCCTCAACCATCTTGACCTTACAATATTCAATCTGTGCTGTAGCTTTTGACTGCAACACTGCATTTGACTGCAAATGATTGATTTGTGTGATTTTTATGTCTTTGGGGGTGTGGGGATCAAATTATTATGATGACCTGCCTATTGAAAATATGTCATGTCTTTGAACTACAGTACAGCTAATCATTCATGCAGCTGTACCCTGTACCCCCTCCCCCACGCACACACACACAAGGCTCGCTCAAGGATTTGAAACTCTTATCGACACCTCTACAAAACCATTCATTAATTTTCCTATTGTTGGCTTTGAGTCACCTCTCTGCGCCTGCGTGTAATCCTCTTTGGGAATGGAGCTGTAGTTGATTATTACTGCGCATGCGTGAATTGCTTGCAAAGTTCAAGAGTGACCAAAAAAATATTTTTTTTTTCTCGTCATTTTTTATTATTATTTTCTCAACATGAATCAACATGTCCCTGCCTCAACCATCTTGACATTATGATATTCAATCTGTGCTGTAGCTTTTGACTGTGACACTGTGTGTTTGACTGCACATGATTGATTTGTGTGATTTTTATGTCTTTGGGGGTGTGGGGATCAAATTATTATGATCTGTCTGTTGAAAATATGTCATGTCTTTGAACTACAATACAGCTAATCCTTCATGCAGCTGTACCCTGTACCCCACTCCCCCACGCACACACACAAGGCTCGCACAAGGATTTGAACCTCTTATGGACACCTCTACAAAACCAGTCATTAATTTTCCTATTGTTGGCTTTGAGTCACCTCTCTGTAATCCTCTTTGGGAAGGGAGCTAGCTGATGATTACTGCGCATGACTCCCCCAGCCACCCCCCAACCCTTTGAGGCTTTGTTTACGGTAACGCTTGTGATAATCCCTTCTCGAATTTGATATGTAAATCTGATTTGCACAGCACTGTGAAATTGAGAGTTAAAAAAAACATAATCTGATTCATGTTTTTGATGCAGTAAGTTACCAATTTTTGTCATTCTTTCTTTTTCTTTGTGTAGGGGGGGTCTCAATGATTATGATTATCATGAATGTAAAGAAATATTTATTTTATTTTATCAGGAACAAAAAATACAAATATACAAATAATCATGAATAATACAAAATGCAGTCTTTATTCAGTTCGTCTGTCAGTTGAAAATGGAAGGCCGGTGGATAATCATGAATAATGCACATTGATAATAATATTAATTAATAATATATAATATATAAGAATATATATAATAATATAAAATTTTCCGTCTTTATCTTCTTCCTCATTCTGTGTAGTTCACTGAGAGAGGGGAGGTTTTGTGCACTTTAGATACACTTTACTGTACACACAGTTCACACAATGTACACATGATACCCCCCTCCCCCTTTCCATCCTTTTTTTCTCTGAAAAGAAAAGAAAATGAAAAATTAGTGCAGTTAGGTGCATATTATGGCATTGTGTACTGTATAGCTACTCCATATTGGACTTCAGTATGCAGTTAGTACTGTCAAACTAGTCTATACTGGAACTACTGTATACTTAACTACTGTTAAATACTTTGTAACCAGATGGCTAGTGCTGCTCGCTAAGGAAAGAAAAAATCTGTGCCATACTTACCTGTATCATACAGTACTGTACTTGGTGTACCTGTACTTACAATACTACAGTACAGTACTATACCATACTACCTTCCTGATGCTTGCCCATTACGCTCGATCACAATGGGCAACAAAGTCGCAATATGGTCAATATATTTGCATCGTTCCACGGTGAGTACATCGTTCCAAAAATTCATTATGCCTTGCGTCAACTCATCCTTTTTGGAGGGTTTCACGACTTTTTGGATATGATCCTTCAGCTGATGCCTGACCATTCAATAGGATTGAAGTCTGGTGATCTGTCATTGGAGGGGGGAAAAAAGGACAATTAGTTAAAGAGATACACAGTAAAAACAGTGGGAAAAAATGAGACACGGTTACCGCACTTACTCCGCTGGCGTCTTCACCCAGTTGATACCGCGGTCAAGAATATGCGCTGTTGACACGGTGTGCTTCAGATCGTTGTCCTGGTAGAAACGGTGACCATCTGGGAACTCACGTGTGATGTATTCCACAATCTCAGGCACAATTTGCTCTTGGAAGAAAGCTTTATTCATGATTCCTATAACAAGAAAAGAAAAGTGCTCAAAAAACTGCACACTAGTACAGTACAGTGCATAAGGCAAAAGCGTGTGACTTATTTTACCTTCAAAGATGACAATGCATCCTGGTCCATGCCTACAGATGGCACCTCACACATGCATCATCACTGGGTGTTTTGGACGCGGCTTCATAGATATGCGACCTTTTTTGTGGAATGCAAATGTGGCAAATCTCTCCAGCGATACAGTAGACTCGTCAGTGAAGATGCAATCCTGGAAAGTTTCTCCACTGTTGATCCATGCCTGGGCCTGGACCACTCTCTTGATCTTGTTAACGTCCCTTATCATAGGGTACGCTCTGTAATGACTAGGAATAATTTTATAGGTACAGTACAGTTTCTTAAACAACAATTTAACCTCCTGTACTGTCCAGTACTAACCTCACACATCCATATTTCCATCCAATTCTGCGTCTCATCTTCTTTATGCTGGTCTCGAATACAGTGAGATTGTGATTTTGCAGCATAGTGTATTTGACCCTTAAGGCACTCTTCTCATCATTTTCTTCACTTATTTTGTCGACCAGAAGAGTTGTCTCCCTACAGTGTACAGAAAAACAACAATCCGGTGTTAGATAGATCTATACTATATAGTTATATTTATATGCAGCAATATAAACAATAATAGATAGATATACTATATTACATAGTAATATAAATAAACAGAAATAACCATAATGTTAGATAGATCTATACTATATAGTTATATTTATCTGCAGCAATATAAACAATAATGGATAGATATACTATATTATATAGTAATATAAATAAACTTACGCGTTAGTTACCGTTGGTGTCCTCGTGCGTTGTTTTGTCTTTCCGTGTGCATGATAGCACACGGTGGCTGATGGTACAACGGGCCAGAAGCAGCTAACCAGCGTTGGATATCTGCAATTCGTTGTCCGCTCGTGTACATCTCCTTAAATCTCATGCTGAGATCCTTTGAAATCTTTTTAACAGGCATTGCAGCGAGTAGAAAGAAATACAAGCACAAGAATGTATTTTCGATGTTTAGTCGATGTGTATTAAATGTGCAGTGAATCCACAAAATGGATGGTGTATTTATACGTTAATGACTCACATTAGAGTACGCCCACTTTTAACACCTGTACCTCGTCGCCTTGCATAAAAGGTTACACAATTTGCATATCCCACCACTCAATGATCTGTATCTGAACTTTACCTTGTCCAGATACTGCATTGTGCCATCTGCTTCCATTGATCAACCCCGATTCTACGGACGCAGGAACCCACTCGCCTCTGCCGTGCCTGTCACGCAGAAAAAGTGAAAGGCAGGAGCCATTTCCAAGCCAAGTCCAAAGCGAAAGGCTAAGGCTAATAAAGAAAACCTTCTGCTAACCCCAAAGGGTAAGGGTTTTAATACACGTAAGCCTTATTATGTCAAGAAGAAATTCGGTGATGTACACTCAACGACACGCTTCGACGACTCTGCCGCTGCTCTCCCGGAAATCCACAGCCCATCTTCTCCACTGCTCATCAACGACGTTACCGCTGCTCTCCTGGAAACCCACAACCCATCTTCTCCACTACTCTTCGACGATGCTGCCACTGGTCTCCCGGAAATCCACAGGTCACTTTCTCCATCCCACTTCGACGATGCTGCCACTTCTCTCCCGGAAATCCACAGGTCACCTCCTCCATCCTTCTTCGACGACGCTGCTGCTTCCCTCTGTAACGCCTGTATGCCCGCAGACCTGGCCAGTCCCCAGTACTGAGGTGGGTAAGGGTATAACACGCACCCACAGCAGTGAGGGCATGCCCGGAGTGTGATAAGTTGCGTTGCCGGGCCTGGTGAGGAAGGGTCAACGTTAATACTTGCAGAGTCCGGGGTGCCAGAAGTAGACGGGTAGATATCCAAGAGCCAAGGGTCAGGGGCAGGAGAAAGCAGCGTAGTGAGATCCAAAGCAGAGTCCAGGGGTTGAGAGGTACACGTAGTAAAGCCAAGCCGAGATCAAACCAGGGAAATCCAAACAGAGACAGGGTCAGGAACAAGGAGCTGGAACAGAGAGCTAAGCACAGGTTACTGCACACTGGAGCCACAGAGAAGCTATGCTGAGCAACGTCGGAGAGGGCAGACAGTGGTTATAAAGGGCTGAGAGCCAATAGTAGCAAGGGGTGGAGCGGAGGCTTGACTGAGTGGCTGCAGTGATAGGTCCAGGTAAGCAGGAAGGGAGACAAGGGGCTGATACCTGGTAATAGCCTGCAGCCGATGAGGGGAGGAGCCAGTAGCACGGGAGGGCAGGTAAGAGGATCGGGTGCGAGCGCCTTCTGTAAGGCTGCCGTGCGCGCGCCCCGATCGCGTGCGCGCAGATGCGGCATGCGCCGCAGGAGAACTGTCTGCCGAGGAGGAGGTAAGGTTTTGAGGGAGCGGGGCAGCGGGGCCGCGGTGGGACCGGAGATGACGGGGACACGCTGGGAGGTGCATGTCCCCTGATCCGTTACAGTACCCCCCCCATGAGGATTGGACTCCGGACAAGGACCAAGAGAAGAGCTGGAGCATGGATATGATGACAAGGTACCCATGAGCGTTCCTCAGAGCCATATCCTTTCCAATGAACGAGGAATTGGAGCCTGCCCCTGGATCAACGCGAATCAAGAATGGACTGGACTTCATACTCCTGTTGTCCTTGAATGGTGACAGGATTAGGTCTCTGAGGACGGTCCGGAAAATGTACATTTTGGACAAAGGGTTTCAGGAGGGATACGTGAAACACGGAGGGTATCTTCATGGTGGGAGGAAGCAAAAGCCGATATGCCACCGGGTTAATCCGTTCGAGGACCTTCAAGTGACCCAAAAATATAGGAGCCAGCTTCTGAGAAGGAGTTTTGAGTTTGATATTTCTTGAGGAGAGCCAAACCCTGTCTCCAGGTTTGTATAAAGGCCCCACCTGACGTCGCCGATCTGCTTTAGATTTTTGTTTTTGGATGGAACCTTGTAAGGCTCTTTGAATCTTTTTCCAAGAATTCTGTAGATTGTAGACATGAGTGTCTGCTGCAGGAACACCAGATGGGAGGGAGGAGAGGGGAAGACTGCTGGGGTTGTACCCGTAGTTAATGAAAAAAGGCGACTCTTCGTGGACTCGTTCTTCAGAGAATTAATAGCGAACTCTGCCCAGGGTAATAGGTCTACCCAATTGTCTTGAGATTCTGATACAAAGCATCTGAGATACTGCTCCAAGGTCTGATTCATTCTTTCCATCTGGCCGTTGGTCTGTGGATGATAACCCGAGGAGAAGAGCAAGGAGATGCCAAGTCTTTGTGAGAATGCTCGCCAAAATTTAGAGATAAATTGCATACCTCTGTCAAAAACAATGGAAAGTGGCACGCCATGTAACCTGAAAATCTCTTTAGAAAAAATGTCAGCCAAGGTGGCTGAATTAGGAAGACCCTTGAGGGGTATAAAATGTGTGTGCTTAGAAAACCTGTCCACTACCACGAGGATCGTATTCATCCCGTGAGAATTGGGAAGTTCTACAATAAAGTCCATAGAAATATGCTTCCAAGGCTGCTCCGGAATGGGAAGGGGAAGGAGGGGACCAGAAGGTTTGTGTCGGGCGGATTTGCTCTGAGCACATACTGGGAAAGCCCTGGTGAAGTAAAAAATGTCCTTGTTCATTTTAGGCCACCAGAACGTCCGTTTGATAAGGTCTAGTGTTCTCTTGAAGCCTGGATGCCCTGCAGATCTCAAAGAATGCCCCCCCACGCAAGGATTTTGTGGCAAAAACGTGGAGCAGCGTACAGATGTCCTGCTGGCACCTTAAATCTTCTAGGAATATGAGCCTGGGCTTTATTGATTTCATCCAGAATCTCAAAATTATTAGCAGAAATTATGTGTTTTGCGGGAAGGATCGTCTCAGAAGAATCATAAGATCCTTCCTCCGTAGCGAATTGGCGAGAAAGAGCATCAGCCTTGATATTCTTGGTACCGGGAATATAAGAAATCGTATAATTAAAGCAAGAGAAAAACAATGCCCAACGTGCCTGGTGGGATCCTAGGCGACGATCCCCCTCAATATATAATAATTTTTTGTGATCGGTGAGAATGGCTACTGGCTCCTTGGTACCCTCGAGGAGATGTCTCCATTCCTGCAGAGCTAATTTGATAGCTAAAAGTTCACGGTTTCCGACATCCTAATTTCTCTCGGCAGAAGAGAATTTCCTGGAAAATAATCCGCAGGGGTAGAGTTTTTCCTGTGGAGAAGATCTTTGTGAGAGTACTTCCCCAGCTCCCACGTCAGAAGCGTCTACCTCCAGGGTTAAAGGAAGGGTTGTATCTAGATGTCGAAGGATGGGGGTGGACACAAAAGCCCTTTAGAGGAACTCGAAGGCTTTGATGGCTTCAGAAGGCCATGCTGTGGGATCAGCACCTTTCTTGGTCAAGGCCGTAATGGGTAATGCGATAGTGGAGAAGTTACGGATGAACTTTCGATAGTAGTTAGCGAAACATAGGAAACACTGCACGGCTTTCAGAGAGTTAGGCAACGGCCAATCCAAAACAGACTTCAACTTCTCAGGATCCATGGTGAACCCCTTATCAGATATTATGTAGCTAAGGAAGGCTGTGGAGGATTGATGGAAGAGGCATTTCTCCATCTTCGCATAGAGGCGGTTAGCACGCAGACATGAGAGGACAGCCTAGTGTGACGAATGTGTTCTTCCAGGTTCTTGGAGAATATGAGGATGTCATCTAAGTATACGATGACGAAGATTCCCAGAATGTCCCGGAAGATATCAATCTGGAATTCTTGGAAGATGGCAGGAGCATTGCAGAGGCCGAACGGCATCAGTAGGTATTCAAAATGACCAGAACGCGTATTAAATGTAGTTTTCCATTCGTCACCATCTCGTATTCGGATGAGGTTATAGGCTCCTCTCAGGTCATGTTTAGAAAATATAGAGGCTCCCTGGAGCCGATCAAAGAGTTCGGAAATTAGAGCAAGATGGTACCGATTTTTTACTGTAATCTTGTTAAGACCACAATAGTCGATACAGGGAATTAAAGAGCCACCCTTCTTTTTCACGAAGAAGAAACCGGCCCCAGCGGGGGAAGTGGAATTCCGAATAAACCCTTTCTTAAGGTTCTCTTCGATGTAGGACGCTATAGCTTCGGTCTCAGGGACAGACAAGGGGTACGATTTAGATTTGGGAAGAATGGTTCCAGGAATTAATTTGATGGGACAGTCGTAAGGACGGTGAGGAGGGAGAACTTCAGCCTGGGTCTTGTTATAGACATCCGAAAAGTCGCGGTAAACCTCTGGCAGGGAAGAAAGAGAAGGAGTGGAGGTGTGGAGGCTGGCGAGCACAGTAACGGGAAAAGGAACCGTCTTCTCCAAAGTCGAAGCCCACTGGATAGGTAGTTCATTGGACCAATCAATCCGCGGGTTGTAAAGCTGGAGCCACGGCAGTCCCAAAATGACCTGGACAGTAGGAGAGTGAAAGAAATGGAAGATGATGATTTCAGAATGACCATCCGCGGTGGTCATGATGAGAGGAATAGATTCCCAAATAATGAAAGCAGGTTGAAGCGGACGACCGTCGATAGCCTCCAGGCCGATGGGCGACTTCTTCTTGACTAATGGGATACGATTATTGCAGGCATAGTCATGATCCAAAAAGTTGCCATCAGACCGGAAGTCGATGAAGGCTTCAATCTGTACCTTGATATTGGGACCAACGAGAGTTATGGGAAGAACTTTTCTCTTCGGTAGCTCTTTAGGAAAAGAGAGGGAAGGAGAAATAGTACCCAGTAGTAGCCCCTCTACCTTTACTGGGCGTTTTCGTTTCCCGGTTTCAGGTGACAGCGACGTAGCTGGTGTTCCGGGGAACCGCAGTAGTAGCAGAGTCCCTCATCTCGGCGGCGGGTTCTCTCAGCGGCCCGAAGCTGTTGGCTACCGATTTTCATTGGTTCAGGGACATCCAACTCAGGAAGAGCCGGGAAAGGAGACCTAGGAGAAACAGGCAAAGGAGATGGTAAACAAGGATGCTGGCGCTCGTGGCGTCGCTCTTGGATGCGCTGATCCATCCGGATGCTAAGAGCAATGAGTTCTTCCAGAGATGAAGGACGCACATGGGCTGCGAGGTCATCCTTGAGGGATTCAGACAAACCCTGCCAGTATGCCGAGGCGAGAGCCTCATCGTTCCATTTGGTTTCTGCAGCGATGGTGCAGAACTCCACCGCGTATCTTGCAGTCGGCCTGCCACCCTGGGAAAGATGAAACAAAGAACAAGCGGCAGTCTCCCTACGTGCCGGCGTATCGAAGACTAGCTGGAATTCTCGCCGGAACTTGGGATAATCCTGGGTTAGGTCTGAGTGGTGTTCCCAGAGGGGAGAAGCCCAAGCGAGTGCGTCACCGGTAAGTAGAGCATAGACATAGGCCACCTTCGAACGACCTGAGGGAAACCGGGATGGGGACATTTCGAACTGCACATCACACTGGTTCAAGAATCCCTGGCAAGTAAGGGGGTCTCCGGCATACCGATTAGGAGGTGGAATACGTGGTTCCAGATTACCCATACTGCTGCGACACACTTTATTCGAGCAAATGACCAGTTTGTACCTGGCAGATACCTGGAATGCGCCGCTGCTCACCTCTGGCATGCAGCGTTGCGTTTGCCTTCCCAGCCACGGTTCATGCCTGGCTGACGGGCGGCTGATGTGTTAAATGATAATGATCAGGATTTAATAGGCTGCAATGCTTCGCGTGTCCGCCAGATGGCATAAATTCCTGACTTGTAAAGCGCCGAATCAGTAATGTGTGGGCTTGCAGGTGTTTCGTTTAAAAAAGATACTGTACCACAGTGTGCCATTGTAACTTGGCCTTGGCCTTGAGACTGAAGGAAGAGTTGCAAAAATGTATCAATTTAGGTTTTACATATTAAATAAAGACAAAGACCAGTTTCGCTTACACTATTCTCCAGAGACCCGCCCGCCATGAGTGTTCAAGTGCAGCCCGCCTTCCAAAAACCTGACAGAAGTTATGCTTATTTGATATGGGCCGCGATTAATGCAACAGAGGATAAGATGGCAACAGTTGCTCAAATTTATCAGTATTTTATCGAAAACTATGACTTTTACAAATTTTCGCCAACTCCTCATTTGTGGAAGCGTGCAATAAGGAAAAGGTAATGTAGTGACCCCTGTTTTCATCGTATTGAGCCCCAATTTGTTGGAGGGTATTGGTGTGTGTCACAGGCTTTTTCCCGTATCTATGATCATGGAGGCGGCAAAAGGCGAAGGGTCGTGTTAAAACCAACTAAGAAACGACAGTCCCTGCCAAGCAATGCACCAGCACCAGCACCAGCAGCGGCAGCGGCACCGGCTTCCGATAACGGACCCACCGTCAGTGCCAACCCTGAGCCCGAGCCTGATCCTGAGGCAGAGTCGGATTTCGCGGCCAGTTTTGATGAAGCTTGCATGTACCTAAGCGATTTCCCGCCTCACCTGCTGACTACATGTGGGCTAGTCCCGCTGCAAACTATCGACGTGGATGATGAAGAAAGCTGTACTGGCAGTGGACCGGCGCCGGCGCAAGCTGAATGGGAAATAGTATGGTGAGTACTGTATTGTTGCCGTATTATTTTGGTGGGGCTGGCTGGGCACTTCTTTAGGGGGCTGACCACTACTGTACATTAAAACTTTTCATTTTGTTTTTCCTCAGAAAAGAAAACGGCTAATGGGGTGATTTCGATGGATAATATTGTGCTGTATGCTGATGTTTTCCGGCCGTACAGTATACTGTGTAATAAACCCGAAAAAATAAAACTATGCATTTATTCTACATGTTCTGTATACAGTACTTTATATGCACATACTGTACATACAGTAAATGATACTATGGGCCGGCGGGGGCGAGATGTGTTTGCAGCAGAGAGAGATCCGCTGCTCTCTCAGCGCAAACATCGGCACATTAAAACTTATTTTCAATACATTTTTATTCCTAGTGTAGATGTGCAGGGGGTCTCGGGAGCTGAACCGCACTGGTTTCAGGTCGAGGGACCCCCTGCTCCCCGAGATACAGACACCTTTATGTGGTGCCGGTATCCCTCTGCGTTTAAAGGTCCCGATCACGTGACCGCGACCTGTAAACCAAGCAGAGGGATACCGGCACCCCAAAAAAGGGGCTGTATCTCGGGGGGCAGGGGGTCCCCGGACCTGAAACCACAGCAGTTCTGCTCCGGAGACCCTCTGACATGTACAGTATAAATAAAACACATATATAAATAAACACTCGTTCTTTACCTTAGCGGCTATGCGCTATGGTAAAGAAGCAGCATTTCTGTATTTTTAATAATATTGTACAGTGAGCAGGGGGTTCCCTGAGCCAGAAATCTAAACTCAGGGGGCCCCCTGCTCCTGCTCAATATTATTAAAAATACAGAAATGCTGCTTCATTACATAGCGTATAGCCGCTAAGGCAATGAAGGGGTTAACCCACCGTGCCTGCTTTATTGTGGGTAGCGGGGGTGGGTGAAAGGGGCATTTGGCCCTTGGTGTGAGTTTAGGACTTGCGGGGGGGTTGCGGGTGCACTTAACCCCTTCACGACCGTAGCAGTTAATACCGCTACGGCCATGAAGGGGTTAAGCCCTCCCGCTACCCTCCGCAAGCCCTAAACAAGCACCGTTGGGGCTAATACCCCCTTCACCCACCCCCGCTACCCACAATAAAAAAAAACTTGATGGGTATCATCAGTGTGAGGCTGGTCTTAATGGCTAGAGCAGGTTTGAGACTAGGCTAGGTAATCACCACTGTCATTAAGGTTATGGTGGGTAAAAAAAGTGTCAAAAACCCTCCACAGTAAAGCATAAAGCAACTGTAAATATTACTGTATGTTCATTTGCATGTCTTAGACAGGTCTGCAACCCTGTCTTTCCCCATTGTCACCCAGCATACAGCGCTTCCACTGCAGCAAGGGATTCTGGGAAATGACATGCAAATGAGCACTCAGTGCCACCTTTTGTCTCAAGCTCGTATTACACAAGCCAATCCTCAAGCCAATGCATGCTGTTTTAAACACAGCTTTTAAACAGAGGCTGGGATGAGATGCAAAGCCATTAGACCTACCTATATATATACACACACACACACACACACACACACAGTATATACACACACATGATGAACCGATATACAAATACATGTAGAATGGTTATCAAAATCATACTGTCCTACAAATAACGCTTCTCCATACAGACAATAATAATAATCCATTTAATAATCCTAACTGATCTTACAATATAAAACATAACATTCCAATCCACACAGTACATTGCATTTACATTGTATAAATGATGCATAAAATCTATGCACCATATACATTCTGCAAATGAATGTTAACAATATCATTGCAAGCTACTGTACCAGTAAATACAAACACTTCCAAACAAGTCAACTATTTTAACCAATCAAGTAAACAAAAATCAATCTATACTGTAAGTACCAACCAGAAAACACAATTTAAAACCAAAGCTAACCCTTACAATACCAAGGATTACATCTATCTAATTGTAAAAAAACATTTTACATTATACACACATTGAAGCATTGCAATAAACAACATACAGTACACCCCCTGTGTATTTAAAATACATAAACAATAAATACATGACATACTGTACATATTTTTATTGTGTGTTTTAAACCTGCCTGCCTTCACTGTAATCTATGTAAAAAAAAACCTCCCCCTACCTATTGTGTCTGCTAAACTTCCCTGCTTTGACTAATCTGTGTAAGCCCCCCTCCCCCTAGTGTGTCAGTAAAATCTGCCTGGCCTGTGTTTCTGTGAATGCAGTGTACTGTATGTAAATGTGGGGAGGGGGATCCCGTGTAAATAACCACACCCACACCCACTACCCACTACCCACGGCCCCTCCGCTGCTTGCTGCAAAACAGAGACAAAAATGAAAACATCCAAAGTAATGTCCCCTAACCCCTTAATCACCATAGCGGTTATTAACCGCTACAGTCATTAAGGGGTTAACCCACCCTCACCCACCACTCAGGATGCCTACATACCCTCCCACACTAACTCCCCCCCGTGAGGCCTAACCACCCAGTCAGTACCCACAAGGGAGGCCTACCCACATACCGTTGGGGAAACACCCCACCCCCAGTACCCACAATAAAAACAGTACAATGACCCACAATAAACAGCATTATATTTATTAAATACATTACCCACCCCCTGTGCCCCCCCCATAAATACAAGATTTATCCTTTTACATACAGGGTTCATAACGCAGCCCCACGCTAGTCCCTGGTGGGCTGGCAGGGCACCTGGACAGACCTACAGTTTACCAGCAGCCCTTTTTACACAGGTTCTGGAGGCCTGCTGGTGGATCCTGCCAGCACCATGGCCCCCAGGTGGTCTCCTTGGGTTTACCGTGGGCCATAATTGGGTCCCCACGGTAGGCCCAAGGATGTCTTGGAGCCCCGGGTCAAACCCACAGGTGTCTGCGGGGCCTCGGGTGGTTCCCTCGGGGGTCTGGGGAACTCACGGGTGCTCACTACGGGTCCGCGGTGCCCCCACAGAAGTGGGACCACACATCATCATCCCCGCACCTACGGGTCGGCGGTGCCCCCACAGAAGTGGGACCACGCATCGTCATCCCCGCAGACTACGGGCCGGAGGTGCCCCCACAGAAGTGGGACCACACATCGTCATCCCCGCATGTGTCACCCGTGGAACCACCAGCCTGATACCCTTGGGATACCCGAGAATACCCGCAGGTGGTCTCCAGAGGTCCCACGCAGAACCATGGAACCAACCCTGAATGTAAAAAAAATAAACCTGGCCTATACATTCAATACATACACCCTCCCCCCCCAACACCTACAGTACAATAATGTGCAAAATAACTATTATCCAGATATGGATAATAGATTAATTGCCCATTATTAAAAACATTAACTAGCATATACAGTACAAATAAATAAAGTACTACTGACCTCATCAATACGAAGTGTCCGTCGCCAGCGCCTTCCTTCCTTCTCTTGCCCACACAATACATAGCCAATACCAAGCCAATACATTGCAAGTACATTCAGATATCAATTAACCCCTTAAACACCTTATCGGATAATAACCGCAAAGGTAATTAAGGGGTTAAGCCACATTGGCCCGATACCCACCCTTCACCCATGAATTTGTACTGTGGCTTCATCATGCAACTATATATATATACTGTATATACAGTATATACAGAGAGACAGAGAGAAAGAGAGAGAGAGAGAGAGAGAGAGAGAGAGAGAGAGAGAGAGAGAGAGAGATATACAGTATATATATATACACACGTTATATACACACCCATGATAAACCAATATACAGAACAAATAAATGTAGAAGGGTTATCAAAAGCACTGTCCTATAACCAAACACTTCTCCATACATACACACTAAATTAAAATCAATTTCCTTTAATATTCATAACTGATCTCTCAATCTAAATCATCACTAAACCTCTGAAAAGCCATTTAAACAACTTACATTCCAATATAAATGATGTCTAAATATCTATGCACCATATACTGCTGCGGCCAAGTTTATTCGAGCATTTGCCCGTTCTTGGCCGTAGCAGTAGCCTGGCGCACGCCCGAGGGTGACGGGCGCGCGCCGAAGCAGCGGAAGAGCGCCCTCCGATCGGGGCGCTCTCCCTACCGCTGCCGGGTCCGCCGGGTCCCCCGGAACCCCCTGCCGCCGTCCCGCGATCGCGGGACACCAGGGCTCCCTCGGGGAGCCCTGGACGCGCGTGCAGGGGGGCGCACGCTCCCGAAGACGCGTGACCGCGCGTCTATGACGCGCGGCACGCCGAGGGGCGGCCACTAGCAAGCCGGGAAATCTCCCGGCTTGCGGATCTGGCCGCAGTGTAATAAACTGTGTCGCCAGTGTACATTCTGCAAATTAATCAACCAAGTAAACAAAAATCAATTAGCAATCATTATTTACATCCCTAAACAATTCACACTCCCATCAAGAACAATGAAACCATTAACAAATTCACGCCTAGAGCAGAACAATTAAGCCTTTGAAAAAATATACAGTACAGTAAGTACCGACAAAAATACAACCTTTACAACCAAGCCTATCCCTGACCTTCCTCAAACACACAATACAATACCAAGGAATACATCTATCTAATTTTAAAATACTTTAAACTCACAATAAAGCATAGCAGCATACACAAAATAATTTAAAACACATCTAATCCAGCTTTTAAAACAACATCATTTGTTGCCCTGTATGTATATATCTCTCTAGACATATATACATACTGTACATACATACAGTGGCAAGAAATGATATACTGTACCACAAAAAAAAATACACATGTTAAAAAACCTTTTGAAAAAATTAACAAGTTAAAAAAAATACATTTCTTTAGTTCACTTACCATTACTTGCCCCCACCGACTCCCGTTGCGCAGCTTACTCACGAACCAATCCACGATCAGGAACCCATAAAATAAAAAACCATAAAATAATAAACATTAAACTAAAAATCCAAATCAATCCACGGGTCTTCTACTTGTAATCCATCTTCATCTGTATTCTTCTTTCTTTTATCTCCTTCCGGGCGGGGCAGGGCGTGGTCTTCTTTCCATCATCATCCATGCCCTTGTCTTTTTTCTTCTCCGGAGGTCCTTCCTCCGCGGCGTCTGGCTTCAAAATGAGACGACATAGGCTTTTAAAGGCCTATGACTTCATATTTTGCGTCATGGTTCCCACGGTCCTGATTGGGCCGTGAAAACCATGTGTTTTGGCCGACAAAAATTAAAATGATGACGTCATCTTAAAGGCAATGAAAGCACAGCCAATCAGAATGGCTTTGCTTCAATTGCCTTTAAGATGACGTCATGAAAAGGCACATGGCCGCCCTCACATGGTATGGTAGCCAATCAGAGCGTGGGAACTTTATCCCTACTCTGATTGGCTCTGGTATACCATGTGTCAGGGGCTTGGGGGAGAAAGGATGTGACGTCAATGAAAACCTGTCACATGGTATGGTAGCCAATCAGAGCGTGGGAACTCCATCTCTACTCTGATTGGCTCTGGTATACCATGTGTCAGGGGCTTGGGGGAGAAAGGTTGTGACGTCAATGAAAACCTGTCACATGGTACGCTAGCCAATCAGAGTAGGGATGGAGTTCCCACGCTCTGATTGGCTACCATACCTGTGACAGGTTTTCATTGACGTCACATCCTTTCTCCCCCAAGCACCTGACACATGGTATACCAGAGCCAATCAGAGTAGGGATAAAGTTTCCACGCTCTGATTGGCTACCCTACCATGTGAGGGCGGCCATGTGCCTTTTCATGACGTCATCTTAAAGGCAATTGAAGCAAAGCCATTCTGATTGGCTGTGCTTTCATTGCCTTTAAGATGGCGTCATCATTTTAATTTTTGTCGGCCAAAACACATGGTTTTCATGGCCCAATCAGGACCTTGGGAACCATGACGCAAAATGTGACGTCATAGGCCTTTAAAAGCCTATGTCGTCTCATTTTGAAGCCAGACGCCGCGGAGGAAGGACCTCCGGAGAAGAAAAAAGACAAGGGCGTGGCCAATGATGGAAAGAAGACTACGCCCTGCCCCGCCCGGAAGGAGATAGAAGAAAGAAGAATACAGATGAAGATGGATTACAAGTAGAAGACCCGTGGATTGATTTGGATTTTTAGTTTAATGTTTATTATTTTATGGTTTTTTATTTTATGGGTTCCTGATCGTGGATTGGTTCCTGAGTAAGCTGCGCAACGGGAGTCGGTGGGGGCAAGTAATGGTAAGTGAACTAAAGAAATGTATTTTTTTTAACTTGTTAATTTTTTCAAAAGGTTTATTAACATGTGTATTTTTTTTTTGTGGTACAGTATATCATTTCTTGCCACTGTATGTATGTACAGTATGTATATATGTCTAGAGAGATATATACATACAGGGCAACAAATGATGTTGTTTTTAAAGCTGGATTAGATGTGTTTTAAATTATTTTGTGTATGCTGCTATGCTTTATTGTGAGTTTAAAGTATTTTAAAATTCGATAGATGTATTCCTTGGTATTGTATTGTGTGTTTGAGGAAGGTCAGGGATAGGCTTGGTTGTAAAGGTTGTATTTTTGTCGGTACTTACTGTACTGTATATTTTTTCAAAGGCTTAATTGTTCTGCTCTAGGCGTGAATTTGTTAATGGTTTCATTGTTCTTGATGGGAGTGTGAATTGTTTAGGGATGTAAATAATGATTGCTAATTGATTTTTGTTTACTTGGTTGATTAATTTGCAGAATGTATATGGTGCATAGATATTTAGACATCATTAATATTGGAATGTAAGTTGTTTAAATGGCTTTTCAGAGGTTTAGTGATGATTTAGATTGAGAGATCAGTTATGAATATTAAAGGAAATTGATTTTAATTTAGTGTGTATGTATGGAGAAGTGTTTGGTTGTAGGACAGTGCTTTTGATAACCTTTCTACATTTATTTGTACTGTATATTAGTTTATCATGGGTGTGTATAAAACGTGTGAATATATATATACTGTATATATATCTCTCTCTCTTTCTCTCTGTCTCTCTGTATATACTGTATACAGTATACAGTATATATATATAGTTGCATGATGAAGCCACAGTACAAATTCATGGGTGAAGGGTGGGTATCGGGCCAATGTGGCTTAACCCCTTAATTACCTTTGCGGTTATTATCCGATAAGGTGTTTAAGGGGTTAATTGATATCTGAATGTACTTGCAATGTATTGGCTTGGTATTGGCTATGTATTGTGTGGGCAAGAGAAGGAAGGAAGGCGCTTGCGACGGACACTTCGTATTGATGAGGTCAGTAGTACTTTATTTATTTGTACTGTATATGCTAGTTAATGTTTTTAATAATGGGCAATTAATCTATTATCCATATCTGGATAATAGTTATTTTGCACATTATTGTACTGTAGGTGTTGGGGGGGAGGGTGTATGTATTGTATGTATAGGCCAGGTTTATTTTTTTTACATTCAGGGTTGGTTCCGTGGTTCTGCGTGGGACCTCTGGAGACCACCTGCGGGTATTCTCGGGTATCCCAAGGGTATCAGGCTGGTGGTTCCACGGGTGACACATGCGGGGATGACGATGTGTGGTCCCACTTCTGTGGGGGCACCTCCGACCCGTAGTCTGCGGGGATGACGATGTGTGGTCCCACTTCTGTGGGGGCACCGCCGACCCGTAGGTGCGAGGATGATGATGTGTGGTCCCACTTCTGTGGGGGCACCGCAGACCCGTAGTGAGCACCCGTGTGTTCCCAGACCCCCGAGGGAACCACCCGAGGCCCCGCAGACACCTGTGGGTTTGACCCGGGGCTCCCAAACATCCTTGGCCCTACCGTGGGGACCCAATTGTGGCCCACGATAAACCCAAGGAGACCACCTGGGGGCCATGGTGCTGGCAGGATCCACCAGCAGGCCTCCAGAACCTGTGTAAAATGGGCTGCTGGTAAACTGTAGGTCTGTCCAGGTGCCCTGCCAGCCCACCGGGGACTAGCGTGTGGCTGCATTATGAACCCTGTATGTAAAAGGATAAATCTTGTATTTATGGGGGGGGCACAGGGGGTGGGTAATGTATTTAATACATATAGTGATGTTTATTGTGTGGCTGTGTATTGTTTTTATTGTGGGGACTGGGGGTGGGGGGTGGGGGGGTTCCCCAACGGTAGGGTAGGCCTCCCTTGTGGGTAGTTAGTGGGTGAGGGTTGAGGGTGGTTAGGCCTCACGGGGTGGGGGGTTAGAGTGGGAGGGTATGTAGGCGTCCCGATTGGTGGGTGAGGGTGGGTTAACCCCTTCATGACTGTAGTGGTTAATAACCGCTGTGGAGATTAAGGGGTTAGGGGACATTACTTTGAAAGTGTTAATTGTTTTCTCTGTTTTACAGCAGCAGCAGCGGAGGTTGCCATGTGTAGTGGGTAGTGTATTGAATGTATTTATTGGTTATTATGCCTTAACCCCTTCATTACCTTAGCGGCTATACGCTAAGGTAATGAAGCAGCATTTCTGTACTTTTAATAATATTGAGCAGGAGCAGGGGGCCCCCTGAGTTTAGATTTCTGGCTCAGGGAACCCCCTGCTCACTGTACAATATTATTAAAAATACAGAAATGCTGCTTCTTTACCATAGCATAGCTGCTAAGGTAAAGAATGATTCTTTAATGATGTGTGTGTTTTATTCACAGTGTAGATGTGCAGAGGGTCTCCGTAGCAGAAACGTTTTGGTTTCAGGTCCGGGGACCCCCTGCCCCCCGAGATACAGGCCCCTTTTGGGAGTGCCGGTATCCCTCTGCTTGGTTTAACAGGCCGCGGTCACATGATCGGGGCCCTTTAACGCAGAGGGATACCGGCAACTCATAAAGGGGTCTGTATCTCGGGGGGCAGGGGGTCCCCCGACCTGAAACCAGTGCGGTTCAGCTCCCGAGACCCCCTGCACATCTACACTAGGAATAAAAATGTATTTCAAATGTATTTATTTGTATTTATTTATTTATTTATTTATTGCGGGGATGCTGTGTGTGATTATTTTTTATTGTGGGTAGTGGGGGTGGGTGAAGGGGTTTATAAATGTGAGTTTATAAATAAAATAAATAATATTATTTCTAGGGGCCCTAGAACAGAAGTTCCCACGCCAATTGCGCGCTCATTGCTCTTTTTTTACAATGTTGCTGGTCTTGCGGCTTTGCAGTCTGGCAGCAAAAAGCAGTTTGTAGTACTGAGTGAGATAAATTAACCAGTTCTTTTATTGCTGAAGTCGCCACCAAAAACTTTTATTTACAAATATAGTACAATACAATGGTGAAACATTTCAAGTGAACAGCAATTCAAAACATCAACACACAATAATACATACAGTACTGTACAGTGCAAAACTGCAGCCTTTATTAAATGCTTCTACAGTGGGATGGTGCGCAACCAGCTCAGTCCTAGAGCGCAGCAAACATGGCAGGTTTTCAGGGCCACATTGAAAACTGCAACACACAACAACATACAGTACAGTATCCTTTGTTTAAGTACAGCAGGAACTGTAGGGCAAAACATGTACTGTACAGCACAATACAGTTCAGCACAACATTAAAGTATGGTCTCACTGAACGTCCTCCACATTGTCCATCCATAGCCGATTCCTTGCATGGCGCAAAACGCCATTAATGCAGTCTCTAACGCCTCTCATTACAGGATCTGTAACTGCATAAAAGCGCCGCATTTCTTCCACAATTTGTAGCCTTAAATTGGCAGGAAGGGCCTATTTTTGGCGATTCCCATTGTAGTTCACTTTGAACACCCACTCGCAGTACAACGAGTAGGGAACATGGTGCTTAAAAATGATCAAGGCATACTTGTGGGGTACACCGGCACTCATCACCCTATACTTCTCCCTGAGCCCTGGTGGCAGATCGTGCAGGGTGATGTCGGGCAACGTTTCGATGCGAGCAGGTGTAGGAGGTCTTTTGGGAGCGGGTGTACTTGAGGCGACGGGCGATGGTAGGGTGTCTGGGAGGAAGCTTTCCTCCGGTCGTGGTCGCCGGGTTGTCTCCTGGCGTGGTCTTGACGGGGTTGTCATGTCCTCCTCAATGTACATGTACATTACATCTTCTGGTGGGGGGGTGCGCTTGGTGATGGACGGGGGCCAAAGGTACCATGCATCACATCCATGTCACCCTCCTGCTCCGGCGTCGGGAAAACAGGGGCATTAACACCGAGCAAACGATGTATACCCGCTATGTCAGCCTCTATCTTGTCCATCCGTTGCTCCACATGTAGCACCGACTCCAGAAGCAGATCTAGCTTTGCCAGCACAATAGAATTCCCGGGGAGATCCACACTTATCCCATTCAGGATCCGGTCTAATGAGCTGCTTGTGCATGGGATCTGGACATCTGGGGGGATGGGTGCAACGGAGGATGAGATGGGGGTTGCATGGAGAGAAGCGGCATCGATGGAGAGTGGAGCAGGTGACCTGGGGATACCCGGTACAGGAGAAGCGGCAACGATGGAGAGTGGAGGAGGTGGCCTGTGGATACCCGGTACAGGTGACCGTTGGATTTCCGGGCGAGAAGCAGAGTCGTCCAAGAGCAAAGGAGACAGTGACCCGTGGATTTCAGAGGCGGCAGCATCTTCGGATGGAACCGGACAAGATGGGGGTGGAGAAGCCGGGCTGAAGATTTCCGGGACAGCTACAGCAGAGTCGTCGAAGCATAGGGGAGGAAGTGGTCTGCGGATTCGGTGGGATGGCTGCCATTCATCTTGCGTACAGAGCACATCACCGTATTTCTTCTTCACAGAATGAGGTTTACGTCTAGGAAAACCCTTAGCCTTTGGGGTCAGCAGAAGGTTTTCTTTATTGGCCTTAGCCTGTCGCTTTGCCCTTGGCGTGGAAACGGCTGCTGCCTTTCGCTTTTTCAGCATGGCAGGCACGGCAGAGGTGAGTGTGTTCTTGCATCCATAGAACCGGGGATGCTCCATGGAAGCGGGTGGCACAATGCAGTACAGTATCTGAACAAGGGCAAGCTCAGATAAAGATCCTGGAGTGGTGGACTATGCAAAGTGTGCAACCTTTTATGCATGGCGGCCAGGTACAGGTGTTGAAAGTGGGCGTACTGTAATGTGAGTCATTAACGTATAAATACACCATCCATTTTGTGGATTCACTTCACATTGAATACACATCGACTAAACATCGAATACACATTCTTGTGTTTGTATTTCTTTCTACTCGCAGCAATGCCTGTTAAGAAGATTTCAAAGGATCTCAGCATGAGAATTAAGGCGATGTACACGAGCGGAAACCGAATTACTGCTATCCAACGCTGGTTAGCTGCTTCTGGCCTCGTTGTGCCATCAAACACCGTGTGCTATCATGCACAAGGAAAAAACAGAGACCGCAAAAAGGCACCAAGGGTAACTAATGCGTAAGTATATTTATAAAACTTAACAAAAAAAAATATAGAAAACTGTAGTGTACAGGCATACCCCGCATTAACGTACGCAATGGGACCGGAGCATGTATGTAAAGTGAAAATGTACTTAAAGTGAAGCACTCCCTTTTTCCCACTTTTGATGCATGTACTTTACTGCAATCGTCATATACGTGCATAACTGATGTGAATAACGCATTTGTAACAGGCTCTATAGTCTCCCCGCTTGCGCACAACTTCAGTACAGGTAGGGAGCCGGTATTGCTGTTCAGGACGTGCTGACAGGCGCATGCGTGAGCTGCTGTTTGCCTATTGAGCGAAATGTACTTACTCGCGAGTGTACTTAAAGTGAGTGGCCTTAAAGCGGGGTATGCCTGTACATCTATATTTTTTGTGCAGCAGTATACACTTTTGGTATATTGCAATTTATCTTACAACGGAATATATATGATGTATATTAATTATGATATAACAACAGTATATTTATATAGTATATTTATATTACAACAGTATATACTGTATTTGTGGTCAATTTATATTTTTTGTGCAGCAGTATACACTTTTGGTATATTGCAATTCATCTTACAACGGAATATATATGATGTATATTAATTATGATATAACAACAGTATATTTATATAGTATATTTATATTACAACAGTATATACTGTATGTGTGGTCAATTTATATTTTTTGTGCAGCAGTATACACTTTTGGTATATTGCAATTCATCTTACAACGGAATATATATGATGTATATTTATTATGATATAACAACAGTATATTTATATAGTATATTTATATTACAACAGTATACAGTATACTGTATGTGTGGTCAATTTATATTTTTTGTGCAGCATTTATACACTTTTCGTACAGTATATTGCAATTCATCTTACAACGGAATATATATGATGTGTATTTATTATGATATAACAACAGTATATTTATATACTGTAGTATATTTATATTACAACAGTACTGTATACTGTATATTTTGTCTATTTATATTTATAGTACAGCAGTATACATTTTTTGTATATTTATATTTACTGTATATTACAACATTACATGTACAGTATACAGTATACATTTTATATTGCTGCATATTAATAAAACAATATAATTTCTTTGCATTATAGGGAGACTACTCTTCTGGTGGACCGAATAAGTGAGGAGAATGATGAGAGGAGTGCATTAAGGGTTAAAAACACTCTGCAGGAAAAGCACAATCTGACTGTAACCGAGAGCAGCATAAAGAAGATGAGATGCAGAATTGGATGGAAATATGGACGTGTGAGGTTAGTACTGGACAGTACAGAAGGTACTGTAAAGTAAAAGTGTTGTTTTGCAAACTGTACTGCGCTGTGACGCGAATTTTTTTTATTCATTGTCATTACAGAGCGTACCCCATGATACGGGACGCAAACAAAATCAAAAGAGTGCTCCAGGCCCAGGCATGGATCGACAGCGGTGAGACTTTCCAGGATTGCATCTTCACTGATGAGTCTACTGTGTCGCTGGAGAGATTTGCAAGATTTGCGTTCCACAAAAAAGGCCGCATATCTTTGAAGCCGCGGCCAAAACACCCTGTGAAGCTGCATGTGTGGGGTGCCATCTCTAGGCGTGGACCGGGATGCATTGTCATCTTTGAAGGTACAATTTCTCAAATATAATGCCGCCTAATGCACTGTACTTGACTAGTGTTGCCTTACCGTATGCACTGTACTGTACTATTGAGCACTTTTCTTTTCTTGCTATAGGAATCATGAATAAAGCTTTCTTCCAAGACAACATTGTGCCCGCGATAGTGCGATACATCAGACGTGACTTTCCCAATGGTCACCGCTTCTACCAGGACAACGATCCCAAGCACACCGCGTCGACGGCGCATATCCTTGAGCGCGGCATCAACTGGGTGAAGACGCCAGCGGAGTAAGTGCAGTAGACCGTGTCCCATTTTTGTTCCCCACTGTTTTTAGCTCTTAAACCAATTGTCCTTTCTTTCCAATCACAGATCGCCAGACTTCAATCCGATCGAAATGGTCTGGCATCAGCTGAAGGAACATATCCGTAAAGTGGCGAAACCCTCCAAAAAGGACGAGTTGTTGAAAGCCATACTGAGTTTTTGGAACGATGTACTCACCGTGGAACGATGCAATAAATATATAGACCATATTGCCACAGTGTTGCCCATTGTCATCGCGCGCAATGGGCAAGCATCAGGAAAGTAGTAGAGTGCTGTAGTATTGTAAGCACAGTATGATACAGGTAAATATGGCACAGATTTTTTCTTTTCAGAGACAGCAGCAGCAGCCATAAGGTTACAGTACATAGCCATGGCACCAGGGGTTACAGTACAGTACATTGAATTTACTGTAACAGTAGTCAGAGTATACAGTAGTTCCAGTATACAGTAGTTTGACAGTACTCCAGTAACTGCCTACTAACTGGTCCATTTTTTTCTTTACAGAGAAAGCTACACCAGCCACCTACAGTAGTTCTGCCATAATTCAGTACAGTATGCACATACTCTGCAGTACAGTAACTGAACTAAGTTTTTGTTTTCTTGTCGTTCCAGGAAAAAGGGTGCCCAAGGGGGAGGGGGGGCGTTGTGTCCCGTCAAATCTGCTTGTGCAGTCAAATGTACAGTATATAAACAGCAGTAATGATGTACACAAAACCTCTCCTCTCTCAATGAACTACTGTACCGCAGACACAATGAGGATACTGTTATGAAGGAAAAAAGAACAGGACGGGTTATTTAACATTATACTGTACAATATTTATACTGTATATTTATATATTTTTATTCTAAAGGTATTCGAGAATGTACTGTATGAGGACCTGGTGACTTTCAACCCGCTCAGACCCACAGAATGGATTATTTCACATTACTGTATATATATTTTTATTCCAAAGGTATTAGAGAATGTACTGTATTTAATTTAGAAGAAGTGGCTGTTCTGAACAGTACAGTTACTGTAAGCAAACGGATGCACATCAGATTTACATTTCCAATTCGAGAGGGGATTTTTCCAAAGCAGGCAGGCCTCAGGCCTCTAAGGGTTGTTGGAGGGGGATGGTGGGATCAGACACTGGCCTCCTGCTGAATCTTGTTACCGTAGCCCGCCCAGGGGCAGATTAACAACACAATGGCAGAAGATTAGGGTTGAATGAGCCAGCCGATTGACGCTTGGCCAGGGAGGGATTTAAAACTCTAAGGGAGGGGGTGGGGTGGCTGAAATAGCTGGGACTGTACTGTCACAGTATTTCCAAAGGCAGGTCACCCTAATAATTGCATGAATAAACCCACAAAGACAAGCCCCAAATACAGTACAGAATACTGTATACTGCATATACAGTACAGAGCTGTATACTGTATTATAAATAAATAATCATACAGTACTGTATGTATTATTGTGTGTTGATGTTTTGAATTGCTGTTCACTTGAAATGTTTCACCATTGTATTGTAAATAAAAGTTTTTTGTGGCGACTTCAGCAATAAAAGAACTGGTTAATTTATCTCACACTCAGTACTACAAACTGCTTTTTGCTGCCAGACTGCAAAGCCGCAAGACCAGCAACATTGTAAAAAAAGAGCAATGAGCGCGCAATTGGCGTGGGAACTTCTGTTCTAGGGCCCCTAGAAATAATATTCTTTATTTTATTTATAAACTCACATTTATAAACACCTTCACCCACCCCCGCTACCCACAATAAAGCGGGCACGGTGGGTTAACACCTCATAAAGGGGTCTGTATCTCGGGGGGGCAGGGGGTCCCCGGACCTGAAACCAACGCGGTTCAGCTCCCGAGACCCCCTGCACATCTACACTAGGAATAAAAATGTATTTCAAATATATTTATTTGTATTTATTTATTTATTTATTTAGATTTATTTATTTACAGTATGTATTGCGGGGATGCTGTGTGTGATTTTTTTTTTAATGTGGGTAGCGGGGGTGGGTGTGGTTATTTACACGGGATCCGCCTCCCCACATTTACATACAGTACACTGCACTCAGAAACACAGGCCAGGGAGATTTAACACACAATAGTGGGAGGTTTTTTTACATAGATTGCAGGGAAGCTTAACGCACACAATAGGAGAGAATAGGGGAGGGGGTTTTACATAGATTACAGTGAAGGCAGGGAAGTTTAAAAGAGAGAATTGGGGAGGGGGTTTTACAGTACATAGATTTTATTTTGGGTAGCGGGGATGGGTGAAGGGGGTGTTTGGCCCTTGGTGTGAGTTTAGGACTTGCGGGGGGGTTGCGTGTGCACTTAACCCCTTCACGACCGTAGCAGTTAATACCACTACGGTCGTGAAGGGGTTAAGTGCACCCGCTACCCCCCCGCAAGCCCTAAACAACCACCGATGGGGCTAATACCCCCTTCACCCACCCCAACTACCCACAATAAAAAAAATTCACACACAGCAGCAGCAGCACAATTAATAAATAAATCTAAATAAATAAATAAATAAATGAATATAAATAAATACATTTAAAATACATTTTTAATTGATAGTGTAGATGTGCAGAGGGTCTCCGGAGCTGAACCGCTGTGGTTTTAGGTCTGGGGACCCCCTGCTCCCCGAGATACAGGCCCCTTTAGGGGGTGCCGGTATCCCTCTACTCTGCTTGGTTTACAGGCCGCGATCACGTGATTGGGCCCTTTAAACGCAGAGGGATTCCGGCACCTCATAAAGGGGGCTGTATCTCGGGGAGCAGGGGGTCCCCAGACCTGAAACCAACGTGGTTCAGCTCCGGAGACCCCCTGCACATCTACACTATAAATAAAAATGTATTTCAAATGTATTTATTTATACACTGGCGACACAGTTTATTGCACTGCGGCCAGATCCGCAAGCCGGGAGATTTCCCGGCTTGCTAGTGGCCGCCCCTCGGCGTGCCGCGCATCACCGACGCGCGGTCACACGTCATCGGGAGCGTGCACCCCCTGCACGCGCGTCCAGGGCTCCCCGAGGGAGCCCTGGTGTCCCGCGATGTGGGGACGGCGGCAGGGGGTTCCGGGGGACCCGGCGGACCCGGCAGCGGGAGGGAGAGCGCCCCGAACGGAGGGCGCTCTTCCGCTGCTTCGGCGCGCGCCCATCACCCTCCGGCGCGCGCCAGGCTACTGCTGCGGCCGAGAACGGGCAAATGCTCGAATAAACTCGGCCGCAGCAGTAGTCATTTATTTATTTATTTATTTAGATTTATTTATTTATTTTTTGGCGGCTGCTGTGTGTATATTTTTTTATTGTGGGTAGCGGGGGTGGGTGAAGGGGGTATTAGCCCCAACGGTGCTTGTTTAGGGCTTGCGGGGGGTAGCGAGAGGGCTTAACCCCTTCATGACCGTAGCGGTATTAACTGCTACGGTCGTGAAAGGGTTAAGTGCACCCGCAAACCCCCCGCAAGTCCTAAACTCACACCAAGGGCCAAATACCCCCCCTCACCCATCCCCACTACACACAATAAAGCGGGCACGGTGGGTTAACCCCTTCATTGCCTTAGCGGCTATACGCTATGGTAATGAAGCAGCATTTCTGTATTTTTAATAATATTGAGCAGGAGCAGGGGGTCCCTGAGCATTAATTTCTGGCTCAGGGAACCCCCTGCTCACTGTACAATATTATTAAAATACAGAAATGCTGCTTCGTTACCATAGCACATAGCCGCTAAGATAAAGAACGATTCTTTATTGATGTGTGTGTATTATTTATACTGTACATGTGCAGAGGGTCTCCGGAGCAGAACCGCTGTGGTTTTAGGTCCGGGGACCCCCTGCTCCCCGAGATACAGGCCACTTTAGGGGGTGCCGGTATCTTTCTGCTCTGCTTGGTTTACAGGCCGCGATCACGTGATTGGGACCTTTAAACGCAGAGGGATACCGGCACCTCATAAAGGGGTCTGTATCTCGGGAAGCAGGGGTCCCCGGACCTGAAACCAGTGCGGTTCAGCTCCCGAGACCCCCTGCACATCTACACTATAAATAAAAATGTATTTAAAATAATTTTTAATGTGCCGATGTTTGCGCAGAGAGAGAGCAGCGGATCTGTCTCTGCTGCAAACACATCTCGCCCCCGCCGGCCCATAGTATCATTTATGTATGTGCATATACAGTACTGTAAAGTATGTGTACAGTACTGTATGTTAGGGGTTATAGGGGCTGTTGTTATACAGTATATATATATATATATATATATATATATATATATATATATATACAGTATATATACTGCATTACAATTCATTATAGGGGACGGCTTCAAAGAGAACAGCTCGCAAGCGCCCCCATGTGTTTTTACACGGCATTGCACTATTGCAGCCAGCCGGAATAAAATGCTTCAATCCCTGCCGGGAAAATAACGCTATACACTCTGGCAGAAAACGATCACAAACCTCAATACACCCGAGTATACCCGAATTCGCGGGACTAGCCGAGCGAGAATAAAGTGTGTCGTCACTGTAGGTAGTGGGGCAGGAGGGGATGGTACAGTTGGAGAATCCCGCAGGGAGAGTGAAGAAAGTTTTTGCGCCGCAGCGGTAACTTGGTCACTCAAAAATTGCCAGTGATCCATAGTGACACCTGAACCCACCTCAGGGTGGTCTGCGTTTGTTGGGCTCAGCATAATGTAACGCCTGTATGCCCGCAGACCTGGCCAGTCCCCAGTACTGAGGTGGGTAAGGGTATAACACGCACCCACAGCAGTGTGGTAAGTTGCGTTGCCGGGCCTGATGAGGAAGGGTTAACGTTAATACTTGCAGAGTCCGGGGTGTCAGAAGTAGACGGGTAGATATCCAAGAGCCACGGGTCAGGGGCAGGAGAAAGCAGCGTAGTGAGATCCAAAGCAGAGTCCAGGGGTTGAGAGGAACACGTAGTAAAGCCAAGCCGAGCTCAAACCAGGGAAATCAAAAAAGAGACAGGGTTAGGAAAAAGGAGCTGGAACAGCGAGCTAAGCACAGGTTCCTGCACACAGGAGCCACAGCGAAGCTATGCTGAGCGACATCGGAGAGGGCAGACAGTGGTTATAAAGGGCTGAAAGCCAATGGTAGCAAGGGGTGGAGCGGAGGCTTGACTGAGTGGCTGCAGTGATAGGTCCAGGTAAGCAGGAAGGGAGACAGGGGGAGATACCTGGTAATAGCCTGCAGCCGATGAGGGGAGAAGCCAGTAGCACGGGAGGGCAGGTAAGAGGATCGGGTGCGCGAGCCGTCTGTAAGGCGTGCGCGCAGATGCGGCGTGCGCCGTGGGGGAACTGTCTGCCAAGGAGGAGATAAGGCATTGAGGGAGCGGGGCAGTGGGGCAGAGAGCCGCCATGTGACCGGAGATGAGGGGGACACGCTGGGAGGCGCGTGTCCCCCGATCCGTTACACTCTCCAGGGAACCCCCATCTCATCCTCCGTAGCACCCATCCACCCAGAAGTCCACAGCACCCCATGCACAAAATCCAGCTCGTTAGACCGCATGCTAAATGGGTTAAGTGTCGATATCCCCCGGAACTCTACTATGCTGGTAAAGATAGATCTTCTTTTAGAGACCATGCTAAATATGGATCAACAGATGGAGAAGATGGATCAACGGATGGAGAAGATAGAGACTGACATAGCGGGGATACATCATTTGCTCGGAGTTCATGCCCCTGTATCTCCGATGCCGGAGCAGGAGGGTGGCATGGATGGGATGAATGGGACCTTTGACCGCCTTCCATCACCAAGCGCACCCCCTGCACCAGAAGAATATGTGTACATGTATGCTGTTGATGACATGACAACCCCATCAAGACCACGCCAGGAGACAACACGTCGACCAAGACAGGAGAAAAGCATCCTCCCAGACAACTTACCCTCGCCCACCGCCACAAGCATACCCGCTCCCAGAAGAATACCCGCTCCAAGAATCAAACCCACATACGCTTGCATCGAAACGGTGCTCGACATCATCCTGTGCGAGCTGCCCAATCCACTCAGGGAGAAGTATAGGGTGATGAGTGCTGGTTTACCCCAGAAGTATGCATGTTAATTTTCAAGCACCACATGTCTTACTTGGTGTACTGCGGGTGGGCCAACAATGTAAACTACGAAGGAAATCGTGAAAAAAGGGCACTTCCTGAAAATTTAAGAAGGACTATTGTGGAGGAATTGCGGCGCTATTTTTCAATTACAGATCCTGTATTGAAAATCGTGAGAGACACCATTAATGGCATTTTGCATCATACAAGGCATCGGCCCTTGAAGGACAATCTGGTGAGGATCGAATTTGCGTGACTGTTAAACTGTTGTTTATTTTTTTACTTGTTTCTTGTTTTAACTTGTATTAATAAAGAAATGTTTTTACTTACACAAGACCTGCACAACTCCAGTCCTCGTGGGCCACAAACAGGCCCGGTTATCCTGAAAACTGGGCCTGTTTGCGGCCCTCGAGGACTGGAGTTGTGCAGGCCTGACTTACTGTACTGTACACCACCCTACTTTAAATGTTTTGACTTTCTATACTTTAATAAAGGAGATGTTGCGTGTTTAAAATTTTATTAATAAAGACATTTTTTTACTAACACCAAACTGTTGTGTTGTAAATGTTTTGACTTTCTGTACTTTAATAAAGGAGATGTTGCGTGTTTGAACTTGTATTAATAAAGAAATGTTTTTTACTAACACCATATTGTTGTTGCTTTACACTTTTTGTACATACTCCACCAATAAAAATAAATGTTGATTTGTTTTAAATTGTTCCATTGTCTCCTTTTATACTGTAACAAAATACAGTGTTTCTAGAACATACAGTACTGTCCAGGCATACTGTACAGTACTGTACTGTATACTGTAGGCATGCTCAGTACTGTACATCACAAGAGTATTAAAATAATGCATGCTATACGGGTAGTAGAATACACATATGTACTGGAATACATGTAGAATAAATGCATACTTTTTATTTTTCGGTTTATTATACAGTAAATATATAAAAAAGTATTGTATGCGGTCTGAAAACAACAGAATACTGTTTCAGGTTTTCTATGAAGCTCTCAGTTACAGTATTCTATTCTAATCAATAGCAACGGCCACTAAACTGTTGTGGTTTTTTAAATCCGATTAAGCAATGTGCAGGCATTGTTACACAAAGCAATATTATCGAAATCCCTCCATGTGCCGTTTTCCGCATGAGATTACAAAGGTTTCTTTTCTGAGGAAAAACAAAATTAAAAGTTTACTGTAATGGTCAGGCAGTCCCCTAAAGAACTTCCCACAGTCAGTCCCACCAATAATTTTCTCGGGCGGCGTCTCCTGTTCACACGCGCATGCGCCTACTGTCGATGTGATGACACGCATATGCATTTCAAGAAGGTTCCAATGCACATGCACCTAGCTTTCCACCAATTGTTCAGTATCTACTATAGAAGCTGCTTAGCCAATGATATTGCTTACAGGAGAATCGCTTGACTGTGCATTGATATTGATTTTTCAAAAACAGAATAAAATACGGCAACATTACTCACCATAGACTTTGCCAATCTGCTGGCGCTGAGCCACTGCCAGTTCCATATTCTCGATCATACACGTAGGTGACAGCGGGACTACTACACCTGTAGTTGACAGCTGATGAGGCTGGAAATCGCTTTGGTACATGCAAGCTTGCTGGAATCTGTACGCGAAATCCGGCTCAGGCTGCAGGTATCCTGGAGGGGACAGACAGCAAAGGTTGCCGGTCACCAGGTTTTCACTGACGGTTGGACCGTTATTGGAAGCTGGCGCTGTCGCTGGCGCATTGCTTGCCACGACTGACGTTTCTTAGTTGGTTTTAACATGACCTTTCGCCTTTTGAAGTCTCCATGATCAAAGGTACAGGAAAAATCTGGTGCTACACACCAATACCCTCCAATAACACCGGGATCAAAACGAAAAAAACACGGATCGATACATAACTTTTTCCTTATTGCACGCTTCCACACATGAGCATCTGGTGAAAATTTGTAAAAGAGAACCAGATACACGAAGGATGAGGGAGTGTGCCAGTTTTTCTTGTATTTTATATTTTATATTTCAGTTTTTCTTGTATTTTATATTTTATATTTCAGTTTTTCTTGTATTTTATTTTTCAGTTTTTCTTGTATTTTATATTTTCAGTTTTTCTTGTATTTTATATTTTATATATTTCAGTTTTTCTTTTATTTTATATTTCAGTTTTTCTTGTATTTTATATTTTATATTTCAGTTTTTCTTGTATTTTATATTCACTATTTTTTCATTGTAGCATTTACTATTTATCCACCACTAGGTGGTGCTGTGGTATTGTACTAGGAAGCGCCGGGCAGTCTATTTCTGTTTTCTATACGAAAATTTCATAGTTTTCGATAAAATACTGATAAATTTGACCAACTGTTGCCATCTTATCATCTGTTGCATTGATCACGGCACATATTAAATAAGCGTACGTAATATCGGGTTTTTGGAACACGGACTGCAGCGGTGCACTCATCTCGGGACTCTCAGGACAATAGAACACCAGAAACTGCGCATTTAGTTTTTAATATGAAAAGCCTAAATTGATACATTATTGTAACTTCTTCAGTACCAAGGTCAATTTACAATAGACCACTGTGGTATTTTTTAAACACCTTCAAGTCGACACATTACTGAAGCGCATGCGCATTACATTTCATGAATATCTGCGACCTGCGGATACGCGAAGAATTGCAACCAATTAAATCTGAACCATTATCAATAAACACATCAATAAACACATCAACCGTGGGTGACGCCGGCATGAATGCAACATGAATGCGGCATGAACGCGGTGAAGTGCGTGGCATTCGGAAAAAATCCCCGAAAAAAATTGGAGATGTTGGAGAATAAAATGGGCCGCGGCTGTATAAATTCTTAATAACCTGTGCATTACCAGGAAGAATGATTTATAATCAATCTGTCAAGATTAGTTGCATAGTTCTAAGTCTGATTGAAGCTTTTATTAACCTGTACATTACCAGGAAAAGCACTCTGTATTAGATTTGTCACAATCATACTGCAAGCAAGCAAGTTCCCCTGAGAGTGGGAGATGCTATGGAGTGAGCTTTTAACCACTTAAATATGGGAGGGGTGAGTTTCAACAAGATAGGAGGAGCCACCCTCCAATCAGCTAAATATTTACAAGAATTGTAAAACATACAGGACACCTGCAAGCTCATATTGAACCCCCAAAATAACCAAAACATATATATAAGCATATAAGTGTCACAGAGGAGTGCTACTGAGCATGGCAATAAAATCACAGTACAACTTTAATCACAATATCATTAAAAACTAAAATATTAAAAGATAAACTAATCTCTAAAGCTAAACATTAAAAACAGCGGCTCATTAGAGAACTATATATTGCACAAATCGATTGTTCTGAAAAAAAAAAACAGAAAAACAATTGATAGAATCATGTACAGAAACAGCACAATAAAACTTCCGAATTATGGTGCCTAAAATACTCTATACAAAGAAGGTGATAGATACTGTACATTATATAACCATGAAAACATGGAAATGTATCATGCATAATAGTTACAGTACATATTTCCAAAGTAACTAGGTGATAGACAGAAACCATAGGGAAAATGGATTTGAGCAGAACACAAGTCCAGAAACAACCAGAAACATACTTCTGTACGAAATACTCCAGAAATTACTGATCACAAAGCGACAGATACAGTATATAAAAAATATAAAAATATTATATGATGATAAAAAAAAGTCTAAAAATAAATACAGGCAAAACTTCAAGAGATCAATAAAAAGGAGTTTATATAATATATCTGTGAGGCGGATAAACAATCCATCTCATACATCAACAGTAATGGATTAAATAAAAATATTACCACAAAAATGTAAACTCCATAGATTAAAAAAGTAATAGGTCAATAATGAAAATACAGAAGAGAATACAGACATACCCCGCTTTAACATACGCAATGGGACCGGAGCATGTATGTAAAGCAAAAATGTACTTAAAGTGAAGCACTACCTTTTTTCCACTTTACAATCCATGTACTGTACTGCAAACATCCTATACATGCATAACTGATGTAAATAATGCATTTGTAACCAAAATAAATACAGTAGGCTTTATTGAAATAAAATCTTTAATGTCAGCTGATTTTTCTTATAAGTGCTGACAGATACAACATGGATGAATGGAAAATTATTTTAAAAATATGTAGGAAGGATGAAGGAGAGGGCATATCTTCTACTGTACAGTATTTTTACTGAAAGAGCATGAAGGTGAGGTGCATTCATTTGACGGACTGAAATATTTTTAGGACAATGATTTGTGACTTTGGTGAAAACAATACAGTACAATACTGTACAGTACAGTATTTTACAATGCTGTGCTTCCTTAGGCCGCGCGTATAGTGCCCGCGACTGGCGACGTCACCCATACCCGCTAGCGAAAGTTATATTTCACTTTGCGGCGGTGTCGCGGGCTCCCGGGCATTTGATTTGTTCAGGGGCTGTCACATGAGGTGACAGCCCATGAAAAATCAAATATTCCAGGCTTCCAAAGTCTGCTCCGTCGCATTGCCGCTCTCGCGCTTACTATAAGCGCACGCGGCGGCGGCAATGTGTTTGTTTTTGGGCGGCATCGCCGGCACTATACACACGGCCTTACTCAGGTCCTTGATCAGCTTGGCTTACACGCACGCACTCCCTCAGTCACACAATCTCTCACGCACTCCCTCACTCACACAATCTCTCACGCACTCCCTCAGTCACATAATCTCTCACGCACTCCCTCAGTCACACAATCTCTCACGCACTCCCTCAGTCACACAGTCTTTCACGCACTCCCTCAGTCACACAATCTGTCACGCACTCTCACTCAGTCACGCACGCACACTCACTCATGCAGTCAGTCATGAGCACACACTCAGTCAGTCAGGCACGCACATACAGTCACCCACGCACAATCAGTCACACACACACACTCAGTCACGCACGCACACTAAGTCACACATGCACACTAAGTCACGCATGCACACTAAGTCACGCATGCACACTAAGTCACGTACGCACACTAAGTCACGCACACACACTAAGTCACGCACACACTCAGTCACGCACACACTCAGTCACACACACACACTCAGAGACACACACACAAACTCAGAGACACACACACACTCAGACACACACACACACACAGAAACACACACACACTCAGACACACACACACTCAGACATAAACACACACACACACTCAGGCACACAAACACTCAGACACACACACACACACACACACACACACACACACACACACACACACACACACACACACACACACACACACACACACACACACACACAGAAACACACACACACACTAAGACACACACTCAGACACACACACAGACAGACACACACACACAGATACACACACACTCAGACACACACACACACACTCAGACACACACACACTCAGACACACACACACACACACTCAGACACACACACACTCAGACACACACACACTCAGACACACACACTCAGAGAGACACAGACACAGACACACACACACACAAAAATCAAATATTCCCGGCTTCCAAAGTCCGCTCCGTCGCATTGCCACTGTCGCGCTTACTATAAGCCCACGCCGCGGCGGCAATGTGTTTGTTTTGGGGCGGCATCGTCGGCACTATACGCATGGCCTTACTCAGGTCCTTGATCAGCTTGGCTTACACGCACGCACTCCCTCAGTCACACAATCTCTCACACACGCACACACACACAGTCACGCACACACACTCAGTCATGCACACACAGTCAGTCACGCACGCACACACACTCAGTCATGCACACACAGTCAGTCACGCACGCACACTCAGTCAGTCAGTCACGCACACATACTCAGTCAGTCATGCACACACACTCAGTCAGTCACGCATGCACACTCAGTCACACAGTCCGCTCCGTTGCATTGCCGCTGTTGCGCTTACTATAAGCGCACGCAGCGGCGGCAATGTGTTTGTTTTTGGGCGGCATTGCCGGCACTGTACGCACGGCCTTACTCAGGTCCTTGATCAGCCTGGCTTACATGCACGCACTCCCTCAGTCACACAATCTCTCACGCACTCTCACTCAATCACGCACGCACACACACACACACACAGTCAGTCAGTCACGCACGCACACTCAGTCAGTCACACATGCACACACACTCAGTCACGCACACATAGTTACATAGTAGATGAGGTTGAAAAAAGACGTACGTCCATCAAGTTCAACCTATGCTAAATTTAGGCAACAGATACTTTATCCTTGTAAGGGTCTGGGAGTCACGCCGCCCTCGGCGTGCTCCTCACTCACCGGCAGCTCCGACGGGTCCTCCCGCGGCACGCAGGCAGCCTCTCTCCGGAACGCCGATCACTACTTCATGTGGGCGCGCGCGCGCGCAGCCACAACTCCCCTTCTACTCTCGGTCCGCCGGCTACGCTCGGTCACGCGGCCGCAAGCACAGCTACACAGAGGCGCGGCCACACGGAGTCGTACCAACCCTTTAAAGGCACAGCACCTCAAACCATTGCTGCAATCCAATGCAGTCTGACTACTGGGCTTTATGGCTCCTCCGCTGGGACTCATGCTGGACCTATCCCTGCCGTAGCCTGGCCCTTCCACACACCCCCACCTTGCTGCGCTGCCATTGGACCCGCTCTCCTATATATACCTAACAGTGTCACTGACTCGTTGGCTGAGCATAGAACCAGTTGTTCTCATCACTCTCTGCCTCCATAGTCCTGTCTTGTCCTGTTTTGTTTTTGCAGTCCTCCTCGTGTACCGAACCGGCTTCCGCTACGTCTACCCGCATCTCTGTCATCCCGAACTCGGCATACGGCTAAACGACTCACCGCACCTCTGGAATCCCGATCCTGGCAAACGGTAAAAGATTACGTCCTTGGGAGGCGCATGCGCGAAGGACACGGGTATGGCAGCTTAAGTATCTAGCTCCGTGCCGCGCATACTATAGAACACTTTAAAAACACCCGAAAATTTAAAAATTTGCTACACAAAACTCAGGCATCCTAAATAAACATCCCAGGATGGCCCCGAAAAAAACAGGCTCCCAAAAAAAGCCAAAATCAGCGGATGTCAGGAATTATTTCGGAGGAGCTGGCACGAGTGGGGGCCTAGAGGAAATGGTGCCGTCCTCGAATCCAGACACTGATACCAAACTGGAAGGAGAGGAGGAAGGCCCCAGCAATCAAGCGTTACTGCCTGTTAGGAGATGTGACTTTGACAGACTGTACAACGATTTAAAGTCACTCCTGCAGGCAGAAATCAAGGAGGTAAAGAGGGACGTTGTGAAACTGGGCTCAAGAACAGACGACTTGGAGAAGAAGATGGATCAAACTATAAAAGTGGTTAAAAAAACCGACAAGAAAACTGGGGACCTACAGCGGCAAATCGATGAGCTGCGGGGGAGACAAGAGGACGCGGAGAACCGCGACAGACGGAACAATCTCCGGATCCGGGGGGTCTCTGAAGAGGTAGGGGACTGCACAGAATACATCACAAAATGGCTGGAGTCCCTGCTCCCCGACTTCAGCAAGGACGCCGTAGCACTTGATCGGTGCCACAGAGCCCTCCGTTCGCGCCCAGTGCAGAATGAGCAGCCGCGCGACATCATTATAAGACTGCACTTCTTCACCACCAAAGAAGCTATACTGCGGCAAACACGGCCCCTACCAGCTGTGGAATATGAGGGTAATAAAATGCTCATTTTTCAAGACCTCTCCCTGGCCACGCTACTCAGACGCCGCAACCTGTTCCCCATAACGAAGGTCCTACGTGACCAAAATGTGCGTTATAGATGGACCTTCCCGTTCGGGTTGCTGGTGGCGAGGAACGGGAGGGCCATCACAATGAGAGATCCCAGAGAGGGGCCGGAGTTCCTGGCGAAGTTAGGCCTGAGGGAGGCTCTCACACAAGTGGTGGAGGAGGCAGAAGCGTTGGAGCCGGAATGGAGCGGAGGGAACGGCTCGCCCAAAACCAAAGGGAAAAAGCGCTGACAAGGCACTGCTTAAAACTTACAAGGGCGCACGGTTGCGCTCTGAAGAGGTTACACCGGTTGGTGTGTAGTTTTGTTGTCCTCTTTGTTTCCTAAAACTGTCTGCCCGTTGTGCCAGGATGCCCTCCAATTAAAAGTTTTGGGCCACTCACACCGTTGCTGCATACAGAACTGCGCATTAAAGGAGCCCCCAAATGTGCTGTGGAAGACCTCCAACTAAATGCTGCAGTGTCAAAGGAGGAAAAAAAAGAAAAAATAAACAAACAGGGGAAATAAAAAAAGAAACCCCTGCAAAAATAAGGAGATTATGGCTTACCTTCAATCATAGGAAGATGGCGGCGGTGTTGGAGAGCGGAGAGAGCCAGCGTGAGGCGCAAATCAAGGAAGGACCCCAAAGGCGGGAAGAGAGAGCGCACGCCCCATCCTCCTCGTGGCAGAGTGGCATCCAAAATGGCGGCCGGAAACAGGAAGCCGGATATCGTCATCAGGCGGAGCCGAGAGGGAAGACGCCATCTTGGAGGAGGCAGCCGGGACAAGATCGACGGTCGATGACATCATCAGGAGGGGACACAAAGTGCCGGAAAACACCGGTGGGACAGCCCCAATCCCTCAGAGTACGAGCGAGGCGAAGGGTCATCGCCGGAACAAGAGAGGAGAGGGGCGTGAGGAGAAGGGGGAGATAGACAGAAGGGAGAGTGAGAAAAGGGAAGATGCTTAGGAAGCAAGCGGTAGCAGAGGCCAGGTGTGCAGCTGAGATAGCTTGGTAGGGCAACTGCAGGTGAGGGAAAGAGGTAGTAACCGAGGGTAGGGGGAGGTAGTCGAAGGTGGGGAGAGGTGACCGAGAGAAGAAGGAGAGGATAAGGGGAAGGTGAGAGAGCCGGATATGGGAAACGTGGGAGGTAGAGCAAGTTAAACAGAAGGGGGAAGTAGGTTAAAGGAAGGCAGAGGACATCGATGGAGGGGGAGTAAAGGGGGGATAGAAAGGGAGGGAGAAGGACGGAGTAGACGGACGGGGCGACAAGGGAGGACGGAGGAGGCTGAAAATGAGAGGTAGTCATTGAAGGTAGGGGGAAGTGAAAGAGGGTGGTGGATGATAAGGACAAGAGGAGGTCTACGATCAGGAGGATAAGCTAAGAATGCGGTAATGCAGAGTTAAAAGGAAGCGATAAAAGTGATAAAGAGGGATATGGAGGGATAGGCATAACAAGAGGCCGAGCCAAGGGATGGTCCAAGGGCAACTGAGGCGGAAAATGGGAAGTAGTGGGGGAGAGAGGAAGCGACCACCATGGGGCGGGCACAGGGGGTAGACGGTGGAGTAGGAAGGACATGGCAATTTTCTGTCAGATAACATCAACTCAAGCAGGCAGCAAGAGTCAACAGCAGGCTGCAGGCAGGCGGGTCTGCAGACAGTTGCAATCCTAAGTTACGGGTTTGAATTCGTTTATACGAAAGGGTGTATATGGAGCGCGGACACGGGGTTTGGAGCCGAGTGGACTACCCCGGAGTCGGCATGAGTCTCAACTGGGCCGGGGAGGGGGAAGGGCCCCCAGGACCGGATGAAGTCCTTTGGGGAATGGGTTGGGGGTGCGAACCGGGATTCGCTAGAGCCTTCATCCCAAAGGCAATGGACTTGGCTATGGGACAGGGATGTCCTAGAGCCGATGACACAGTATATTTTGTTTACATGTATTCATGTTGTTTTTCCTTTGTTGTCTCCCCTGGTGTTCTTTCCTTCTGTATCACTTTCCCCCACCACATGCCCTCTCCCCCTGGCGGTGCAAAAGTGGAAGGCGACAACAATATGAGAGATGCAGAGAGCGGGATCTCTACGCCTCCCGGAGGAATCAGAATGGCCCAGAAGGACACCGACGGAATCAGGTTTCGATTAAAGCACAATGAATAACGAGGTCCGGTGTACACTGGCGACACACTTTATTCGAGCTCGGCTAGTCCCACGAATTCGGGTATACCCGGGTGTATTGAGGTTTGTGACTGTTTTCTGCCCGAGTGCATTGAGTTATTTTCCAGGCAGGGATTGAAGCATTTTATTCCCGCTGGCTGCAATACTGCACAGTATATATATATATACTGCATTACAATTCATGAATTTAGGCCATCTGGTAGACACGCGAAGCATTGCAGCCTATTAAATCCTAATCATTATCATTTAACAGATCAGACGCCCATCAGCCAGGCATGAACCCAGGCTGGGAAGGCAAATGCAATGGGGCTTGTCAGAGGTGAGGAGCGGCGCATTCCAGGTATCTGCCAGGTACATACTGGGTATTTGCTCGAATAAAGTGTGTCGCAGCAGTTTTTCTCACAACGTCAAGGGTTTTAATAGTCCTGCGAAGCGCAAGTTAGCCCTCAGGGATTACAAAAGACATAAAGCTTACTTTCTCTTTCTCCAGGAGACCCACTTTTCCAGAGATAGCTATCCAAAATTTATTGATAAGGATTTCCAAACAGTACACTTAGCGTCCGCTCAGGTGAAAAAAAGGGGAGTTGCTATAGCCATCCACAACAGGATAGCTTTTACGGTAGAGAAAAAGGTGGCAGACAGAGAGGGCAGGTTTCTGATCTTAGTGGGATCAATCCAGGGGAAGCCTCTCACACTGGCATCAGTATATGCACCTTGTGAACCATCAGCAGATTTCTTTTCCCTTTTCTTCCGGAAATTACATAAGGAAGCCAAGGGAAATATGATTGTAGCGAGGGACCTTAACAGGACAATGAACCCCAAAATGGACCGGTGCACGGCATCTAGTCTCCCCCCTAAGCTTGATGTTCAACAAATCATCCATGAGCTAAGAGATTGCCAATTTGTAGATATCCCACAGAGCAGAGACTACACCTTCTTCTCCCACCCACACAACCGATACAGCCGGCTAGACTACTTCCTGGTATCCAATAGACTGGTCCCAGTGGTCTCCCATACGGGGATCCACGATATTTCGTGGTCGGACCACGCACCCATAGAGCTGCGGTGCACACTAAATTTACTAGACAGACCGGGAGCAAACTGGAGGTTAAACGAATTGTTACTAAAAATCCCAAACATTCAGAAAGAAATCGGAGAGAGGATCGTGGAATTTTTCTCTGAGAACGTGGGGAGTGTCTCATCACACACCACACTGGGAGGCCCATAAGGCTACCCTCAGAGGTTCGCTCATGTGCCTAGCAGCTAGGCGCAGGAGAGAACAGGAGAGTCAGATAAAAATCTTACAGGAAAAATTGGCGGTCCAAACAGAGGCACACAAAATAGCCAAAGATGATGACACCCTGAGAGTACTCTTAGATACCAAACAGCAGTTGAATGTCAGATTGGCCTCCCAGGCAGAGAAGGAAATGAGCTGGTCTAGGCACAGGTACTTTGAGAAGGCGAACAAGCCGGACACCCTGTTAGCTAATCGACTTCAAAACAAAATTCCTAATTACCATATACAAGCCATCCGCACGCGAGGGGGAGAGCTTACTTCTAATCCTAAGCGGATCGTGGCAGAATTCAAAAGCTACTACGAGACGCTCTACGATGGAGGTAAGGTCATACACAATCAAAAAACGAGGGACAATCTCAGGGAATTCTTAAGGGATGCCAAACTACCGACGTTGAGCCGGGAGGAGAGGGAAGTGTTACAGACAGACTTCTCTTTAGAAGAGTTAACGGAAGTTGTAAAGTCACTTAAGCCTGCCAAGGCGCCCGGCCCAGATGGCTTCTCCAACCTATACTATAAAAAATATCTGAAAATTCTAGCCCCACATCTATTAAAACTATTTAATTCGGTCTTGCATGGGGCCTCGTTTCCGGCCCAGATGCTTTAAGCGTCCATCTCCCTGATCCATAAATCTGGTAAGGACCCGGCAGACTGTAAGAGCTACCGGCCCATCTCGCTGATTAACACAGATGTTAAAATTTTCTCCAAACTATTAGCCAATAGAGTGGGTATTGTCCTTCCCATATTAGTTCATCCAGACCAGGTAGGGTTCATTGGAGGAAGGCAAGCGACAGACAATACCAGACGAATAATAGATTTGGTTGATCTGGCAAAAAAACAGAATATTCCGTCGATGGTATTGAGTCTGGACGCGGAAAAAGCCTTTGACAGGATCGATTGGCCCTATTTGAGGGGGACGCTGGAGGCATTTGACTTTGAGAGACGTCTCTTGGAGGCCATCATAGCCTTATACGAGGGGCCAACGGCAAGGGTACGGCATCAAGGGTTCCCATCAGACCAATTTCAAATACGGAGCGGCACACGACAAGGCTGCCCGCTGTCTCCCTTGCTGTTCGCCCTGTGCGTTGAACCCTTGGCGGCACATCTAAGAAACAACCCGGATATTACGGGAATAGCTGTGAAGGGGCAGTCACACAAAGTGGCGCTCTACGCGGATGATGTGATCCTGACATTGTCAAATCCCCTTACTTCCCTGCCCAATGTCTTCTCAATCTTGGGGACCTTCAAACAAATCTCAGGGTTCAAAATTAATCAGGCCAAATCAGAAGCCCTCAACATAAATTTACCTAAACCAGTAGAAAAACTAATTGGACTAAATTTCAATTTTAAGTGGCAACCCTCTATGATTAAATACCTAGGTGTATATATCACAAAGAAGTACAAGGCTTTATATAAAGCAAATTATCCCAGGTTGTTCCGGATTTTGCAAGAGGATCTCCAGAGATGGGCGGAGTGTAGCATCTCGTGGATAGGTCGTATTCATAGCGTGAAAATGAATCTTCTGCCACGGGTGCTGTACCTTTTCCAGGCCCTCCCGACCCCCCTAATAAAAGACAACATCCTCGCGCTACAGTCCTTAATAACACAGTTTATCTGGAATTAAAAAGGCCCGCGAATTAAAAAAGCAATCTTGAGGAGGCCGACCTCGGGAGGAGGGTTGGGGGTGCCATGCTTGTTCGCCTACTACGAGGCAGCCCAGCTTGGCGCCCCAAGAAATAGGGAATTAGAGATTGAGCGAAAGGAGAAAAGCGGTCCTTGGATTCTAGGAGAGAGGTTCATATACATATAAGCGCACAGAGATTCCGAGGAGGAGTCCAGTCGCCTGGACGGCGAGGAGCCAAAGAGCCGGCACCCCTCTATCGAAGATACGGATCCTTCCACGCACCTCCCCACCCCCCCCTCCACTCCCTCCTGCCCTACTTACCCTTTAGTCATGTCCCCCTGTTTGTCTTGTGAGTCTGGTGTGTCAAGTTTTTATTTATTTTATTTATTTTATTTATTTATAAAATATTTTACCAGGAAGTAATACATTGAGAGTTACCTCTCGTTTTCAAGTATGTCCTGGGCTTGATTGTATAAAAAATAAAGGGGGTGATGTCACTGAAGCTAATGGGTGGTGTTACCATGTACAGTATGTTTTATTTCACCCAATAAAATCAAAGTTAAAAAAAAAAAAAAAGATTACGTCCTTATCGCTACCCCGAACTTTGCATACAGCACCTTCTACCATCCGTACCTCTCCTGCCCCGATCCGGACTCCCCGACTACTCTACTCTCAAGACGTGCCCACGTGGCTGTGGGTGGCGTTATATCCTATCCCACCTCAGCACCGCGGTCCCGTCTCGTTTGTGGTGAGCACGCCCTGACATTATGCTCAGCCCTACAAACATGGACCCCGTTGAGGTGGAGCGCACTATAAATGCCCATTCTAATCTCTTCACCAGGTTAGAGACTTATTTGGAACAAGCTGATAGGCGAATGGATACATTACAGCAAAGCCTTCATTCGCTTACTGTTCAAGTCCGAGCTCTCAGTCGGCAACCTTCACCCGTGGCTTCCACAGCTTCCGCAACCGCCTTTCCAGCACCTCCGTTTGCTTTGGAACCTCGTATTCCGGCTCCCAAACACTATGCCGGGGATCCCCAAGGATGTAGGGGCTTCCTTAACCAATGCCTCATCCAATTTCGATTCTCGCCCTCTCGTTTTGTCTCTTCTGTCTCCAGGGTCGGCTATATCGTGGCTCTTCTCATCGACGAGGCGCTGGCATGGGCTTCTTCCATCTGGGAACAACAAGGCTCTCTCACACAGGACATCGATCTCTTCGTCGAGGAATTCCGAAGAGTCTTCGATACCCCTGCACGGCAATTAACGGCAGCATCTTCTCTTCATCACATAACCCAGGGAGATCGACCCGTCGCCCGGTATGCTGTGGAGTTCCGCACAATTGCTGCTGAGACGGGATGGAATAACGAAGCACTATCTTCAGCGTTTTGGCAAGGTCTGTCTGAATCCCTAAAGGATGAGCTCGCAGCGCGGGAACGTCCCACTGACCAGAGGAGTAGATCAGTCTGTGTTTTCGAGTGGACCAGCGTCTACAGGAGCGGAGAAATGAACGTTCTCGTTACCGTCAACGGGTTTCAAGGCATCTTGCTCCATCGTTCATGGCTCCTACACCCCCTTCCGTGGACGTCCCGGAACCTATGCAGTTGGGAGGTAACAAGCTGTCTGCTGCTGAAAAACAACGTTGGCGCAATGCCGGTCTCTGCATGTACTGTGGCAATTCCGGTCACATATTACCCCAGTGTCCCCACAAGCCGGGAAACGCCAACTCCCAGTGTAATCCCGGAGAGTTTCATTGGGAATACTGACACTTTCTCCCATCGTCAAAGACGTACTTCCCACCAGGATAATGTTGCCAATAACACTGACTGGAGAGGGATTTCACACTCAAGCACGGGCGTTCATTGATTCCGGTTCCGCAGGCAATTTCATCGATGAGACTTTTGCTAGACGGAACAATATTCCATTTATCAGTAAGAAGACGCCAGTAGGTCTGGAGGCTATTGACGGTCGACCTCTACAGCCGGCATTCATCACGCTACAGACGGTGCCTCTCCTACTGCAGTTCGTCGACATCCATACGGAGATCATTACTCTCGATGTTATCTACACTCCCTCTGTTGAGCTGATTTTGGGTCTTCCTTGGCTTCAACTCCATAAGCCTCGCATCGACAGGACGGATCGGGAACCTATCCAGTGGAGTGCTCCTTGTGCCAAGACATGTTCCAGGATTTTCCAGAAGATTGGTGGGTTGACTACCCTGCCAGAGAAGGTCGATTCCCTACCTTCTGTATACTGGGAATTCCGTGATGTGTTCGACAAAACACGTTCCGAGGTTCTACCTCCGCACCGTTCGTTCGACTGTCCTTTTGACCTACTACCCAGGGCACCTCTGCCCCAGAGGACGATCCTATCTCTCTCCCAGAGACTAAAGCCATGAACACTTACATTGCAGAGAATTTAGAGAGGGGTTTCATCCGAAAGTCTTCCTCTCCAGTCGGAGCAGGTTTCTTTTTTGTCAAAAAGAAGGACGGTTCTCTTCGTCAATGCATAGACTACCGGGGTTTGAATAACATCACACGCAAGAACTGCTACCCACTGCCCTTGATACCGAAACTCTTCGACCGTCTCCAGGGAGCAACCATCTTTTCTAAATTGGATTTAAGAGGTGCCTACAATTTAGTAAGGATACGTGAGGGGGACGAGTGGAAGACTGCTTTTAACACCCACGACGGTCACTACGAATACCTGGTCATGCCGTTCGGTCTGTGCAACGCACCAGCAGTTTTCCAGGATTTCGTCAATGAGATTTTTCGGGACATTCTTAACACATTTCTTATCGTTTACCTAGATGACATCCTAATCTTTTCGAAATCTCCTCAAGAACACATCAAACACGTTCAACAAGTGCTGTTACGCCTCCGGGAGAACCATCTCTTTGCGAAATTGGAGAAATGTCAGTTCCATCTCAAGTCGGTGGCTTTTTTGGGATACGTTATCTCTGACTCCGGATTCAATATGGATACAGAGAAACTTAAGGCTATCTTGGACTGGCCCCGTCCGACCACTCTCAAAGCCGTGCAACGCTTTCTAGGTTTTGCAAATTATTATCGACGCTTCATTCGCAAATTTTCTTCTACGGTATCTCCCATAACTGATCTCACTAAGAAGGGTGCAGATCCTTCATCATGGTCTGAGACCGCCATACGGGCATTTAATCTGCTTAAAAAGGCTTTTGTGTCTGCCCCTATCCTCACCCACCCAGATCCTAAACTTCCATTTACCTTGGAGGTAGATGCCTCGGACATCGGGGCTGGGGCTGTATTATCCCAAAGGACCTCTCCCTTAGCCAGACTACACCCATGTGCCTTCTTCTCGAAGAAATTTTCGTCCGCAGAACGGAATTACGATGTCGGGAACCGGGAGCTTTTGGCGATCAAGTTGGCATTAGAAGAGTGGAGACATTTCATAGAGGGTACGGAGACACCTATAACCATACTCACAGACCATAAGAACCTTCTCTACTTAGAAGGGGCATGTCGTTTGAGCTCTCGACAAGCCCGCTGGGCACTATTTTTTTCACGATTCAATTTTCTTATCTCCTTTATTCCTGACTCCAAAAATCTAAAGGCGGACGCCCTGTCTCGACAGTTCCTGGCAGAGGACAAGTCTGAAGAACAGCTAGAGACAATTATTCCCTCTAGATGTATCCTGTCCGCCAACTCCTTTGATATTTTGGACAAAATTCGATCCGAACAATCACAAGTTCCGAGGGGGCTCAAGGTTCCGGAGGGAAGACTCTACACGGCACTCCAACACCGCAAAAGGGTTCTCGAGTGGTGCCATTCCTCTAAATCAGCAGGACATCCAGGGATACGGAAAACCAACAACCTTGTTCAACGTACCTTCTGGTGGCCAGAGAGGGCTAAGGATGTGGAGGAGTTTGTTAAAGCGTGTGGCACGTGCGCCCGCAACAAAGTACCTCAGGTCAAACCAGCAGGCCTTCTTCTTCCCTTACCCATTCCAGATCGCCCCTGGAACCATATTTCTATGGACTTCATTGTAGAGCTTCCAGACTCCAAAGGAAAGAATACGATTCTTGTGGTCATTGATCGTTTTTCCAAACAGACTCACCTTGTTCCCTTGAGGGTATATAGTGACACTGTCATGCGCTTCCTTTATACAAGCAAACGCACCCTTAGGGTGTCTCCAGACACTGTAGCTATATGGGAGGGAGCTATGCGTGGCCACTGAGTTGACCCGTGCAGGGGGATGTCCTCTTACCTCTCCTGCATCGTTGGTCTGGGACCCGCTCTCCTCCCCAGCTCCTGCGTGCCGCCGTCAATGAAGTCCAGGTACTGCTGCGACACACTTTATTCGCGCAAATACCCAGTATGTACCTGGCAGATACCTGGAATGCGCCGCTCCTCACCTCTGACAAGCCCCGTTGCGTTTGCCTTCCAATGCCATAGTTCATGCCAGGCTGACGGGCGGCTGATCTGTTAAATGATAATGATTAGGATTTAATAGGCTGCAATGCTTCGCGTGTCTACCAGATGGCATAAATTCATGAATTGTAATGCAGTATATATATATATACTGTGCAGTATTGCAGCCAGCGGGAATAAAATGCTTCAATCCCTGCCTGGAAAATAACGCAATGCACTCGGGCAGAAAACAGTCACAAACCTCAATACACCCGAGTATACCCGAATTCGTGGGACTAGCCGAGCTCGAATAAAGTGTGTCGCCAGTGTAGATGAAAAGAAATGGCGCAACTGCGCATGTCTGAAGAAATGAAGCTCCCGGATGTTTCTTCTGAAAAAACTTTATTTCAACAACACACAAGGGCTACACCGCAATCTCCCCCTCTACGCGTTTCACCCTTACAGATACACTGGCGACACACTTTATTCGAGCTCGGCTAGTCCCACGAATTCGGGTATACCCGGGTGTATTGAGGTTTGTGACTGTTTTCTGCCCGAGTGCATTGAGTTATTTTCCGGCAGGGATTGAAGCATTTTATTCCCGCTGGCTGCAATACTGCACAGTACATATATATATACTGCATTACAATTCATGAATTTATGCCATCTGGTAGACACGCGAAGCATTGCAGCCTATTAAATCCTAATCATTATCATTTAACAGATCAGCCGCCCGTCAGCCAGGCATGAACCCAGGCTGGGAAGGCAAATGCAACGGGGCTTGTCAGAGGTGAGGAGCGGCGCATTCCAGGTATCTGCCAGGTACATACTGGGTATTTGCTCGAATAAAGTGTGTCGGTGCAGTAGGGCTTCGTCTCGGAGTGGGGAGAAGCGGTGACTGCCTGCTTAAGTACACTCAAAAGCCCGTGAAAATCAAATTAAAATTTAACCTGTTCAGTACCTTTGCCTGTTTATATGTTAATTTCCTATGTCATGCTGGTACATTCCAACAATGAATGTGGTCTGTATCAGACATATATACATACACATAGGATATAGTGTCAGGCAGTGTATTGACAGTAAATCGATATTTAAAACGATATTTAAAAAGCTCGTCTCATCACTGCAAAGATGTGAATGGTTTCTTAGGTCTATGTCATAAGGTTAAACACAGTTTCAAATCTACAGTATATTGATATGTAAACCCTTTTGTCAATTTAAAGACACATATTAAACATACCCTTCATAGTAGATATTAAATGATGCTGTGTGACATTAGAAATTAGGACCAAATACCTTGAATGGGGAGAGGGAAAGGGGAGGGAGGGGGGGGGGAAGGGGGGGGAGAGAGGGGAAGGGGGGGAGAGAGGGGAAGGGGGGGAGGGGGGAGGGGAGAGAATAAAGGTAAGAGTGGAACAGAGCAAAAGCTATAACTTAATGTAGTTAATAAAAATGAATTTACCTAAAACTTTAATTGGAGGATACAAATATGCTATCATTACTCAAATTAAACACATTGCAAATATCTAAAGAAAACAACGCAGGTCCCAATCAATATTGAGTCCATTGGGCTGTAACGTATTTAATGTGTGAATCCAATGGACCTCTCGCTGATGCAAGATCTTGACTCTGTCCGGGCAGATCTTGCAATGATCATGTTCGGGCAGATCTTGCAATGTCCACATTTGAACGAACCAATTAATTTTGGAAAAAAGGACCGTCTGGTTTTATTCTGATTGGTTGATTTCAACAAGCTAGGAGATAAAAGATTACCTAGTGTAGCCGCTTTACGGAATACTACCTTAGGGCCTACACCGACCATTTTGCTTAGCAAGGTGTCTAGGGATAATGTGGCCCAGTGTTTGTGTATAATTGCTTTAATGCTATTTGCTTGTTCACTAAAATTAGTGACAAAGAATGGCGCTTCCGTGCCCTCGACTTGTTTGCCCTGCCTCATACGGTTATCTGTCATGTTGATAAGCCCTTGTCTATCCGTATCTAGTGCATTTTGGTATGCCAGATCCAAATCTGTAGAATTGGTGGATTGGTGCTGTCATATCCCCTCGACAGGAATCTTTCTCTCATCTCGCTCGCCCTGTGGACGAAGCACTCCAAAGTAGAGCAGTTCCGGCGTAAACGCAGGAACTGCCCCTTTGGAATACCTCTGACCAGAGGACGAGCGTGACAACTTTTTGCATGAAGCAATGAATTCCTGGCATTTTCTTTCCTGTAAATATCTGATTGAATTTTGTTCTCGGGATATGACAGCACAGATTTGGATCTGGCATACCAAAATGCACTAGATACGGATAGACAAGGGCTTATCAACATGACAGATAACCGTATGAGACAGGGCAAACAAGTCGAGGGCACGGAAGCGCCATTCTTTGTCACTAATTTTAGTGAACAAGCAAATAGCATTAAAGCAATTATACACAAACACTGGGCCACATTATCCCTAGACCCCTTTCTAAGCAAAATGGTCGGTGTAGGCCCTAAGGTAGTATTCCGTAAAGCGGCTACACTAGGTAATCTTTTATCTCCTAGCTTGTTGAAATCAACCAATCAGAATAAAATCAGACGGTCCTTTTTTCCAAAATTAATTGGTTCGTTCAAATGTGGACATTGCAAGATCTGCCCGAACATGTTCAAAACCACTGAATTTTCCAACCGTGAAGAAACACGCAGATTCCATATTAGAACGTTTATGTCATGTCAGACAAGTTTCGTTATATATACACTACAATGCGGATGTAAAAAACAATATGTAGGGCTAACGAGTAGAGCCTTAAAAACCCGCATCTTGGAACACTTGAGACTCATAAAAAATAAAGACATGACACATCCAGTACCAATACACTTCAATAAATGTCCATTGGGCTCTATAAAGAATTTTCAATGTTGCGCCATTGAACATGTTGCTCTCCCCCCACGGGGAGGGGACAGAGTCAAGATCTTGCATCAGCGAGAGGCCCATTGGATTCACACATTAAATACGTTACAGCCCAATGGACTCAATATTGATTGGGACCTGCGTTGTTTTCTTTAGATATTGGCAATGTGTTTAATTTGAGTAATGATAGCATATTTGTATCCTCCAATTAAAGTTTTAGGTAAATTCATTTTTATTAACTACATTAAGTTATAGCTTTTGCTCTGTTCCACTCTTACCTTTATTCTCTCCCCTCCCCCCTCCCCCTCTCTCCCCCCCTTCCCTCCCCCTTCCCTCCCCCTTCCCCCCCCCCCTTTCCCTCTCCCCATTCAAGGTATTTGGTCCTAATTTCTAATGTCACACAGCATCATTTAATATCTACTATGAAGGGTATGTTTAATATGTGTCTTTAAATTGACAAAAGGGTTTACATATCAATATAGATTTGAAATTGTGTTTAACCTTATGACATAGACCTAAGAAACCATTCACATCTTTGCAGTGATGAGACGAGCTTTTTAAATATCGTTTTAAATATCGATTTACTGTCAATACACTGCCTGACACTATATCCTATGTGTATGTATATATGTCTGATACAGACCACATTCATTGTTGGAATGTACCAGCATGACATAGGAAATTAACATATAAACAGGCAAAGGTACTGAACAGGTTAAATTTTAATTTGATTTTCGCGGGCTTTTGAGTGTACTTAAGCAGGCAGTCACCGCTTCTCCCCACTCCGAGACAAAGCCCTATCTGTAAGGGTGAAACGCGTAGAGGGGGAGATTGCGGTGTAGCCCTTGTGTGTTGTTAAAATAAAGTTTTTTCAGAAGAAACATGCGGGAGCTTCATTTCTTCAGACATGCGCAGTTGCGCCGTTTCTTTTCATCTACTTGTTCCCTTGAGGGGCCTTCCAAATTCCTCCAGGCTTGCGGATGTTTTCATCCAGGAGATTTTTCGTCTTCACGGAGTACCTGCAACCATCGTCTCTGATCGTGGGTCCCAATTTGTGTCAAGATTTTGGCGAGCCTTTTCCCGTAAAATGGGTATTTCACTTCAATTCTCCTCGGTATACCACCCACAGACCAATGGGCAGACGGAGAGGGCCAACCAAAACCTGGAACAATACCTTCGGTGTTTCATAACCGATACACAGGATGATTGGGTGGATCTGCTTCCTTGGGCTGAGTTTGCTCTTAACTCCCTTCGCAATGACTCCACTCAAGAATCTCCGTTCTTCATAAATTGTGGTTTCCATCCTTCCCGCCTACCCTTCTCCCCTCTATCCTCAGGAGTACCAGCGGCTGACAAGCGCATCTCCCAGCTGAAAGACTTATGGACGAGGATTCAGGAGAACTTAAAGGTGGCTACAGGGAGACAGAAACTCCAGGTAGACCGCCTTCGACGCCTGGTTCCGGAATTCGTTCCAGGAGACAGGGTTTGGCTTTCTTCCAGGAATAACCGACTAAAAGTTCCTACCATGAAGCTAGCACCTAAGTTCCTCGGCCCCTTTCCTGTAGTCAGGAGGATTAATCCTGTGGCTTATCGCCTATGCCTTCCACCCTCGATGAAGATTCCGTCAGTTTTCATATATCGTTGCTTAAACCAGCATTCCAGAGTCCTCGCTTTTCTAAGACTATGTCTCCGCCACTTCCTCTTCTGATCCAAGGTCAACAGGAGTACGAGGTTCAGGCTCTCCTGGATTCTAGGCTTTCCAGAGGTGGAGTACAATACATGGTCCACTGGAGGGGGTTTGGACCAGAGGAACGTTCCTCGATTCCCCACCGGGATCTCCACGCACCTCGACTCGTCCAGGCTTTCCATCGTAAGAATCCCTCCAAGCCATCTCATGGATGCCCGGAGGTCGCCCCTGAAGGAGGGGTACTGTAAGGGTCTGGGAGTCACGCCGCCCTCAGCGTGCTCCTCACTCACCGGCAGCTCCGACGGGTCCTCCCGCGGCACGCAGGCAGCCTCTCTCCGGAACGCCGATCACTACTCCACGTGGGCGCGCGCACGCCAAAACTCCCCTTCTACTCTCGGTCCGCCGGCTACGCTCGGTCACGGGGCCGCAAGCACAGCTACACAGAGGCGTGGCCACACGGAGCCGTACCAACCCCTTAAAGGCACAGCACCTCAAACCATTGCTGCAATCCAATGCAGTCTGACTACTGGGCTTTATGGCTCCTCCCCTGGGACTCATGCTGGACCTATACCTGCCATAGCCTGGCCCTTCCACACACCCCCACCTTGCTGCACTGCCATTGGACCCGCTCTCCTATATATACCTAACAGTGTCACTGACTCGTTGGCTGAGCATAGAACCAGTTGTTCTCATCACTCTCTGCCTCCATAGTCCTGTTTTGTCCTGTTTTGTTTTTGCAGTCCTCCTCGTGTACCGAACCGGCTTCCGCTACGTCTACCCGCACCTCTGGCACCCCGAACTCAGCATACGGCTAAACGACTCTCCGCACCTCTGGAATCCCGATCCTGGCAAACGGTAAAAGTTTACGTCCTTATCTCTACCCCGGACTTTGCATACAGCACCCTCTATCATCCGTTCCTCTCCTGCCCCGATCCGGACTCCCCGACTACTCTACTCTCAAGACGTGCCCTCGTGGCTGTGGGTGGCGTTATATCCTATCCCACCTCAGCACCGCGGTCCCGTCTCATTTGTGGTGAGCACGCCCTGACAATCCTATATCTATACTTACTGATTGATCCAGAGGAAGGCAAACAAAAAACCCCATTAAGGGGAAAAATTAATTTCTTCCTGACTCCAAGAATTGACAATCAGATTAATCCCTGGATCAACATCCTTCCCATGTATACTTATTTGGTATATCCCTGTATACCTTTCCCATCTAAAAAGATGTCCAACCTTTTTTTGAACAAATCTATTGTATCTGCCATCACAGTCTCCATGGGTAATGAATTCCACATTTTTACTGCCCTTACTGTAAAGAACTCTTTTCTTTGTTGCTGGTGAAATTTCCTTTCCTCCAACCTTAAGGGATGGCCACAAGTCCTTTGTACTGCCCGTGGGATGAATAGTTCTTTTGAAAGCTCCTTGTATTGTCCCTAAATATATTTGTATATAGTTATCATATCCCCTCTTAGACGCCTCTTTTCTAATGTAAAGAAATCTAATTTAGCTAGCCTCTCCTCATAAGTTAGAATGCCCATCCCCTTTATTAATTTGGTGGCTCTTCTCTGCACTCTCTCTAGTTCCATAATGTCTTTTCTTAGGATTTGTGCCCAAAATTGTACTCCATATTCAAGGTGTGGTCTTACTAATGCTTTGTAAAGTGGTATAATTATGTTTGCTTCCCTTCCATCCATTGCCCGTTTGATGCAAGATAAGATCTTGTTTGCCTTTGCAGCTACTGCATGACATTGGGCACTATTGCTAAGCCTGCTGTCCACAAGCACTCCTAAATCCTTCTCCATCACGGATTCCCCCAATATATCTCCATTTAATTTGTAAGTCGACTTTTTATTCTTGCATCCCAAATGCATAACCTTACATTTATCTGTATTAAACCTCATTTGCCATTTACCTGCCCACGTTTCCAGTCTCTCCAAGTCCTTCTGAAGAGAAATTACATCCTGCTCTGATTCTATTACCTTACACAATTTAGTATCATCAGCAAAGATGGAGACTTTGCTCTCGATCCCAACCTCAAGGTCATTAATAAACAAGTTATAAAGCAGGGGTCCCAGTACCGATCCTTAAGGTACTCCATTCACGACTTTAGCCCAACCTGAAAAAGTTCCATTTATGACAACCCTCTGTTGTCTGTCCTTTAACCAGTTTTCAATCCAGGTGCATATATTATTACTGAGTCCAATTTTCTTTATTTTGTACACCAACCTCTTGTGTGAAACCATATCAAAAGCCTTTGCAAAATCTAAGTAGACCACATCAACTGCATTACCCTGGTCTAAATTCCTACTTACCTCCTCAAAGAAACAAATAAGGTTAGTTTGGCAAGATCTATCCTTCATAAATCCATGCTGACTATTACTAATATGTTTGTTTTACATTAGGTATACCTGAATATTATCCCGTATTAAACCTTCAAGTAGTTTCCCTAATATTGAAGTCAGGCTTACAGGTCTGTAATTCCCTGGGTGTGATCTATCTCCCTTTTTAAATATAGGCACCACATCTGCTTTATGCCAATCTTGTGGTACTAAGCCTGTGGAAATGGAGTCCTTGAATATTAAATATAATGGTTTTGCTATTACTGAGCTTAACTCCTTGAGAACTCTTGGATGTATGCCATCGGGGCCAGGTGCCTTATTTACTTTAATTTTTTCTTATGAACTTCTTCCTCAGTTAACCAATTGTTCATTAAAATGGAGGTTGTAGCTTCCTCCTGTGGTGCTACTATTGAACTTGATTCTTCCCTGGTAAACACAAAGGCAAAGAATTTGTTTAATACCTCTGCTTTTTCCTTATCTCCAATAATCTGCCTACCCGTCTCACACTGAAAGGGTCCTATATTTTCTTTCTCATTTTTTTGTTATTAAGGTACTTAAAGAACTTTTTAGGGTTGACCTTAATTTCTATTGCAATCCTTTTTGCATTATCCATTTTTGCTAATTTGATTGCCCTTTTGCAATTTTTGTTACATTCCTTATAATTCTGATACGATGTCTCTGTCCTTTCTGACTTAAAGAATCTAAACGCCTTCCTCTTCTTGTCCATTTCCTCCCCTACCTGTTTATTTAGCCACATTGGTTTTGACTTATTTCTTTTATACTTATTACCAAAGGGTATACACTGATAAGTGTGCTTTTCTAACAATTTTTTAAAGACTGCCCATTTATCTTCTACATTTTTCCCTGCAAAAACATCATCCCATTGTATTACTACTAGATTAGACCTCAGTTTATTAAAATCTGCCTTTCTAAAGTTTAAAGTCTTTGTTGAACCAAAGTAATCTGTTTTTTGATAATTTATTTCAACTGAGACCATGTTATGATCACTGTTACCCAAATGTTCCAGGACTTGAATATTTGTTTTTACTTCTACATTGTTTGATATGACCAAATCCAGAACTGCCCCTCTCCTGGTTGGTTCCTCAATAATTTGGGTCATATAATTATCTTTAAGCACCCCCAAAAACCTGTTTCCTTTTGTTGTAACGCTAATCTCATTGCCCCAGTCTATGTCTGGATAATTAAAATCCCCCATTATGCAAACATGACCCAGTTTTGATGCCTTCTGCATTTGCAAAAGTATTTTAGCTTCCTCAATCTCACAGATATTTGGTGGTATATAGCATATTCCCACAAACATTTTCTTTATACTTTTACCTCCATTGCTAATTTCTATCCACAAGGTCTCTACATTTTCACACTCAGTCAGTCAGGCACGCACACACACTCAGTCACGCACGCACACTCAGTCACGCACGCACACACACTCAGTCACGCACACACTCAGTCACGCACACACTCAGTCATGCACACACTCAGACACACACTCAGACACACACTCAGACACACACACACACACTCAGACACACACACACTCAGACACACACAGACTCAGACACACACACACTCAGTCACACACACACTCAGACACACACACACACACACACAGAATGCAGTAGAAGAGCACCTCGTCCTCCCCCGTAGCCTATAACTAACATGCAAAGTTTCGTTCTACAGCAGCAGCAGCAGCAGCTGCAGCAGCAGGCTAGAGCGAGCTCTGAGGAGGAGGGAGGGGCAGGAGGGAGGAGGGAGGGGGAGGAGGGAGGGTCAGGAGGGAGGAGGGAGGAGGAAGGAGAAGAGCCAGGAGCTGCAGTGTGGGCGGAATCACTGCTTTAGCTGCTGATTGATGGTGCGCCCGATCTCCCCGTTCCTCCTATACACTAAGACACCCACACACTCAGAAACACACACTCACACACATTCAGACAGACACACACACACACACAGACACACACACACACACTCAGACACACACACACACTCAGACACACACACACACACACACACACAGACAGACAGACACACACACACACACACACACACACACACAGACACACACACACAAAAATCAAATATTCCCGGCTTCCAAAGTCCGCTCCGTCGTATTGCCGCTGTCGCTCTTACTATAAGTGCACGCAGCGGCGGCAATGTGTTTGTTTTTGGGCGGCATTGCCAGCACTATACGCACGGCCTTACTCAGGTCCTTGGTCAACCTGGCTTACATGCACGCACTCCCTCAGTCACACAATCTCTCACGCACTCCCTCAGTCACACAATCTCTCATGCACTCTCACTCAGTCACGCACGCACACACACTCAGTCAGTCACGCACACTCAGTCAGTCACACATGCACACACACTCAGTCATGCACACACACTCAGTCAGTCAGTCACGTACACACACTCAGTCACGCACACACACTCAGTCATGCACGCACACTCAGTCATGCATGCACACTCAGTCATGCATGCACACTCAGTCAGTCATGCACACTCAGTCAGTCACGCACACACTCAGTCATGCGCACACTCAGTCACGTGCACACTCAGTCATGCACACACTCAGTCACATGCACACACACACTCAGAGACACACACACACTCAGACACACACACATACAGACACACACACACACACACACACACACACACACACACACACACACACACACACACACACGCACGCACACATAGACAGACACACACACACACACACACACACACACACTCAGACACACACACACACACACACACACACACACACACACACACACACACACACACACACTGACACACACACACACAGACACACACACACACACACTCAGACACACACACACACACACACACACACACACACACACACACACACACACACACATAGACAGACAGACACACACACACACACTCAGACACACACACACACACACACACACACACTCAGACACACACACTCAGACACACACACACACACAGAATGCAGTAGAAGAGCACCTCCTCCTTCCCCGTAGCCTATAACTCACATGCAAAGTTCCGTTCTACAGCAGCAGCAGCAGCAGGCTAGAGCGAGCTCTGAGGAGGAGGGAGGGGCAGGAGGGAGGAGGGAGGAGAAGAACCAGGAGCTGCAGTGAGGGCGGAACCACTGCTATAGCTGCTGATTGATGGTGCGCCCGATCTCCCCGTTCCCCCTGCCATCTGGCCCCGTTGCTCCTTACCCCTTACCTGCACTCTGGCTCAGTTAGGGACCACAATGAAGGAGGTTGCAGTATTGAGGAGAGGTACGCACGCACTCCGCCCCCTGGTGTCCGTACTCGCGAAGCATGCGTACGTACACAGGGGTATGGTAAAACGGGGTATGCCTGTAGTGATATTCAACAACTCAATATAAGGACCAGACATCCAGTTCTTCATTTAGACCGTGAGATGATAGTCTTCATCTTCTAAATCCAATAGCTTTCTAGTTTGGATAAAGGTGTGACTCTATCACCTCCTCTTCTATTGGGTGGGACTGTCTGTATGCCTTTATATCTTAAAAGAGTTGGATAACTTTTATGGAATAGTCTAAAATGTCGAGGAACACTGTTTATCATAATTCATTCTAATGTTCCTGATATGTTCCCAAATACGTGTTTTCAGGCAATGCTTAGTTCTTCCTATGTATTGTTGTCCACATGGACTTTCTAAAAGATACACCAGCAGCAAAGGAGGAAGAGGAGCACAGCAGCGATTCCCAGCGATTTCCAGCTAGTGTAGCGCCACAAAATGAGGGTAACTCCAGATGGGGATAAGTTATAAAATGGTAATTTATTGGTCAGTAGAAAACAGGAACAATGGTAGGAACGCACCTACGCGTTTCGTCCGTAAAGGACTTTCTCACCTTTGCTGCTTGTGACTATCTTCAGAGGACGGCACGCTGGAATTGATCCACCAACAAAGGACACCTTAAAGGAAGGTAAAGGCTATAGCCCATTTTATTTTTACCATCCATTGCTGGACTTACGTGGGTTATCCCTCTGGGCTGAGTATACTGTTATTGGGGGACCTATTTTTGGGGTACCCGCGTGGGCACCACCAGGCCTCTAGTTTCTCACCCTGAGATGTTATGCTCATATACTTTATGTCCTGAAGTCTGGATCTACAATTGGATTTAAATGATTATCAATGAGCTATTCATGGTGATGCACCAATACACTGCTCTATTCATCAAAGATACACCACACACATTGTTTTACAGGAGATACAATCGTCTTGAGAAAGTTGAGAATATGATGCAAGGAGGGGGGGGGGTCTGACGTAAACAGCACTTGGATCTGAGCAGCCATTTTTAGTCAGCATCCATCTTAGATGCCTGATATTGTCATCCATTTTGTCTATTGTCTATATGAATGCTGGGGAGGTTTGAAAGAGACACATTTTATCTTTTTTCTTCTGCTCCAAAGTTTTTAGTGATAGTAAGCCTTTCAGATAACCACAAGACCTTGGAGATGGGGGAAAATGCTGCCACTATATATATATATATATATATAGCCCCGGTCCCCTCTGGCTACCAGAGAGCCCCTCCTTTGCCTCAGCGCGGTCGCGGGTGCCGCCGGACCCAGCGACGGACCCGCCGGCTGTTTCCAAAGGTGGGGGCCAGAGCAGGGAGCGTTTTGAGTCTCGGGAGGCTCGGCGGCACACCCGGCTAGCGGGGGCCGCCATGATGGTTTGCACGCGCGGGCACAGTAATCGCGCATGAGAAGTGAAGTGCAGGAGTTGCGGCGGCCATTCCAAAGTCGCGCATGCGCAGTGCAATTGTGCACGCGACCCCAATGTTACAGCAGCATCCACGGGACTTGAGGCCTAGGGAGGAAAGCCCCAGGTGACCCAGAACAGCCAATAGGGCTCAAGGATTCTCGGCAGTTGCTTTTGAGATACAGTTGGCTGTTGGCAGTTAACCGTTGGAGCAGGGAGCTAGTGAGTGAGGGTGCAGGGGAGCAGTAGCCCCTTGCACTAGGCCAGATAACCCCCAAAGGCCCCAGATAATGATTACCCTTGCCCCAGTTTGTTGGTTGCTTCAGGGACAGGCCTTTGAGAAGGAGATCTGCCCCTTTAGCTATTTGGTTAAGTAAAGATACACACTGTGGCGCGCAGCCTGATTTCTGGGTCTGGGCTCAGACCCTTCTATATATACAGACTATCTTACCAGAGACTAATATATATATATATAGACTATCTTCACGGAGGCCACGCTAAGCAGCGACTGCGGCCTGCCGGCTGCAGACGGATCCCCTTCATGGTACAGACGTTGCTGAGCCGTGGTGATATTATCCAAGCCGGAGTTCACCCCACGCGTAGGAGGACATCACATCGAATCTGGCGAATCCAAACCCAGTTGAATAGCGGCACCCGTGGCCTGGAGCCCCAGGCAGGTACCTTTAGTAGTGCACTAACACTTAAAGGGATAGCGCTATCTCCAACACATTGAGTGGGTGTGGACATAAAGGGACATCAGGGGATTGGTGAACAGCACCCAAGGTACTTTGGAGGAGGGAATATTTATGGTGAAGTGTGCAACCAGTGCACTTCTATGTGTATGACTATATGCATTATTCTGTGTGGTACAGGTACCGAAGTTATTAGTATTAGCAATAGTAAACAGTTATTAGCATACACTGTGTGCGTGTTTTATTATTGTGGTTCCTGTAAGAGGACCATCCCACTAAGGTGGGAGCCCTTACAGGTGGAGGCGCTGTGTTCAACGAATGATCATGTAACTCCAAGCTCCCAGTGGCGGAGGTTCAGGCCTTCTGTGAGCCTACCAGGTAACGCATCACACCCGGTAACACAATTGTATTTCCCCACATGGTCCCCATCTGCGATAGGGGGGGGCAAAAGGTGTTACATTTTGGAGGCGCTGCTGAGATCTCAGACCTGGGGTGCTCTATTAAAGTCTAAATTGAGCTGCTGCAGTCACTACCATGTTCTCCCCGTCTAAGCAACAAGTGCGCGACTGGGCGCTGGAATTAGACGAATCCCCCCACCATGTGCTCGCGGTGGGGGATGTGCCAGCAGGAATCCCCTGTCAAGAAGTCCTTAATAAGTTCAGATCCCTTCCCGGGTTCGCGCGAGCCCGCCAAATAGGGCGGAGATGGAACCCCACATACCGCTGGTACATACTCCTTATAGCATCCCGTTCTGAAGTAAGGGACAATATCACCCCTGCCGCCCTACACTTTCCGGGAGCCTTGCCTCCGGGGTGTCCTGTCATTTTCTCAGAATTACCTAGGCACTGCCGGCCCCCATACTCTATCCTGAAGCCACACCGGGACCCTCCCAGTGCCAAGGGAAATATGACGTTACTCTCAGGACAGTCCTTGCTATATTCAGAGCCATTGACACCTAGGGTAATCTTCAGTCCCGGACTCCCCATGGAGACCCCTCTCCAGACTGGGCCCCCGCCCTCCGTGTCCCCTGAAAGACAGACAAGTACCAAACGTCCAACCAGTATACCCTCCCAGGCCCCTAAGTCCTTACAGGTGGATCCAGCGATGGGAGGAATCCTTCCTCAGCTAATAGAAGCTCTGAGCCAGGCCTCTCATTCCCATCAATACCGCAAACTCAAGATATTCTCCGGGAATAGACCCACGCCCGCGGGTGAGGCAGAATTTGAGGAATGGAAAGACCACACGGAACACGTGCTCCTGGAGTGGACTTGCTCTGATACAGTAAAACGGCAACGGATTGTCAAGTGCTTACGACCCCCTGCTACGCATATGGTGCAATTTTACGATAATAAACACCCTAATGCTGATGCGGCAGCCCTGATCCAGGCCCTAACCCGGACATATGGGGTTCTTAAGGACGCCGTGTCATTACAGGACCGACCCACCCAAAGCCATGACCTGCACAGCACAGACTGAAAAAACTCCATCTCCGTCCGAGGGCCCCACCCCGTCAAGCAGTGGAGAAGCCGTAACCACAGACGCCTACATTCGGGTGGGACCAGCTGCTCTTATACGCATCCTCGTGGAAGGCATTTACGCAACTGCCTTGTTGGACACCGGATCTCAGGTGACCATTGTGTATCGCTCGTTCTATGATCAACATCTGAGTCACCTGCCATTGCAAACTGCGGACGCAATGAAACTCTGGGGACTTAGTCAGGAGGCCTACCCCATTGATGGCGTGGTGAAACTTCAGCTAGCCATACTACGAATGAACACTGGCAAGTCCCATCCAATGGAAGTGGAGGTGCTAATATGCCCCGAACCTCAGGAGCCTCCCAGTGCCCCAATTATCTTGGGAACAAATTCCTATGTGGTACGGGCAGTGTTCCGAGCATACTTGGAAGAGGCTTGTGAATTACCCCTCTCGGCTCTACACATATAACCCAGTATGAAGGAAGACGAGCCGCCGAGTCCGGATGAAGTAGAATACGGCAACTTATTCAATACTCACAATGGAGTGACCGTGATTCCCCCAGGGGGAGTAGAAGTTATGTGGGCGGAATGCTGCTATCCAGAACGAGATGAAGCCGATCAGCTCTTCTCCTTAGAGAGTGCGCCCAAAGAGGATGCCTATGGGGGTTACCGACTTGTGCCTGAGATCCGAGAGTGGAAGGGCGAAATGCCTCTGAACGTCAAGGTATATGTTCACAACACCTCTTCCTATCCCATGCCCTTAGACTATGGGCAACGATTGGGACGGATATACGCGGTTACCTCTGTCGATATGATGTCCGCCCAAGTAGATGATGCAGCCTCCATGGAGCAGCCCACAGAAATGGCCTTTGACTTCGGGGGAATCCGCCTTGTCCGCGGCATGGAGGGCACGGCTGACTGCCAAATTGGAACAGCGGAAGGACATATTTTCCACGAGTGACATGGATATGGGCTGTAGCCGAAATGCCCAACACACTATCCGGCTAAGTGACACTACTCCGTTCCGAGAAAGATCTCGTCGTATTGCCCCTCGAGACGTGGAGGATGTGCGAAACGTGTTACGAGAGATGGAAGCAGCAGGCATTGTGACTGAATCCCGTAGCCCCTACGCCTCGCCGATCGTGGTGGTGCGAAAGAAGAATGGGTCAGTGCGATTGTGTGTCGACTACTGGACCCTGAACAACCGTACAATTCCTGATCAGTACTCACTGCCACGAATTGAAGAAATTCTCAATGCCCTGGCGGGAAGTCAGTGGTTCAGTGTCTTGGACTTGAGGTCTGGGTACTACCAGGTGCCTATGAGTGCAGACAACCAAGAGAAGACGGCTTTCGTATGCCCTCTGGGCTTCTATCAATTCACTCGCATGCCTCAAGGTATTTGCGGAGCCCCAGCAACGTTCCAACGGTTGATGGAAAAGACGATCGGGGACATGAACCCCGAGAATGCCTCTTTATCTGGATGACATCATTGTTTTCGGCAAGTCGTTGGAGGAGCATGAAACGCGACTCATGAAGGTGTTGGATCGACTGGGGCAAGAAGGCCTAAAGTTATCCTTGGATAAATGTCGATTTTGCCGTACCTCAGTGACCTACGTGGGACATATAGTATCCGCTGAAGGGATAGCCACGTATCCCGCCAAAATTGAATCAGTGATGGAATGGCCAAGACCCGGAAACGTCATGGAGCTACGCTCCTTCCTAGGATTCTGCGGATACTACCGCCGTTTTGTAGAAGGGTATTCCAGTAGAACCAAGGTTCTTAACAATCTTCTCAAAATATACCCAGAAGATACGGGCCGACCTGCTACATGGGCGCGAGCGCCGTTCGATGACAAATGGACAGATACCTGTGAACAAGCATTCCTTGATCTGAAGAAATGTTTAACAGAGACACCCGTTCTCGCATACGCCGATCCTGAACTACCCTACGTCCTTCATGTGGATGCAAGCCTCAACGGGCTGGGAGCCGTACTCCATCAGAAATATCCGGCCGGTCTCCGACCAGTGGCCTATGTCAGCCGCAGTTTAACCCCCAGCGAACAGAACTATCCCGTCCATAAGCTGGAATTCCTTGCCCTCAAATGGGCAATTGTGGATAAACTCCACGATTACTTGTATGGGGTCAACTTTGAAGTGCGTACAGACAATAATCCATTGACATACATAACGACCACCGCCAAACTGAACGCTGCTGGCCATCGATGGTTAGCATCTCTCGCAAACTACAGATTTACCTTGAAGTACAAGCCTGGGCCGCTAAACATTGGAGCTGATGCCCTTTCTAGAAGGCCTGGACTAGGGGCCACCCCGGATGAGGACATTTGGGAGGAAATTCCTGGGCCAGGAATGCGAGCCCTGTGCAACACCGCAGCTATAGTGGGGAATAATGTGGCCTTCTCTGAATTACGTGTCGTGGATTCATTGGGATGCCAATCCAAGGCTCTACCTGCTGCCTACTGTGATCCTGATGGGCTGAACGTCACCCCTGATAAAATTATCTCGTGGAAAGATATGATACAATATCAAATAAGGGACACAGTAGTGGGCCTTATCCGCCAAGCCGTGCAGAAAAACAAACTGGATATGCTGAAGCGTGCTCCAAGCGACGTGGTGCGATTCTCATGGGGGAAGCTGACAAATTCCAGCTGAACAACGGCCTACTCTATCGGGTGGTACAGTACCATGACCATCCCGAAAGGAAGCAATTGGTCCTACCCCGAAATCTACAATATATGGTCCTGAAAGCCTTACACGATAAACATGGCCATCTGGGTGTAGAAAAGACTTTTGGGTTGGTGCGTGATCGGTTCTTCTGGCCACGGATGCGTGAATCAGTGGAGCGACACTGTCGTCGGTGCTACCGATGTATCCAGCGTAAGACCCTCCCTACCAGAGCCGCCCCCATGGCTCATCTGAAAAGTTCGGGTCCCATGGACTTGGTGTGCATGGACTTTTTGTGTATTGAACCTGACACCCGAGGCATCAGTAACGTATTGGTCATCACCGATCACTATACTCGCTACGCTCAGGCCTTCCCCACCAAAGATCAGAAGGCCATCACGGTAGCTAAAGTCCTATGGGAACGGTACTTTATTCATTATGGGTTGCCAAACCGTCTGCACTCGGATCAAGGTCGGGACTTTGAAAGCAACATCATTAAAGAACTGCTTAAGCTACTAACCATTTCTAAGTCTCGAACCACACCATACCACCCAGAGGGGGACGCCTTACCGGAGAGATTCAACCGGACTCTCCTGGACATGCTCGGCACGTTAAAAGGATCTCAGAAGAGAGAATGGAGCAAACATGTGGAATCTTTGGTGCATGCCTACAATTGCACCCGCCATGAGTCCACAGGGTTCACTCCTTATTTCTTGATGTTCGGGCGAGAAGCGAGACATGCAGTTATTTTCTCTCCACAAGGGGTTCTGGTTACACTGAACACAATAAGTTTATGATAGAACTTCTGCAATTTGTCTTATGTCACAATTTCTTTCTATTTGATGGAACACTATACCACCAGACCCAGGGAACAGCGATGGGCACCTCCTGTGCACCAACATATGCCAATCTGTACCTGGGCTGGTGGGAAGACCAACATGTGTTCAGTGACAGATTTGCACAATATACGCAATACATTGATTTGTGGATTCGATTCATAGACGACATATTATTGATTTGGCATGGTCCGGCATGGTCCGGGTACTGTATTGGTTGAATTTGTGTCTCTATTGAATGTCAATGATTTGAACCTAAAATTAACCTCTGAGTATAATGCAACAGAAATAACATTTCTGGACTTGAAAATAAGTAAGGACCTAGATGGCAATGTGCAGACCACAATCCTTCTGGCGGCCACTAGCCACCATCCTCCATCTTTAGTCAAAAGTATCCCCATTGGGCAATATTTGCGACTACGCCGTAATTGCTCTACTTTTAGAGAATTTCACACACAGGCCCAAGACCTGAAAGAACGGTTCTTAGATAGGGGATACTCTATGGCTACATTGAAAAATGCATATCATCGTGCTAGAGATAGTGATAGAGCACAGCTACTGGGTCCTAACATTAAACCACCAAATATTCAGGTTCTTTGCATTGGAACTTACAATTACAGGTGGCATGAGATCAAAAAGATCTTCTCGAAATACTGGCATATTTTAAGATCGGATGATGACCTTCTAAAATTCTAAAAGGTACTCCCAGTATCACTAGCAGAAGATCTGCTAATCTGCAGGATGGCCTTGTGCATAGTCATTTCAAACGCCCTATATCATCGACTTGGCTAATACCTCCACCAAAGGGCATGCACAAGTGTAAAAACTGCAAAGCATGTCAATACATCAATCCTGAAGCGGGCCTAGCCTGAATGGGCGGCACAGCAGGTGACCGGGGGGCTCGGCCTCCCCGAACCGGATTGGCCGCAAGAGCGGCCAGGGGAGGGGCTGCAGGGATATAGCCAGCAGCCAGGAGGGAGGTCCGGCCTCTTGCTCCTGGCTGGCTAAGGATTTGGACGTCCCTCTCCTCCCCTGCAAGCTACAGTAAGGTAAGACCCCCGAAAGGGGGGTCAATCCTGGGCACTCCCCCCTCCTGTATAGCCGCGATTTTTGAATCGGCGGTGAGGGGGGAGGCGGGATGCAGGGAGGAGAGGGAACCCGTGGTGCATCTGCCCGTCCCCATCCTCCAGCTGCAGCGCGCAGCATGGGGCTGGGGAGGTCAGTGCTAAGCTGCGCCGGCCGGGTCTCCACAGAGCAGGCGGGCAGGGGGCCTCAGCGCAAGGGAAGGAGGTTGCGTGTGGGGTTTGCCAGGGAGGGCACCGGGTCTAAGGGGTCTCGCTACTCACCCGGAGCGTGCTGGATGGACGGCCACACGCCGCGTCCCCCCCCCTCGCGGCGCAGGTCAGGGACGGCACAGGCCACTTCAGGGATCACTCGATCCCCAGGGACTCCCCCCCCCACGATTGCCGCGCCGCGCTAACGGGCGGCGAGGGGGGGAGAGGCGTGGTTTGCAGAGGGACTCTGCGGCGCGATCAAGAGGGGAGGGACAGCGGTTGGAGCATCCTTCCTCTCCCGGCGCTCCCGCGAGGGTTCGGGCAGCTGTTCCCGCAGGAGGGAGGCCGGGACTCCTGCTCCCACGTGGCGTCTGATCGCAGGGGAGGAAGAGGCAAGCGCGGGGGCAGGTCCCTCGCAGGACTCCGGTATAGCCGCGATTTTCGAATCGGTGGCGAGGGGGGAGGCAGGACGCAGGGAGGAGAAGGACCCCGAGGCGCAGCTGCCTGTCCCCATTCTCCATCTGCACGGAACACGTGGGCAAGGGAAGTGTCCAGCGCGGGGGAATGGGTGCAAGGAATTGACCGGGCAGCAGGAGGCCGCGCGGGATATGCGCAGGGAGCGGGTCACAGCGCGGGAGAAGAGGGATTGTATGAGGGGGGCGGGGAGGAGGCAGCCTCTTCCTCGGGGCTCACGCAGCGGGGCGCTAGGGGTAGCGGTGACGCGGGGTGAGCGCGGTCAGAGGGGTGCGGGTGTACTAGGAGAGGCGCCGGGTTCCTGCTCCCGCGGGTTTCCTCCCCCACGTGGCGCCGCGTCCCGCTAAGGGGTAGTGGGTACACGGGGGGAGCAGGACAAGGGGGGCCGGGCAAGGGAGGGAGTCCTTGGGGTCACGTGGTGCTCCCGCGAGTTCGGGCAGCTGTCCCTGGGCGGCCTGGGCAGCAATCACCCTTTAGTCGCGCGGTTCCCCCCCCCCCAGCAACAGGGGGGGGGGCGGGGGAAACATGGGGGGGTCCAATGGGCCCAGCAAGGGGCACAAGGAACGTACAGCGCAGCGCTGGAGGAAAGGTGGATACCTTGGGGGGAGGAGGGGGGGGGGCGAGCACATGGCAGCTCCCCCCCTCTCCTTTAACGACCAGCAATAAAGATTGGCGGTGTTTGGGGTCAGATGCTTTATTTCACCCCATCCCCCCCCCCCTCTCCATTAATGAATTGTGCAGTGCTGGGTTGCCAATAAAGATTGTTTGTGTTTGGGGACAGAAGTATGCATGCCTTTGGTTGGGGGGGGGGGGGCACTTACAGGTCTTAAGAATAGTACCACACGCACTGGGATTGGGGGGTGGCCAATTGCTTAGGGCATAAGTATTCGCCAGACGCGCGGGGGCTAGAGAGCATGTCATTAAATTAAAAAAAAAAAAAAAAAAAAGCTATTTCAGGGGATGCAGGAAAGCCACCAGGCGTTCATAGTATATGAACCAGTGGGGTTATGCATATGGTTATATACGGTATGTAAATCAATCGATCATGTTGCCAATATTAAATAGTTCACCGTTATGTCGTCAATGTTAAACAGTTCACATACGATATTTCATGGTTCTTTAACACCGGAAGTCACGTAGGATATAGAGGTATATACATATAGACATATATACATATTAAAAAAAAAAAAAAAATGGTTAGACAAGGGGTAACGTGTAATTTTGTTATTACAGCAGTTGCGCAGAAAGGCAAAGCACCGGCACGCAGGGCTTTTGGGAATGTCTTTACAGACCAGTATGATGCGGATCTTGGCGGAGGCACAGGACCACGACGAGGGGTGGCTGCACCAGCAAGTGCGGGCATTGATGCAGGGGCCTGGAAGCAACCAAGGAGGGTCGAGCAGCCGGGAGGACGCTCAAGCGGACTGGGAGGCCACGTGCGCCGGGGCATGGCCGTCATGAAGCGACGAAGGCGGTCCTAGCGGCGGAGAACGACATCCGGTCAGGTTGCTTACAGGGAAGCAAAAGGGTAAGTCAGTGGTGACTGGGGAAAAAGCCACAGCCTGTCACGGGAAAGGCCATGGGGAAGGGGACGCAGCCTGGAGGGCAAGCGAACGGAAGGTGGCAGTTGGTCTCAAAAAAAAATTTTTTTTAAAAATTTGCGCATAATTATGTATATGTATATATATACGTAGGTATGAGCATAGGGTTGAGGCCAACATGGAGGGAAGACCCCACCGCCGGGCGCGGGGAGAGCGGTGCGGGTCGGGCCGCGAGCTGATCGACAGACGGGCCATGGTAGGGGCGAACGGCGCTCAAAGTGGAGGAAAGGAGCACGTGGGGCCCACAAGGGGCGCGTGCGGGGGTGGGCTGGAGCCCTGGATGGCGGCTTCCGGTTAGGTCGAATGAAGCCTGCGGGGGGGGTTTCAACATTGTTTCTCTTACAGGAAAGGCGGGACCGGTCGGGACACGTTCGACCTCGCTTCGCTGCGCTGGTACGTCGTCCACGACTCGGAAACAGACGGAGCGCCCTGGCGGGCCTGCGAACAGAACTCGGAGGGGCAAGGGCCTCGAAGTTGGTCCCGACAGGCGGTTCACATCGCCGCCGGGGACAGGGATACCAAAGGGTAAACGTATGAGAGCTACGCATATAGGGGGGGCTACCTTGCCGGGCATCCGCGGTTCCCCAATACCGGAGAGTTCGGTAGCGGGGGCGGCGGGCAATGCCGAGGCGAGAATCATCAGCATAGTGGAGAAGGCCGTTCAGGCGGCGTTACTAGCGGCAGGCGTAGGCAAGGCTAGCGAGGCGCAAGGAGGAACAGCAGCAGGCGCGAACCCCGGAGCAGCAAGCGCGTCAGCTAGGGCGACTCAGGAGCATGCTGCGGCAGGGGAGGAAGGCGCTAGCGGGGGCGGGGGTCAGCAGCTAGCCAGGTAGCGGCAGGGCAGGGGGCGGGAGTAACAGCAGCGGCTAGCGCAGTAGGAGGAGCAGCGGAGGGGGCGGGGACCGGGGTGCCAGTAGCAACGGCAAAATCAAAGAGGGTAGGAGATGCGGCATATGGTGATTCATATACAGCGGTCACCCGGTCCCTGGGCGCGCACCTGGCAGACGTGGTGAAGGAAAGAATTTGGGCAGGGGACTTTGTTGAGTTATTGACGTTGCTTCCTGGGTACAACGATGCAGTAGCGAGATCCGAAAAGAAAGGGGAAGCTAAGAAGGACGATGTAGAGAGACGGTTGTACCCACGCACTTTTGGTAACTGGGTGCAAGCGTTTGGGATATTGGCAGGCGTAGTGGGGGAGAAGCAGCCACATTTATGCACCGCGCTGTTTAAATATCAGGACATCATCAGGAAGGCTTTTCAAAAACATGGGGGGATGGGATGGTGGACATACGACGTGGAATTCAGGCAAAGTATGCAGGAGAATAAAGGGGTGGTTACGTGGGACCGTAAGGACGTCGACCTATACTTAGATCACATTTCGGGGGGAGGAGGTTCAACCTCTCGCGGGGCAGGCACGCAAGGGGACACTGGCGGTAACAATTCACAGGAGGGTTTGGATTGGTTCGTGCGGCCAGGAAGGGGACGCGCAGTCGGTAAACAGTCGGGCATATGCTGGGGTTTTAACGAGTCAAAATGCAGATTCCCTAATTGTCATTTCCAGCATAGCTGCGCCGGGTGCGGGGGCCAGCACCCCAAGTCCAAATGTTATAAGAAGGACAGTAAAGGGGTGAAGGGGGAGGGCGCGAACGCCAATTTCGGTAAAGAATATGGCGCTTCGGCAGGAAAGGCACCCCAATAAAGCGGCAGCCGAGTTTGGGCAGAAGGGGTTGGGAGGCAGCGAGCGAGGGTATGATGGTACGGGCCTGATTTAAGGGGTGGTTAAACAGGCCCGTCGGTGGCGGCAGTTGGGGGGGGGGGGTAGGTGCTTGTCCTGCCAGAGGGGGCTTGGGGCTGGTAAAGCAGGTTGAAGCGAGGGGGCAGGTCACCGGGACGTACTTCCGGGTGCCCCCTCTTGCATTGCCCAGCACCGAGCACTTTCTGGCGCGGACGGGCAGCACGCTACCTCAGTTATGATTATGTTTATTATTAATAAACAAAGCCGCGGCCATTTTACCTCCAGACCGTGTCCTCTCTTTATTTGGTACGTTACATAGAAATAATTCTAGGTGAGGGGGGGAGCTCGCGCCTCCCTGGTCATGAAGCGGGCATGGCTAATATCATCGACTTGGCTAATACCTCCACCAAAGGGCATGCACAAGTGTAAAAACTGCAAAGCATGTCAATACATCAATCCTGAAGCGGGCCTAGCCTGAATGGGCGGCACAGCAGGTGACCGGGGGGCTCGGCCTCCCCAAACCGGATTGGCCGCAAATAGCGGCCGGGGGAGGGGCTGCAGGGATATAGCCAGCAGCCAGGAGGGAGGTCCGGCCTCTTGCTGCTGGCTGGCTAAGGATTTCCACCATCCTTAGTTTAACGCAGGATCTGTAGTTGCTTGGCAGGTTAACAATTCTTTATGTTGCAGGAAGCGAAAATAAATCGGCATACACAAGGAAAGATCCGGACGGAGCGGTTATTGCGGGGCCAATTTGCTTTTGTCGCGGCGGCAGTTGGGCGGGGGGGGTAGGTGCTTGTCCTGCCAGAGGGGGCTAGGGGCTGGTAAAGCAGGTTGAAGTGAGGGGGCAGGTCACCGGGATGTACTTCCGGGTGCCCCCTCTTGCATTGCCCAGCACCGAGCACTTTCTGGCGCGGACGGGCAGCACGCTACCTCAGTTATGATTATGTTTATTATTAATAAACAAAGCCGCGGCCATTTTACCTCCAGACTGTGTCCTCTCTTTATTTGGTACGTTACATAGAAATAATTCTAGGTGAGGGGGGGAGCTCGCGCCTCCCTGGTCATGCTAAGTTCTTCATGACTCATGACAAATCTGCAACATTCGATATCAGACACCATATAAGTTGCAAAACTATCAATGTACTATATTTGATCAGTTGTGATTGTGGCCTCAGATATGTTGGCAAAACCATCAGGGAATTTAAAAAACGAGTACTTGAACATATAAACTCTGTCCATAATAAATTAGACACACCAGTGGCACGCCATGTAAATAATATTCATCAGGGAGATATTAAGTGCCTATCATTTACAGGCATTGACCACATTAAAAACAACATACGTGGTGGTGATATAAATAACAGACTATTAAAACGTGAGGCTGAATGGATATACAAATTAAGAACTTTGAATCCTCAAGGGTTAATTGAGGGTTTTACATATACTCCATTTATTTGATCATTAGTGGAGTGGATAGTATGTTTATTCATCCATAGAAAGTCTCATACAAATAACACCTTATATATCTGTTATTTATTGTATATACCCTCTATTTACTGGCAAGCAAACAAGCACATCCCCTCATTATGGAACAAGTATAGCTTTATATGCATTTCATTTAGTACGTGTTTAAATGTTTTTAACCTGCTATGATTGCGTTTTGCCACGTATCACAGAACAGCTACTCAGTATCTGCCAGTTTGGCATAGTTTTGTAAGCCTCCCACAAGCCTACATGCACGAGCTTCTGTCCCACATCCAGGTGACTCTGTAACCCTCATTATACCTTATTTTATTGTTTAAAATCAGTGTGTACCTCTTTAATAACTGCTGTTCTAACATACAGTACCCTACTGATCGGCATAAGCGTTGCGCAAGCATTCCATTGGCCCGTTGGTTGCTATGGCAACCTGTGACGCTATATAACACGCTTCCGACATCAGCTGGTTATCACTCGCCCCTGAAGAATCTCCGTCAAGGAGGGAAACGCGTAGGGCGTTTTGGCGTGGTGACGTCAGCGTGAAGGAACTGAGAGAGACTGGTAGTATCGTTACATTGTGTCTGTGTTCTCTGCTGTTGCTCAATTTTAAACGCGATCGCATCCAGGTTATAGCAGGCTCTATTCACTCAGTGGTTTAAGTTCTAGCCTGTCTCTGCACTGTCAGCTATTGTGTTATCTTGCCTTGTGGTTATCAGATATCTAGTTGCGAATTGTTGCGATTCACGTGACATTTAACACTAGTACAGCTAGCCTGTCAGCATCTGTCAGAGCCACTCATTCACTTGTGAATTGTTTTGTGAATTGTTAAAAGGGCTCTGTGTGCAGTGATTTTGCTGGGGACAAGTACTCACAGTATTGATTATATTTGGACGGCATGTCCATAGACCACAGTAATAATTTGTTTACCGCTTTAACAATTAGCAGAGTGTTTAGTATCAGCTTATCCTGGTTTTTTATAACCAGTAGCTTTCCTGTTATACCATCTGTGTATAGTGTTTGTTAAATGTCATTGGGCGTAGAATCAATCCATGTACCACCATTATTTAGCATGTACTACCTGTTATTGAGTTGCACATACAGTGACAATAACTATCTATTAGCTTAAATATTATATTTATTAGCTGAACACTGTTTTGGGCTATTATATCAATACAGGTTGGTTTGATCGGTATGCTACGCCACATGACGCACAATACACTTATACAGGGCAAGCACCTTTGAGCTCTCACAGCAGAGTAACCCACTCCCTTATCAAGGCCAATTTGGTATCCATTGCTTTTGCTAACTTATTTAGGCACAAGCACACTTTACTATATACCTTAGCCATCTATCATCTCTCCATTCCCTCTCGCCTCAGTACATTATATGTAGTTAATCAAATTCACTTTATGTTACGAACTTATTTTATTAAATTTATTAATTAAATGTTAAGTTTTAATTGCCAAGGAGTGCACTCCCAAATGAGCTTCTAGCTGCTAAGCGTTGGCAATAAATATGCCTTCACTCTACAGCTGTTGTTAATTTAAGACCCTCCCTACCAGAGCCGCCCCCATGGCTCATCTGAAAAGTTCGGGTCCCATGGACTTGGTGTGCATGGACTTTTTGTGTATTGAACCTGACACCCGAGGCATCAGTAACATATTGGTCATCACCGATCACTATACTCGCTACGCTCAGGCCTTCCCCACCAAAGACCAGAAGGCCATCACGGTAGCTAAAGTCCTTAGGGAACGGTACTTTATTCATTATGGGTTGCCAAACCGTCTGCACTCGGTTCAAGGTCGGGACTTCGAAAGCAACATCATTAAAGAACTGCTTAAGCTACTAACCATTTCTAAGTCTCGAACCACACCATACCATCCAGAGGGGGACGCCTTACCGGAGAGATTCAACCGGACTCTCCTGGACATGCTCGGCACGTTAAAAGGCTCTCAGAAGAGAGAATGGAGCAAACATGTGGAATCTTTGGTGCATGCCTACAATTGCACCCGCCATGAGTCCACAGGGTTCACTCCTTATTTCTTGATGTTCGGGCGAGAAGCGAGACTTCCGGTGGATATACGTCTGCGGGTATCTACCGATGGGGTAACCAATATGACGCACTTCCGATACGTACAAAGGCTACAAGACAGTCTGCAAAACGCCTACCAGTTAGCCGAGAAAGCTTCTGCTCGTTTGAACGCTGATAACAAAAGACGTTATGATCATAAGGTCCGCCATCGGGAGATTCGTCCTGGCGATGCCGTTCTACTCCAAAACCTAGGAGTCCCCGGCAAACACAAACTGGCTGATCGCTGGCGTGACGGAGTCTATGAAGTCAAATCACAAATGCCAGGGCTCCCAGTATATCGTATAAAAGACAGTGATTGCCGGGTAAAAAGCTGGCATCGAAATCACCTCCTCCCTATTCCACAAATGGATGAAGGAGATACAGAGATACCGACTACATCTTTAGATGGAGAGTTAGAACCAGTAGAAGCTAATGAGGAAACTAGTCCGGTCAGAATGGAGAGCCCCTCTCACAGGGAACCACAACACTCCGCGGCACCTCCCGGCAGAGCTACGGGTAAAGGGCCTCAACAAACAACTTTTCATAAAGGAACTCCAATGAGTAGACCCCTGGATCCTCGAAGCCCATGCTTCATGCTGCAAACAGACTTTTCAGAGACATTTATACCCTCAATGGGAGAAGCTGAGCCTCAGGACTATGCACATTACTCTCCAGAAGAAGTAGAGCCAGAGCTTCGCAGAAGCCAAAGAATGAGGCACCCTCCCAATCGGGTAGCTTACGATTCATTTGGGGGACCCCACTATGAGGCTCAGCAGTGGTCACGGACCAAGATACAGGCCGTTATTGTGATGTTCACGCAATTGTGTAATCTCATGTAGAGCATTGCATGGTGTTACGTTATATAATTGTACTACATTTTTTTTTTATTATATAGTTTCTGTACATGGTTATGGTTGCAACCCAAGCAAGGTCGTTGGGATTTTACCAGGGGGAGTGTATAGCCCTGGTCCCCTTTGGCTACCAGAGACCCCCTCCTTTGCCTCAGCGCAGGCGCGGGTGCCACCGGACCCAGCGACGGACCCGCCGGCTGTTTCCAAAGGTGGGGGCGTTTTGAGTCTCGGGAGGCTCGGCGGCGCACCCGGCTAGCGGGGGCCGCCATGATGGTTTGCATGCGTGGGCACAGTAATCGCGCATGAGAAGTGAAGTGCGGGAGTTGCGGCGGCCATTCCAAAGTCACGCATGCGCAGTGCAATTGCGCACGCGGCCCCAATGTTACAGCAGCATCCACGGGACTACAACTCCCATGAGGCCTAGGGAGGAAAGCCCCAGGTGACCCAGAACAGCCAATAGGGCTCAAGGATTCTCAGCAGTTGCTTTTGAGATACAGTTGGCAGTTGGCATTTAACCGTTGGAGCAGGGAGCTAGTGAGTGAGGGTGCAGGGGAGCAGTAGCCCCTTGCACTAGGCCAGATAACCCCCAAAGGCCCCAGATAACGATTACCCTTGCCCCAGTTTGTTGATTGCTTCAGGGACAGGCCTTAGAGAAGGAGATATGCCCCTTTAGCTATTTGGTTAAGTAAAGATACACTGTGGCGCGCAGCCTGATTTCTTGGTCTGGGCTCAGACCCTTCTATATATACAGACTATCTTACCAGAGACTAATATATATATATATATAGACTATCTTCACGGAGGCCACGCTAAGCAGCGACTGCGGCCTGCCAGCTGCAGACGGATCCCCTTCAAGGTACAGACGTTGCTGAGCTGCGGTGATATTATCCAAGCTGGAATTCACCCCACGCGTAGGAGGACATCACGTCGAATCTGGCAAATCCAAACCCAGTTGAATAGCGGCACCTGTGGCCTGGAGCCCCGGGCAGATACCTTTAGTAGTGCACTAACACTTAAAGGGATAGCGCTATCTCCAACACATTGAGTGGGTGTGGACATAAAGGGACATCAGGGGATTGGTGCCCAGCACCCAAGGTACTTTGGAGGAGGGAATATTTATGGTGATGTGTGCACCCAGTGCACTTCTATGTGTATGACTATATGCATTATTCTGTGTGGTACAGGTACCGAAGTTATTAGAATTAGCAATAGTAAACAGTTATTAGCATACACTGTGTGCGTGTTTTATTATTGTGGTTCCTGTAAGAGGACCATCCCACTAAGGTGGGAGCCCTTACAGGTGGAGGCGCTGTGTTCAACGAATGATCATGTAACCCCAAGCTCCCAGTGGCGGAGGTTCAGGCCTTCTGTGAGCCTATCACGTAACGCACCACACCCGGTAACACAATTGTATTTCCCCACATGGTCCCCATCTGCGATAGGGGGGGGCAAAAGGTGTTACAGGGGAAATGCTGCCACTGTAAAACATAGATAACAGACACATCTCACAGTCAGGGGGAGGGTCTCATGGTCAAATACACCCTTTCCCAGAAATCAACGTACAGTACATAGAGGAACTGTTTGCTGACTCAATTCATTTTTGGTATTAATTTTACAGTTATGTTATTAACTCAATGTTCTCATATTCATATTTTGTTTATCTTATATGCTTATGTAATGACGCACACGCCACCTCATACAGGGGGCGTGGGCTCAGTATTTTGGTATAAATATGTCTTGTAGGCCATATTCCGATGGGGAAGTTTTATTTTGAAACTTCCTTCTATGTGTGCACATGTACGCAAAATAAACTCATTTGTTATTTTGTGATCCTCAGATTTGTTTCTTTATTCACGCTCCGAACAGGGACCCAAATATACCGGAAGCTGAGCACCTAAAAAAACACTCTTCGGCCACTCAAACCTGTGCGCTCATAAGAATCAAGTTAAAAGGCACCTTTTGAGGAAAGCCTGAGTTTTAAATGTTTGAGTGATGGGTAGAGCAGTGTTTCCCAAAGTGTGCGCCCCGGCTAGAGGGGCGCGCGCGATCAGGGCCGCAAGCAGCGGGAAACAAGGGCTGCTAGTTAATTATTTTTTTTTAAAAACCTCTGAAGCCGGCACCGGGTCTCCCTGGCAGCGCCTGACCCTCCGCATGCTTGCTGATGCGTACGGAGGAGGAGAGACTTCCCCGAAGGGAAGCGGAGGAGCGGTCACGTGACCGCTCCCATCCAATGGGGCTGCAGCCTGCCCGGCATTGCAACTACAGAGCCACCAGACAGAGGCAGCACCAAGGTACAGAGCCACCAGACAGAGGCAGCACCAAGGTGTGTGTGTGTGTGTGTGTGCCCTAATTAATGAGCTTCAAGGTTAAAAGGCAGAACAGACAGCTTCCTGTGCTGCTGCTGTGCTGGTCTGAAGGCACACACACACAGACAGCCCTGTGAGATACTGCAAAGGGAAGCTGCAGGTACAGTGTCAAAAGTGGGGAAAGACCTTAGGTTTCCCCCACTGTTAGTTAGGGACTAAGCTGTATTAGTCAGAACTCTGAAAAGAGTTAGGTTTTTGTTTCTATTTTCTTACAAGTTAACCCTGTTCCTGCTTTGTACCTGGCAAATAAACCCTCCTGTGCATCAATACTACGTTTCCCTGCCTTTGATCTGGATGAAAGAGACTGCAACGTGGTGTGGACATCACAATTGGTGGAGTTTAATGCGGGCAGTCCACAAGGCAGTGAAAGTGGAAAATGGAGGCGTTTCTGTCCTCGCTCCAGTACAAGCAAACAGGAAATGCTGCTATTCTGTTGCGGGGTTTGCAGGAGATGTCAACATCCCATAATGAGAGCTTATAACAGATTACAAAGTTACAAACGGAAAGTACTGCAGCGTTAGTACAGTAGATGGCGTTGTCCCTACATCAGACGCTAAAAGATGAACAACACGAGACGCAACTTCGCCTACACCAGGAGCTCCGAGTCTTGGGGGAGAAAATTACCGCCCAGGCTAGCGTGGCCCCACAGGTCGCTCACCAGGTAAAATCGCACCTTATTCAGAAGATGACGATGGACGATGACGTTGAGGCGTACCTGTCTATTTTCGAGCGCACCGCAGCACGCGAAGGGTGGCCAGTTGAGCAGTGGGCTGGAATAATTGCTCCTTTCCTGGTGGGGGACTCGCAGAAGGCCTATTATGACTTGGAGCCAGAGCAGGCGGAAAACTATGAAACCCTAAAGGCTGAGATTATGGCACGGCTAGGTGTCACTGTCGCAGTTCAGGCCCAGCAGTTCCACTCCTGGCGTTACGATGCAGAAAAGGCTCCCCGCTCCCAAATCTACGACCTCATCCACTCGGCGCGGAAATGGCTCCAGCCTGACGAATGTACAGCCGCCGCCGTCGTCGAAAGGGTCGTCATAGACCCGTTCCTGCGGGGTCTTCCTCGCACCATCCAGAAGTGGGTCAGCCAGAATGACCCCCAAAGCGCAGAGCAGTTGGTCGCTTTAGTGGAACGCCACTTTGCTGCTGAGGAGATGGCCCGGAATACAAGTCCCGACGAGTTTCCCGGTCGCAGGTCCCCGCACATCAGGAGGTCCGGTAAGACTGTTCCTCGGCCTAGTGGCCCACAGGGACTCATAGACTCCCATAAAGGAGATGGAAATCCCACGGCCCATAGAAGGGACTCTAGCCCCACTCCTTCCAATAGACTGGAGAAAAAACCCAGACCCAGTTTTGGGAAGTACACTGAGTGCTACAAATGTCATGAACTTGGACATGTGTCAGCAGTTTGCCCTATGAACCTTGACCGAATGCAATGTGACATTTCTGTGGGGTATTTTTCGGGCGGGGTTCCTGCTATTAAACAGACTGTGATAGAGAAAGGTCATTTAGAGAGGAATAGGATGTGTGAAGTCAAAATAGATGGGATACCTGTAAGTGCAATGCTCGACACTGGTAGTACAGTTACGTTGGTCGCTGCACATCTTGTCCAGTCTGGGTTTCTACCAGGGGTCTCCTTACAAGTAACCTGTATCCATGGGGATGATCGCACTTACCCGGCTGCACGAGTGTACATAGAAAACCCCATCGGCCCAGTACATCATCAGGTCGGAGTAGTGCCGAATCTGATGTATTAGGTACTAGTGGGTCAGGATTTCCCATGGTTTTGGGAACTGTGGGAAAGGAAGTCTGATTGTGTTCAGGATGTGCCCTTGAGGTCTGAGGTTCCCGATCCAGTAGACCTTGGTTCTGTGTTAGAGGTTATGGCAGGTGAAAAACCTGAGGTTGAGGACACTCCAGAACTAGATTTTCAGGATTTACAGGTTGCTCCCGTAAAGTTTGCCTCTGCCCAACTAGACGATTTGACGCTAGTAAACGCCAAAGCCACAGTAGTGAGCATAAATGGGGTACCAGTTAATCTTGAGGTTACGCCATCACCACCCTACTTTATCTACAACAATGACTTGGTGTATAGGGTAGAAAGAGATGACCCTGACAGGTTAGAGCAGTTACTGGTGCCAAAGCCCTTTAGAAGTCAGGTAATGGACCTGGCCCATAGCCATGTCCTGGGAGGACACCTAGGGGTAAAGAAAACCACTGATAGAATAAAGGCACGATTTTACTGGCTGGGTCTACACAAAGACGTAGAATGTTATTGTGAGACATGTCCAGAGTGTCAAATGACCTCACCAGTAAAATCGTTCCGTAGTCCGTTAGTACCCTTGCTTATTATTGAAGTTCCTTTTGAACGTATCGGAATGGATCTGATAGGCCCATTACCAAAGTCAGCACGGGGCCATCAACACATTCTAGTCATTGTAGACTATGCCACAAGATATCCGGAAGCGGTTCCCCTCCGGAATACATCCGCTAAAGGCATAGCCAAAGAATTAATGTTGTTGGTTACTCGGGTCGGGATCCCCAAGGAAATATTAACAGACCAAGGAACCCCTTTTATGTCCCGGGTTACGAAAGAGCTATGCAGGTTGTTGAATATCAAACATTTACACACCTCGGTCTATCACCCGCAAACCGACGGTCTAGTGGAGCGGTTTATCAAGACTCTTAAACATATGTTGCGGAAGGCCATAGACCGAGATGTTAAAAACTGGGATTTTCTCTTGCCGTATTTATTGTTTGCCGTAAGAGAAGTCCCTCAGGCATCTACAGGTTACTCCCCTTTTGAGTTGTTGTATGGGAGACACCCACGAGGTATACTGGATATGCTCAAAGAGACCTGGGAAACAGAGTCAACACCCCACCGTAGCATAATCGAGCATATTTCCCAGATGCAGGATCGCATTGCAGCAATGTTGCCGATTGTGCGTCAACACATGCAGCAAGCCCAGAGTTCACAGCAGAACTCTTATAACCGGAATGCCAGACTTAGGGTGTTTGGGGCGGGAGATAAGGTGTTAGTGCTGGTACCTACAGTAGAATGTAAATTTTTGGCCACCTGGCGAGGACCCTACAAAGTCCTAGAAAGAGTAGGAGACGTCAATTATAAAGTTAGTCAGCCCGGGAGGAGGAAGCCAGAACAGTTGTATCATGTGAATCTCCTAAAGCCCTGGAAAGAGAGGGAAGCGTTGGTTACTGTTGTTCGGACTGTACCATCTAGGAAAGCCAGGGTGTGCAGCGCACAGCAGTAATGAAAGAGCAGGTCTTGCAAAAAAATGAGTCCTTTATTGACAATTCATATTGATGTGGGACAGCAGCAAACCTTCAACGCGTTTCATTCAAAAGAACTTTATCAAGAAGTGCTGTGTGTGTTTACACGTGAAACGCGCGCGTCGGCAGTTCTCTCTCTGCACACGCGGGAAGCTTGTTTATTCAAACATTAGAGTCTAAGGATATTGATCCGCCTTACCGCAATTCAGCTTCCCAAGCTGTGCATGTTTGACACGGGATCGCGCTGTATACCAGTACCGCGTGACTCTCTATGCTTTCAAGGAGTCTTTGCTAAACCCACCTTACAGACAGGCATGTCCTCGAGCACATCGGCACTGATATAACCAGGATCAGTGCTGATGTAGGGGACTATGCGATTACCAGTTAGACAGGCTCCCCACGCTATCATTGAGTGCATATATATTGCTCAATACTCTGAGGGGAAGGGGGGGAGGGGTGTTCTGGGGTATTGACCTCATCCTATATTAACCCCTTGTGTACCCCACTCCAGTTGGCTGTATTTGCTAGCAAGTGTATCTCCTCATTGATGAGTAGCTTCCCAGCTGCTCATGTGCATGTAATTAGCCCTAGTAGTCAGTGCTACCACCATACCTACCCTCTCTATACTGTGGGGGGGTGTCTTCACACTAGCCCCCACCACCTACGCAGTATACCACTCTGCCAAGTGTAAGGGTGACTACAAATGTACTGAGAGTGTGCATATGTGGCATTTTAGATATTATTCTGTCTGAACTATTAGATGCAATGCACAAACATCTTACAATTACCCACACCATACTGACAGTAGTGAGGGAGTGCCTATTTGGGCTTACATCACCTCCAAGGTGTATGGGTAATTACATGTAGATACCTTAGCTTGCTGATACTGCATTACCACACTTTAGTGCTTGACTATTAGTCTGCGCAGAAGAGTATGGGCAATCTGTGTCCTCTATAGAGATTTAACCTTGTCAACGCTGGTGAGAATATATATAGCAACCAGTGCAATCTCTATTTGGGGTAGATACATTTAGGTCTAACCTAACGCATTAAATACCAGATATATAGAGTGTATCCAGTAGAGCGCACTACACGCCGCGATACACTCACATAGAGACAGTCTCTTAGGTGGGCTTTCTCTGACTCCTTTCCTGCATTACAGGTAGCTATAACATATAGCAATTGATCCCGAGTATCTATCAGGGATCATACCATATCTACCCACCTAGATCCGGGTGGGTTACCAACAGATACAGTCACGTGCTGTTCTATAGAGTATTTAATTACGTTTTAACACCCTATTTTTTATTCATTAGTTATTAATAAAGTATTTTTAATATTATCATTATACAATTGTTGTGAAGGAGTGCTAGTAAACTGGGTTCTTTTTCTCTTTATTTACACTATTATGTCTTCACCCAGTTAGCACCTCACCAGGGTCAACACCAGCAGTGCGGGTTTTCTTTACGTGTAAAGCCTTCCTCGGCCTGGCTGGTTACTACGTTCGCTTTATACCAGACTTTGCCACCCTCTCGACCCCTCTCTCCTACCTAACGAAAGGGAAGAGTTCAGTCATGGTGAAGTGGTCTGACCAGGCGGAGAAAGCTTTCCAAAGCTTAAAAGACGCCTTATGTGCTCATCCCGTCCTGATCACCCCAGACTTCACCAGGGAATTTCAGGTTCAGTGTGACGCTTCCGATGTAGGGATAGGAGTGGTCCTGTCACAAAGAGTTGGAACGGAGGAACACCCCATCATATATATCAGCCGAAAGCTAACTGTCCACGTGAAGAGATATGCCGTAGTTGAGAAAGAGGGCTTGGCCATCAAATGGGCGTTAGAGACTCTAAAATATTATTTATTAGGGAGAAAATTTACCCTAATAACCGACCATGCACTTTTAAAGTACATGCAACAAAATAAGGAAAAGAATGTTCGGGTAACTCGCTAGTTTTTGAGTCTCCAGGGGTTCCAGTTCACAGTTGAACACAGGCCAGGCTCCAAACATGGAAATGCTGATGCATTGTCCCGAGTATACACCTCCCTATTTTCAAGTGCTCACCCGATAACGATTGAGCAATGGGGGGGGATATGTGATATATTGAAGCAAAAGGTGTTTGAGGGGAGGTACATAGGACCCAGCACCTTCCAGGGTGTGTTCCCTTCACTCTCACCTGAGCCCTAATTAATGAGCTTCAAGGTTAAAAGGCAGAACAGACAGCTTCCTGTGCTGCTGCTGTGCTGGTCTGAAGGCACACACACACAGACAGCCCTGTGAGATACTGCAAAGGGAAGCTGCAGGTACAGTGTCAAAAGTGGGGAAAGACCTTAGGTTTCCCCCACTGTTAGTTAGGGACTAAGCTGTATTAGTCAGAACTCTGAAAAGAGTTAGGTTTTTGTTTCTATTTTCTTACAAGTTAACCCTGTTCCTGCTTTGTACCTGGCAAATAAACCCTCCTGTGCATCAATACTACGTTTCCCTGCCTTTGATCTGGATGAAAGAGACTGCAACGTGGTGTGGACCTCACAATATATATATATATATATATATATATATATATATATATTGTGACAGAAACCAGGGGATGGTAATAAATTCCATATATAGGGCTCCCAGGATACTGAACAGTTTCTATCCTGTCTGGCCTGGGAGTGCAGCCTTATAATACATGCACTCCATCCCACAGTTTGGCAAGCGCTGGAACTGAGGGATTTCTGTCACCTGTCATGCTAATTAGAAATCAGGTATGTAAGACTGATTTCCTGTTTGCTCTTGTCTCTTCTCCAGAGCCTGGAAGGCTGCTGAACACAGTGGGGAGAAGCCCTTCCCCACACAGGTTCAATTGTTCTATTCATTTGGCTAAGTCTGCAAAAGTACCTTGTTTTGTTGTTGGAAAGTGGAAAAGCCACTTCCACCCTGAGTTAGGGAAATCTAAGTTAAGTTATCGCTCAGGTGAGCAGCTTTTGTTTTGATGTGTTTTGTTGTATGCACTGTGGCAGTCTCAGTGCCTGGGACTGAATAAACCAGGCACAGCCTGTTTAAAGGAACAGTACGTGACGCCTCCTCATTTAACCTACCCCAAAAGACCGTGTTCTAACCGTCCCGGACAAGCGGCGGAGCCCCGGAGTAAGCTGTTTGTCACATATGGTGGAGAATGCGGGCAGAACACTAAAAGGTCTGGGGGTTAAAGAACTTTAAAGGAAAAAAAAAAAAAAAAAAGTTTTTTTTCTCTCTCTCCAAACAAGATGGAAGACGTGGTGAGTGCGCTGGTACGCAATGTCGCTGTCCAGAAAGACGCGAATGAAGCCCAGCAACAGGCGAGTGAAACCCAGCGACAGCTGTTAATAGCCCAGCAAGAGACTAATGCAAACCAGCAAGAGACTAATGCACTCCAGCAACAGGCGAATGCAAACCAGCAAGAGACAAACCGCTTGCTGAGAGAGGAGCAACAGCGGTTCGCTCAGGGCTTACAGCAGGAACTCGAGATCCTGAGGGGGACTATCAGTAACCTTCCACTGGCAGCGGCAGCCCCAGTTCCGAAAATGACCAGGGCAAGCCACTACCTTCAGAAGATGGGACCCTCGGATGATGTGGAAGCCTATCTTCTCACGTTTGAACGCACGGCACAGAGAGAGGGATGGCCAGAAGCTGAGTGGGCTGGTCTAATCGCACCCTTCCTAAGTGGGCGAACCCCAGAAGGCTTACTTTGATCTAGAGCCAGCCGAAGCTAACGTCTATGCAAAATTGAAGTTCGAGATCCTCGCCCGCCTCGGCGTAACCACGGCTGTTCGCGCCCAAAGGTTTCACGCATGGTCCTTCACGATGGATAAAGCCACCCGAAGCCAGATGTATGACCTCATCCACCTCGCCCGGAAGTGGCTACAACCCGAGATCAACTCAGCAAGCCACATCGTGGAACGGTTGGTCATGGACCAGTTCTTGAGGAAACTTCCCTCTGCCTTACGCCGTTGGGTCAGTCGGAGTGACCCCCACAATGCGGATGAGCTTGTGGCCCTCGTAGAAAGGTACAATGCAGCAGAAGAGCACCCGCAACCAACAGTCGTGGAGCAACCCCACTACCCGAGGTTCCAGGACTCTTCCAGAGACGGTAAAAGGGTACCGGGGTTAAGGGGAGCTGAAGAGCGGCGACCACCTTCACGCAGCACCAGCAACAGTGGTTCGCACACTAAGGGCAATAGCCAACATGGGGAGCCGGGAAAAGGCTCTAAGTGGGACACAGACTATGTACCTAAATGTGTAAATTGTCATGAGAGGGGCCACACAGCAAAAATCTGCCCACTAAATGATGAGCCCATGCAATGCAACAGCGTGGAACCTTATTCGCTGTTGTCCCAATGTATGCGCCCTAGCCCAGAGGACCCCTTGAATAACCATCTGTGGGCATTTGTAAAGGTTAATGGTAAGAGGGTTCGGGCACTTCTGGACTCTGGGAGCATGGTCACACTAGTGTCCGAATACCTCTTGCCCATTAAGAAGAAACAGGGAAACAGGTCACAGAGAATGGCAATTTGTTGTATACATGGGGATAATCATGAATATTCCACTGTTGATGTTTTTTTTGAAACAGAGTTTGGTTCTTTAGATTTCAAGGTGGGTATTGTACCCAAACTGGCACATGATGTGTTAATAGGGACCGACTTTCCCCATTTTCTAAAAATGTGGTCCCCCGCTCAGAATAGCGCCCAGAGTTCAATAGCGGACCATAACGAAGTATTAGAAGAAATAAATCCTTTCCCGTTTTCAGAAATGGAGGTTGATGAGGGCCCAAATAAGAAGGGGGGAAAGGAGGAGTGCTGTAAAATTCCCTTCCCCATCACTACTTTGGTAGGGAATACCCCAAATCAGGATGTTGATCAGACACTTACCACCCCAGAACCGGATAAGACCCTCGCTGACCTAGAGGTCAGTCCTGGGAGTTTTAAGAAGGCCCAGTGGGAGGACCCCACATTAGCGGTAGCAAGGGGAAATATACGGGACCCGAATAGTACTCCTGGCCAACCAGATAGGTCGCTTGCTTACCCCTACTTCGAGGTAGAGAACGACCTAGTATATCGGGTTGATAAAAGGAAATCAGTTACAACTAAACAATTGTTGGTACCACGGACATTCCGTAACGTAGTATTACACCTCGCACATAGTCATCCATTGGGGGGACACCTAGGGGTGGAAAAGACAAAAGAAAAGGTTCTCCGAAGCTTCTATTGGCCTGGGGTTCTGGCAGAAATTACGAATTATTGTTCCTCATGCCCAGCATGTCAGATCACCGCCCCGTTCAAGGCGTACCGCAGCCCATTGGTACCCCTTCCCATAATAGAGGTACCATTTGACCGGATTGCTATGGATCTAGTAGGACCCCTAATAAAGTCTGCTAGGGGACATCAGCATATATTGGTAATATTAGATTATGCCACCCGATATCCGGAGGCAGTTCCCCTACGTAGCACCTCTGCCAAAAATATAGCAAAAGAATTAGTAGTTCTGTTTTCCCGGGTTGGAATTCCTAAAGAGATTCTATCTGACCAGGGAACACCATTTATGTCCCAAGTAACAAAAGAGTTATGTAAACTCCTAAAAATCAAGCATCTCAGAACCTCAGTCTATCATCCACAAACAGATGGTTTAGTGGAAAGGTTCAATAAAACCTTAAAGAGCATGTTACGGCGGGCGGTCGATAAAGATGGGAAAAACTGGGATTGTTTGTTACCATACCTGTTATTTGCCATTAGGGAAGTTCCCCAATCATCCACAGGCTTCTCCCCGTTTGAACTATTGTATGGCCGACACCCAAGGGGCTTACTGGATATAGCCAAAGAGACTTGGGAACACGAGGTTACCCCTTACAGAAGTGTAATAGAGCATGTTGCCCAGATGCAGGACCGCAATGCTGCAGTCCTACCCATAGTGAGGGAACACATGGAGAAAGCTCAAGAAGCACAGAGGAATACGTATAATAAGGGTGCTAGGGTCAGAATTTTTTTTCCAGGTGATAGGGTACTAGTTCTGGTTCCCACCGTGGAAAGTAAATTCCTTGCTAAATGGCATGGGCCATATGAGGTCTTGGAAAGAGTGGGAGAAGTAAATTATAAGGTAAGACAGCCAGGTAGGAGGAAACCTGAGCAAATTTACCATATAAACCTACTCAAGCCCTGGAAAGATAGAGAAGTCTTGTCAACCCTAGTAACCCCAGGTCCGTCAGAGAGTCAAGAAACTGACCCAGAGGTTAGCATAGCTGAAACCCTGTCCGTTCATCAGAAACAAGAGGTTCAGAATTTAGTGAGAAGAAACAAAGAAATCTTCTCTACACAGCCAGGTAGAACTAGCGTAATTGAACATGACCTAGTCTCTGAACCGGGGGTCCGAGTTAACCTTAAACCGTACCGAATCCCAGAGGCCAAAAGAGAGGCTATAAGTTTAGAGGTTAAAAAAATGCTAAAACTAGGCGTAATTGAGGAATCCCAAAGTGGGTGGAATAGCCCTATAGTCTTAGTCCCAAAGCCAGATGGTACAACAAGGTTTTGTAATGACTACCGGAAACTAAACGCGGTGTCAAAATTTGATACTTACCCTATGCCCAGGGTAGATGAACTTGTAGAGAGACTGGGCAAAGCCCGATATCTCACAACCCTAGACCTAACAAAAGGGTACTGGCAGGTTCCCCTCACAGAAAGGGCAAAAGAAAAGACAGCCTTCTCAACCCCAGACGGCCTCTTTCAGTATAGGGTGCTGCCTTTTGGCTTACATGGAGCTCCCGCCACATTCCAAAGAATGATGGATAAAATTTTAAAACCACATGCTCGGTATGCTGCTGCCTACCTGGATGATGTGGTAATCCATAGTGAAGATTGGCAATCCCACCTTCCAAAGGTCCAAGCTGTGCTCGACGCAGTTCGGCCTGCTGGACTAACTGCTAACCCCGCTAAATGCACCATTGGTCTGGAGGAGGCCAAGTATCTGGGGTATTCTATTGGCAGAGGTTTACTCAAACCCCAAACACTCAAAGTGGAGGCGATACAAGGTTGGCCAAGGCCAGTTACAAAAAAACAAGTAAGGACCTTTTTGGGGTTAATTGGGTACTATAGAAGGTTTATTCCCAATTTTGCGACTAAGGCAACCCCACTAACCGACCTCACAAAAGCAAGAGGACCGCTTATGGTAAAGTGGTCCCCCGAAACCGAACAGGCCTTTAGAAGCCTGAAAGAAGCTCTCTGTGCCCAACCAGTGTTGGTCACACCTGACTTCTCCAAAGAGTTCGTAGTCCAAACCGACGCATCTGAGGTAGGGCTGGGGGCGGTACTCTCCCAGGAGTCTCAAGGTGAGGAACACCCCATCCTTTATTTAAGTAGGAAACTAAATCCCCAGGAGAAAAATTACTCCATAGTAGAGAAAGAGTGTCTCGCAATAAAGTGGGCTGTAGAGACGCTCAAATACTACCTGTTGGGGAGAAAATTCCGGTTGGTCACAGATCATGCACCCCTTACCTGGATGTGTCAAAACAGGGAAAAGAATGCTAGAGTGACCAGGTGGTTCCTAAGCCTACAACCCTTTAAATTTTCTGTGGAACACAGGTCAGGGCACAAACATGGCAATGCTGACGGGTTATCAAGGATGCACTCCCTAATATCCATGGTCGCTCATCCCTCGGGGTCTGAGCTGGGGGGGAGGATATGTGACAGAAACCAGGGGATGGTAATAAATTCCATATATAGGGCTCCCAGGATACTGAACAGTTTCTATCCTGTCTGGCCTGGGAGTGCAGCCTTATAATACATGCACTCCATCCCACAGTTTGGCAAGCGCTGGAACTGAGGGATTTCTGTCACCTGTCGTGCTAATTAGAAATCAGGTATGTAAGACTGATTTCCTGTTTGCTCTTGTCTCTTCTCCAGAGCCTGGAAGGCTGCTGAACACAGTGGGGAGAAGCCCTTCCCCACACAGGTTCAATTGTTCTATTCATTTGGCTAAGTCTGCAAAAGTACCTTGTTTTGTTGTTGGAAAGTGAAAAAGCCACTTCCACCCTGAGTTAGGGAAATCTAAGTTAAGTTATCGCTCAGGTGAGCAGCTTTTGTTTTGATGTGTTTTGTTGTATGCACTGTGGCAGTCTCAGTGCCTGGGACTGAATAAACCAGGCACAGCCTGTTTAAAGGAACAGTACGTGACGCCTCCTCATTTAACCTACCCCAAAAGACCGTGTTCTAACCGTCACGGACAAGCGGCGGAGCCCCGGAATAAGCTGTTTGTCACAATATATATATATATATATATATAGTGTGGTGCATGTGTGGTGTATATTTATATGTGTGGTGTGTGTATATATACACACCCATATACACCACACATACATATATACACCACACATACATATATATATATATATATATATATATATATATATATATATATATATATACAGTGTTCGACAAACCTATACATTTGCTCGCCCCGGGCGAGTGGATTTAACCCCCGGGCGAGTAAATATTGGCCCAAGCAGCACACGTTTAGTACTAGGTGGCGAGTAGATTTTTTTGTGTGGCGAGTAGATTTTTTGGTGATTTGTCAACCACTGTATATATATATGTGTGGTGTATATGGGTTTGTGTGGTGTGTGTGATGTGTGTGCGTGTGAATATATTTATCAAAGTTGCACAATGTTAATAAATAATTTATTCTAACAACATGTCTTTTTTTTAATTTTTAAAATATTATATAATATACACACACACACACACACACACACACACACACACTGACAGCTACCAAGTGACACACACACACAGTGATACCCGCCTCCCAAGCGCGCTTGCTGTCTCCTCTGCCAGGACAGCAAAACGCTCCTGGTAGAGCGAGCGGCAGCAAGCAAGAGCGAGCAGCAGCACCTAAGCGCTTACTATGTCCCAGGCCGGAGGAACTATAGCCGCGCTGATTACAGATGCAGGGACTTTGTGCATCTGTTCAGCGCGGCTCAGCCCGGCTCAGCGATGCTGAATGCCCGATGCTGAGAGTGGGAGGCTCGGTGCGCACGCTGGAGGAGCAGCACCGGGAGACAAATGTCTCCCAGCAGCACTGCAGCCTCACACCCCCCCCCCCCCATTTCCCCACAGCACACCGGCTGTGTGTGTGTGTGTGTGTGTATTTGTGTGTGTGTATTTGTGTGTGTGTGTATTTATTTGTGTTTGTGTGTGTATTTATTTGTGTTTGTGTGTGTATTTATTTGTGTGTGTGTGAGTGTTTATTTGTGTGTGTATTTATTTGTGTGTGTGTGTGTGTGTGTGTATTTATGTGTATTTGTGTGTGTGTATTTATATGTGTGTGTATTTATATGTGTGTGTGTGTGTATTTATTTGTGTGTGTGTGTCTGTGTGCAGGGAGCTGCCTGCACGGATCTCCTGCCTTTCCTCCCTCCCTGAGAGAGTGAGAGAGAGAGAATGTGTGAGAGAGAGTGTGAGAGAGAGAGTGTGTCTGAGAGAGTGAGAGAGAGTGTCTGAGAGAGAGAGTGTCTGTCTGAGAGAGGTAGAGTGTCTGTCTGAGAGAGGTAGAGTGTCTGTTTAAGAGAGGTAGAGTGTCTGTCTGAGAGAGGGAGAGTGTCTGTCTGAGAGAGGGAGAGTGTCTGTCTGAGAGAGTGAGAGTGTCTGTCTGAGAGAGTGAGAGTGTCTGTCTGAGAGAGTGAGAGTGTCTGTCTGAGAGAGTGAGAGTGTCTGTCTGAGAGTGAGTGTCTGTCTGAGAGAGTGAGAGTGTCTGTCTGTCTGTGAGAGAGTCTGTCTGTGAGAGAGAGTGTCTGTCTGTCTGTGAGAGAGAGTGTCTGTCTGTCTGTGAGAGAGAGTGTCTGTCTGTCTGTGAGAGAGTGTCTGTCTGTCTGTGAGAGAGAGTGTCTGTCTGTCTGTGAGAGAGTGTCTGTCTGTCTGTGAGAGAGTGTCTGTCTGTCTTGAGAGAGAGTGTCTGTCTGTGAGAGAGAGTGTCTGTCTGTCTGTGAGAGAGAGTGTCTGTCTGTCTGTGAGAGAGAGTGTCTGTCTGTCTGTGAGAGAGGGTGTCTGTCTGTCTGTGAGAGAGAGTGTCTGTCAGAGAGTGTGAGGTCAGAGAGAGTGAGAGAGTGAGGTCAGAGAGAGTGAGAGAGGTCTGAGAGAGAGGTCTGAGAGAGTGGTCTGAGAGAGAGAGAGTGGTCTGAGAGAGAGAAAGAGAGAGAGAGAGAGAGACGTCTGAGAGACTGAGGTCTGAGAGAGAGAGAGGTCTGAGAGAGAGAGAGAGAGAGAGGTCTGAGAGAGAGAGAGAGGTCTGAGAGAGAGCGAGATAGAGGTCTGAGAGAGAGAGAGGTCTGAGAGAGAGAGAGAGAGGTTTGAGAGAGAAAGAGAGGTCTGAGAGAGAGAGAGGTCTGAGAGAGAGAGAGGTCTGAGAGAGTGAGGTCTGAGAGAGAGTGAGGTCTGAGAGAGACAGTGAGGTCTGAGAGAGAGAGAGTGAGGTCTGAGAGAGAGTGAGGTCTGAGAGAGAGAGATTGAGGTCTAAGAGAGAGAGAGAGTGAGGTCTGAGAGAGAGAGAGAGAGAGAGAGAGAGAGAGAGCGTGAGGTCAGAGAGAGAGAGACTGAGGTCAGAGAGAGAGAGAGATTGAGTGTGTTAGTGTCTGAGAGAGACACCAACTGCGCACTGCAACTGTTAGGTATGTATATACACCTTTGTTTTTACTTTGGGCGCCACGGAAAAATCCTGATCGCCTTGGGGAGCCTTGAAAAAATTCTGATTGCTTTGGGGAGCCTTGAACCGAAAAAGTTTGGGAACCACTGGTGTAGAGAGCCAGTTTTGAAGAGTGTCTCAATCTGGTTGATGGGTCACCTAGCAGTTTCAAATGAGTTTATTAATCTCTGCTCCTGTATCCATTTTAAAGTTTTAGAGTTGTAATGTTTTGTTAGGGACTAAGGTGAGTGTCCCGTCAAAAGTGTTTAATCTATCACCCTCACGTATGTTTTTCTTCTTTTTCTCTCTCCCCTCACCCCCCTTCCCTTTCCCTTCTCTCCCCCCCTCCCCTTCTCCCATCCCACCCTCCTCACTTCTCCTTTCCGTCCTTTCCCACACCCTCCCTTCCCATTTCCTCCCCCCTTCCTCCCCTTCTCCCCCCCAACCTCCCCTCCCCCCTTTCCCCCTCCCCCTACTTTTTGCCATTCTCTTCTTCCTCTTCTTTACCCATGACTCACATATATTTTATTTTTTCTATTTAGTCAGACATGCAGGATATAAATAATCATTGAGTTTATAAGGTCCTATGTTGAATGTCCAGTGGTTAGCTATTTTCTAACTATTAACTAATGATAGGTATATTTGTTTATTCATTATTTGCAATTTTTCCAAAAACAATTAATAAGTTCTTTTATATCTACGGACATATGTATGATAGAGTATATGACAAGACATTAATTTATTATATAAATAATCTTTCCAGTTAATGCTAATTGTTATATATTGTGATGATCTAATATTCAGCACTGTTGTTTTTAATTTTTAAAATCACTTCCTGGTTGGAGTGAGTTTTATTGTCTCACAGTTCATTTTGACAAATAGTCAAGGGAGTTCCGCGCTGCTCGTTTTTGTTTGGAATCCTATTCCCTTTGAACGTATGATGTGGAAGTTATCCAGTTATGTAGCTTTCCATTGTACTGTGTGTGTTTATAGTACCCATTTGTTTCCTGCCTCTGTTTTTGTATCATCGGTTCCAGCAGGCCAATTGTTAAGCTAAATTATAAACAAACCAAAAGCTTCTCATTGGTGGCTTAGCCGTCACGTCATAGGGGAGCTGAAGTTTCTGTTTCTCCGTGTGATTCCTGCTTATTTAAGAGATATCAGCTGTGTTTAATATTGTAATTACTCAGCGTCCCTGTCAGAGGGGGCGGGATGACTCTCATAGGCAGAGAGCGCCGATACATCATCACAGGAGGCGGGAACTGGGGGTATTTAAATTGTATGTTTATTGTGTATACCATACTCTTTGACAACGGCCCTTTGCGGCTGAAACGCGTCAGAGTTTGTTTGTTGCTGTTTTTTATGTGCCATTAAACGTTTTGTACTCAGCATGTTGCAAATTTGGTCCCACAAATTTTTTCTAAGGCAGCTGCACCGCCATCCAAGAAACTTTTGCATTGAATACCAATCCGGTAGGAGCACGCCCCACAGCACCTGGATCTCCAGAGACTTGTTCGTTTCCTTTTTCCTGTTTCCACTCTACCCATGGCCTGTGACACCCATACAAAATATACCCTATATAGAGGTTAGTGGGAGTCCACAAAGAGTGGCTTCAAGGGTTATTAGTGTTAACGACATACAAATACAAAAAGCTGTGTGTTTTGGAATTACTTCATTATTTGCATTGCATGGACGTTTCCTGTGAGCATTGCATAGGAGCACTGTCTCCTATTCCTCCACCTTAAAGTTATGCATGGCATGACCAGCTGACTGAAGTGGCAAAAATCAGGTGTGCAAGTATCAGCTTTTCCTTGCATTTACCCCACAAGCAATAAGTGGTCATAAGTCATTTCCTGATACAAACTCAAGTTTCTGTGCCGGCAAGTAAAATTGTTGTGCCCTTTATGAAGAGTTGTCAGATGGATTTAATACCCTAATGATTTTTTCCTGAATGATTACCTGTGTGAAAGATAAATCATGCTAATTATCACATGTGTACACAAATCACCATCCAAGAACTTGCAAGTACTAACAAAAACACGAATATTATTAATTGCTCACAATGAAGTTTAAAAGTCTAAAAGGTGCACACCCATTATAATACAAAGTGAATAACACTGAAAACAGGAGAGTTTGAGTGTCCATAGAAGGATTAAAGCTGCAGTTCGGTCTTTTTTTTTTTTTTTAATTTTTTTTTTTACTTCAATAGCTTCATGTGTGCAATCTCTATTTACCTAAAGAACTGTATAGCTGCAGGTCAATCCGTTCTCCATATATTGATCGGCGAAATTTGGCGACATTTTTAAAGCTGGGATTTGTTTATAATTTGCCTCCGGCAGTCAGTGGAAGACTCATGAATATTCATGAGTCTACCAGTGACGTGTGCTCGCTCCCGATCTGCCACTGTGTGGTGCCCCCTTCTGCCCAATCCCTGTGGCTGCGCGAAATGGAGGGGGCTTGCGCCGCCAGTGGGGAGGGGGGAGCGGGAGATGTGTTTCACTTCTGCTCCGATCCCTGTGCCTGCCTCCCTGCCTGCGCGGGAGATGCAGGGGGGTTGCGCTGCCTTGTGGGGGGTGGGGAAGGAAGGGGGGAGCGGGAGATGTGCCCCTTCTGCTCCGATCCCTGTGCCTGCCTCCCTGCCCGCGCGGGAGATGCAGGGGGGTTGCGCTGCCTTGTGGGGGGTGGGGAAGGGAGGGGGGAGTGGGAGATGTGCCCCGTTCTGCTCCGATCCCTGTGCCTGCCTCCCTGCCCGCGCGGGAGATGCAGGGGGGTTGCGCTGCCCCCGTAGGGGGTGGAGATGGGAGGGGGGAGCGGGAGATGTGCCCCCTTCTGCTCCGATCCCTGTGCCTGCCTCCCTGCCCGTGCGGGAGATGCAGGGGGGTTTTGCTGCCCCTGTGGGGGAAGGGGGAAGGGGTTGTGTCCTGGAGCAGTGGTGGCAGCAAGGTGGTAAGTATGTGTGATTATATGTGTGATTATATATGTGTGTGTGTGTGTGTGTGTATATATATATATGTGTGTGTGTGTATATATGTTTGTGTGTGTATATATATGTGTGTGTGGGTGTGTGTGTGTATAGTAGTGTGTCACCAGAAGTACCCAGTCACCCACCCTCTCCCTCTCCCGCCCTCTCAAACCCACTCACCCACCCACTCACCCACCCACTCACCCACTAGCCCACCCACTCACCCACCCACTCGCCCACTCACCCTCTCACCCTCTAACCCACTCACCCTCTCCCGCCCACCCACCCACTCACCCTCTCCCGCCCACCCACCCACTCACCCTCTCCCGCCCGCCCACCCACTCACCCTCTCCCGCCCACCCAGTCACCCACCCTCTCCCTCTCCTGCCCACCCAGTCACCCACCCTCTCCCTCACCGACCCACCCAGTCACCCACCCTCTCCCTCACCGACCCACCCTCTCCATCACCCACCCTCACAATCACCCACCCACCCTCTCCCTCACTCATTTATATCTGGCTTTTTTTACTAGATTAGTAAGGAACTATGAACAGTAACAAGGACTAGTTGTAGTAATGTATAAATGTAATACAAAACATAAACGGTTATGTCAAAAACAAATGCTATTAGTTCTTACTAGGAATTTATTCCATTTCTTTTTTTAAAAGGTGGGACTGGGGCGAGTAGATTTTTGGTGATTTGTCTAGATAGAGGTGTGTGTGTGCGCGCACACACACACACACACACACACACACACACACACACACACACACACACACACACACACACACACACACACACACACACACACACACACACACACACGCGGTCTGACAGAAGTATTCTCTGACTTCCTGTGTCTGCCGCTGCTACAGCGTAAATCCTCCCTACCGCCCTCCTGTCCCGCTCCTGTCCCATTCGCTGCAGGATGCCGTCCTTCTCTCCCTCCGCCGCCGGCTGCTGTCCTCTGCCGAGCTTCGCTGCAGGATGCCGTCCTTCTCTCCCTCCGCAGCCGGCTGCTGACCTTCGCTATATATACATATATACATATATACACACAGTATATATAAATAAAAAAAATAAAAAAATTAAATATATGTATATGTATATGTGTATATATATATATATATATATATATATATATAGAGTTCTTCAGTATTTATTTATACCTTTTTTTTATTTGGACCAACAATTTGTGTCATGGGACAAGCTTTCAAGAGTTTTCCTCTTCCTCAGGTCAAGCAATACCATAAATATATACGCACATAAACATGCGCACACACAGTGTATATCTGTGCGTGTGCGCATGTTTATGTGTGCGTGTATATGTGCGCATGTTTGTGTGCGTGTATATGTGCGCATGTATGTGTGCGTGTGCGCATGTATGTGCGTGGGTGTATATGTGTGCAAGTGCGCATGTATGTGTGCATGTGTATATGTGTGCGCATGTATATGTGTGCGTGTACGCATGTATACATGTGTGCATGTTTGTGTGTGTGTGTGTATATATGTGCGTGTGCGCATGTTTGTGTGCGTGTATATGTGTGCATGTATGTGTGCGCATGTTTGTGTGCGTGTATATGTGTGCATGTATGTGTGCGCATGTATGTGTGCGTATGTATATGTGTGCGTGTGCGCATGTATACGTGTGTGCATGTATATGTGTGCGTGTGCACGTGTATGTGTGCGCGTGCGCATGTATATGCGTGCGTGTGCATATATATCTATATCATACAAACACATACATACACACCTAAGCTCTGCAGGGTCCTGTGCCTGCAAAATGTCTCTGTAAAGTGCTATGTAAAACTAGCAGCGCTATACAAGAACAAGCCATTATTAATTTTAATAACACATTGAATTGTACACATTCACATACACACAAAATTAAATATACATATTGTTTACAGTATTATATATACAGATTTGATTTTAAATGAGTTGTTAATATTTAACATTAACTACACACGTGCAATGGCATAAGGTTTAATTAATTAATTCTGAGCTACTCTCCTTTTCTGCTGCTGCTCTGTCAGTTCTGGGGGAAGATCATGTGACCAGGCAATGACTGATACATTTGTGCTCATGCACGTGCATGGCTGTGGTGGGGGCAGGACGCACAAAGGGGTGTGCCAGAGCCTGTTACATTAAAGGAAGGGGTTGTGCCTTTCTAAAGGGTTGCTATAGAAACAAAAATGCTCGTTACATTAGAATACATAAAAAATTGTCTTTCAAAGTTGTTTTTTAAAAAAAAGAAAATGCTACAAGTATTTTCTCACAGTACAGAACTGATTTATTAAAAAACCCACACATGCAGGATATTGACTGAACTGCAGCTTTAAAGAATGCGGAAAAGAATGGGCATATTTTCAGCTCTGTCACTGGTGAAAGTTTAAAAGGTTTATTCGTTTTGGCCAGGCGAATAAGGTTTTTAAAACCAGGAGATACAGTATTCTTTTTCCTTCTGCTCAAATGTCTGCAAGAAAGAGAATCAGAATAACAGCAGCACAGATCGTGCCCCCACCTTTTTCTCCAGCTTGAGGAATGTGCAAAAGATACGAAAGTTAACTCAAAACTCTGGAGCATTAAAGTAGTTTTAAATTCAGGTTATTTATGAGAATAAAGTGTGAGGATCCGTGGATCGTGGCAGCCGTGGCGTGGCCTCCCCTCACCTCATGTTCCGGCCGCTACTGTGGGGCGCCCCCTGCGTCAGCTCCCTCCAGTCTCGGTGGTTGGGGGACTCCTTCCTCGTCCCCGTCCGGCACTTGCTGAGCCGCAAGCGGCTCGAGCTGTGACGGCTGCTGCTGTGCACGGGCGCGCACCCTCCTCTGTTACAGAGCGTGCGCCAGATCTTTTTAATTTATTCATTGCTCCTGCAGTGAGGCCCCGCCCCCAACACACACACAAAGTTCAATCAGGCTCAAAGACTGCTCACCTGTATTCTTCTTTAGGCAGCCTATCCAGGACAGCTCCATGCACTCCTCCAGGCCTGCCCCCTCTTCCTAGTGGTCAGCCGCACTTTATATTGCCTGTCCTGCCACTCATTCATTGCTTTACATAGTCTCCACTGCAGAGGTCTACTCTGGCACTTTCTCTCTCTATTTACACAGGACTCAACTTGGCTTGGCGGATGTCAACTCCTGGCTCTCTTACCCCGCTTGGACTCCGACCTTCCAGAACTCTCCAGTCCCCGACCTTGGCAATGGCAATGACTACGGAACCTCTTTCACCGGTACCGGCAAGAACTGCTAGCTAACACCACCTGGCCTGGCAACGCCTAAAACACCACACTCCGAACACGCTCCTTTTGCTGCGGGTGCGTGTTCCTTTACGTCCCCACCTCAGTATAAGGGATGGGTCTGGTCTGCGGGCAGCACCGGTGTAACATGAAGAGAAGGAAACGTTTATTAATTTAGTTGCAGGATGAAATTGTTTTGGAAATACCTGTAGGTGAGAAATGTTTTTTTTTTTCTTTTATTTGTTCATTATTTTTGTGATGTTGTTTGGCTGTGTATGAGAAAAGTTTTTGTATTGTGTGTTCTGTATTGTGTGTAACCAGTAAAAACACATTTCAATTTTATTTCTATAGGATAAGGATATGTTTGGGAATATTTTTTGTTTAAAAATGCTGGCAAAAGCTCACAAGCACTGTTTGAATTACAGTATATATTGTATTGTATGTCTTTATGTATATAGCGCCATTAATGTGCATAGCGCTTCACAGGAGTAGTGCACGTTGTTAGCAAATGGTAAAGGTAATAGGTCATGGAATAAGTGATCCAGACATAAAAGTAACATTAAGGAAGAGGAGTCCCTGCACTGAGGAGCTTACAATCTAATTGGTAGGTAGGGAGAGGGTACAGAGACAGTAGGATTTGATCAGAAGCCAGGAGAGGGATTTCAGGAGGGGAGACGCAGAATCAGATTTTAAAGAGTAGAGTGATTCTGGCAGCAGCGTTTAGGATAGATATAGGGAAGACAGGTGAGAGGCAGGAAGGTAGGACAGCAGGGGATTACAGTAATCAAGATGGGAGAGAATGAGGGCCTGAATCAGAGTTTTAACAGTCGAGCAACACAGACAGGGCGTATCTTTATGATATTGTGGAGGAAAAAGGGACAGGTTATAGAAGCGTTTTGAAAGTGAAAGGAGAATATGAGAGAGGAGCGAGTGTGACCCCCAAGCAGCATGCTTGGGCTACTAAATTAATGATTGTACTTCCAACAGTAATGTGGAAGGAGGTGGTAGGGCCAGATTTGGGAGGAAGTATGAAGAAATCTGTTTTTGCCATGTTAAGTTTAAGGCGGTGGAGGGCTATCCAGGATGAGATAACAGAAAGACATTCAGAAACTTTGGTTTGTACAGCCGGTGTATGGTCAGGGGTTGAAAAGTAAATGTGTGTGTCGTCAGCATAGAGGAACATATTTAAACCCAAGAGATGTTATTAGGTCAGCTAGAGAGAGTGTGTACAGAGAAAAGAGAAGAGGGTGGTCCATGGTGGCAAATGCTTCAGAGAGGTTGAGTAATATGAGCAGAGTGTAATGTCTTTGGCAGCATATAGGTCATCAGTTATTTTAGTGAGAATTGTCTCCGTGGAGGGAGTAGTGCAGAAGTCAGATTGTAGAGGGTCAAGGAGAGAATGGGTGTTGAGAAAATGAAGCAAGCAAGAGAATACAAGATGGTCAAAAAGGTTTTAGAGGAAAAAGGCAGGAGGGAGACAGGTCAGTATATAGAAAGACAGTTGGGTCAAGCTTGATTTTTGAGTCATGGTATAACGGTTGCATGTTTGAAGGAGAATGGAAAGGTATCAGAGTAGAGGGAGAAGAGGAGATCAGCAGTGATGGTGACACATTCTCCTCTGAGACAGTGGAAAAAGAGTTAAGGAAAGCAGGAAGAGAGTTATCAAGCGGTGTAGGATAGGAGGACATAGAGAGGATGTTCTGATGTATAGATTCCAACTTTTCCTTAAAATAGTAAGCAAAGTCCTGAGGTGAGATGAAGGAAGAGTCAGTGTGGGCTAGACTTGTGCGTGTTGATTAATGGAGAGAAGTAGGTTTGTTTAGCTTAAGAAAGGGCAGAGTTGAAAAAGGATAGCATACATTTGTAGGGAAGGAAGTCTGTGAGAGTATGAGATTTAGAACAGAAGGCATTAAAAGGAACGAGTGGCGGGACATAGCATGAGCTTGTGGGAATCTATTTGTGTGTTTTGAAGTGATCTAACCTCATCTATATAAAAGTCCCGTTATTTTATTTTTAAGATGCCATAAAAAAATTAGTTTTTCGGGCTGTGGAGACAACTCCATTTTTAACATTAAACTAATGTTCCAATCCAGTAATTATTATTTAGTTTATGAAGAAGCCGTTGTGCCGTTATCTTATCTGTTCAAGTTTATTTGTCGAAACGCCTAGAACAAGTTGGCTTTTTGCCTGGGAAAAAAAATAACAAGCTTTGAAAATTATTTTTTTAGTCAAATGAATCATTATTCCTTATTCAGCCTTAAAAATATAAAGCTGTCCATGTGCTCGGCACTGTACAAGAGATTATATTACAAGACATTAGTGTGAAGTCCAATACAAAATCATTTGTCTATTAACTGAATGTGATGTATTTTATAACTTTTAACCATTTATTTTTTCCAAAGGTGTCCATAAGCAGTAGTTATTGTCAAAATCGCTGTATAATCTAGAATGGTTTGCCAGGAAGTGGTGAATTGGGAGTCGCCTCTCGGTGTTTGGATGTGTCCTGAGCATAGGGTTAAATACAGGGGATACATAGTTGCAAAAGCAGTTACATAAGTGAACAGGGTATACATTATATACAAGGCATTTCAAACTTTTAGCAGAATAGTTACAGTGGAGTGTTTGGGTGAAAGCCAGATTGGAATTTGCTAGGGAAATTTGTATTGGTAAAGTAATTGCTTAATTGGGAGTGAACATATTTTTTCCATGACTGTGGATAGTATTGGGAGAAGAGAAATTGGCCTATAGTTTGAGACAGTGTTTTTTGTCCCCACTTTTGAAGATTGGGACAACTCCGGCAGTTTTCCAGGTCTTAGGGATATGGCCTGCAGACAGGATAGAATTAACTATGGAATCAATTAGTTTGGCAATGGCTGGGGCACCAAGTCGTAGGAACTTAGATTGTAGCAAAGTCAGGTTCATATTGGCTACTTAGTTTTAATTTGAGGAACATTAATAGGGGATACCTCTGTCTATATGCGGATGCTAAGACAGGAGTAAACACAATTGATACAATAATTTATTCCTAGGTATAAATGATCTCCCTATGAGACACTTATGGGATGACTTATGACTATCAGTAGTCCAAAGGAACAAATTAAGGGCCATGTTATTGGTAATAAAACAATTAGTAGTATTGTATGCAACTAATATTTTTTTTGAGTCTCTCTAGGCACAGGTCAAAGTTACAGGTCAAATGTAAAGTGCACCTACTCGAGACGGGGTTAATAGTCAAATATTTCCTACGCATGCATGCTCTTCATCCCAGATGAAAAGGCCCATACTAACCACCAATACAGCAATTAAAGTGGTAGAGGTCTCTTACTGGATCCACGTGGAGCACATAAAGCTCCACCCAAGTCACCAAAAGCACAGCATCTTCAAGTTAACATTTTGAAGGGTAAAAATAAACACCCTGACCGTTAACCCCCAAGGGAAATAAGACTCCAGGCTGAGGCCCGGTCTTAATCAGAGCATTCATTTTCACTTTTCTTCTTTCAAGGACTCAATATTTTTATTTTTAGAGTGTGTTTAAGTTAGAAATTTAAGATGTATGTACAATTGGGCCTTGATGGGTGGATTGGTTTCCTGGAAGCGTGGCTTGTGAATGCTCTTGTATGTGTTTTGGCAGTACTCATCACTCTCTATGTATGTGTCATGTGCAGCAAAACTTTGATCCAGAAGTGTGTTGCACCTCCACCGAGAGGTGGGGGTCACCCACAAAGAAAGGATCATAAATCAGCCATTTTAACCATCGCAGACATTTTGTCTGTTCTGATATTCTGAGTGAATGATGTATATAATGCATGCAGGGGTGATGATCATGCATTCGCTTCTACAGATACCAACCCCCTTCAATTCTCAGTAATAGAATGTTGTGCTGATTCTCAAAATATATGACGATAGAGATAGATGCCATTTCCTTTATCTAGCAGAAAGGTTGCTTGCATAAAATAAGTTTTTTAGCATTATGTGTATAATTTCTGTATTTTCCCATTTTTTTTAAGCCAACCGCTTTACACACTAGGAACAACAATCAATTTATGGGTCAAGTGCCTCCATCAACCAATGAAACCTGTGTAAAAATGTATTTTCAGCCAGATAACAATTTACAGGAAGGATGTGGCCTTAATTGTACAGTTTTTCATTTCATCATTAATCAAGAACAGGTTCAAATTAGGCTTATGGCCTTACAAAACAGGATTGCTTTAGACTATGTTTTAGCTTCAAAAGGAGGGGTATGTGCCCTAATTAAAGAACAATGCTGTATTTTCATTCAAGATCAGAGTGGCAATGTGCAGCATGAACTTGATGAAATACAAGAGATTCAAAAGAGGCTTAGAAAGGGAGATGAAACAGAATGGGACCCTTTGGGGTTAGGTGTATGGCTTAGATCACTAGGAGCAAAAATGTATGGATGCTTTGCTGTGTGTGTTGGTGTTACTTGTTGTCATGTACAGTGGCGACACACTTTATTCTCGCTCGACTAGTCCCGCGAATTCGGGTATACTAGGGTGTATTGAGGTTTGTGATCGTTTTCTGCCAGAGTGTATAGCGTTATTTTCCCGGCAGGGATTGAAGCATTTTATTCCGGCTGGCTGCAATACTGCAATGCCGCGTAAAAACACATGGGGGCGCTTGCGAGCTGTTCTCTTTGAAGCCGTCCCCTATAATGAATTGTAATGCAGTATATATATATATATATATATATATATATATATATATATATATATATATATATATATATATATATATATATATATATATATATATAAAATTACATATATATATATATATATATATATATATATATATTACATATATATTACTGTATATATATTACTGTATATATATATAGTTATACGTTACCGTTCCAAGGATTGGTAAACAAGAGACAGCACTCAATGTTGAAGATCAAAGTGTATTAGTGAAAGCAAAAATACATCCAGAAACCCAACGTTTCGGTCCTACAGAATGGGACCTTCCTCAGGGGGAAGGTCCCATTCTGTAGGACCGAAACGTTGGGTTTCTGGATGTATTTTTGCTTTCACTAATACACTTTGATCTTCAACATTGAGTGCTGTCTCTTGTTTACCAATCCTTGGAACGGTAACGTATAACTACATTCTCTATATGGGACGTGCACCTGTGGCTTAACAGCACCTATTGGAGTGCCAACTGCCTTATCTGACTGTATATATATATATATATTACTGTATATATGTATATATATATTACTGTATATATATATATATATATATATATATATATATATATATATATATATATATATATATATATATATATATATATATTACTGTATAACAACAGCCCCTATAACCCCTAACATACAGTACTGTACACATACTGTACAGTACTGTATATGCACATACATAAATGATACTATGGGCCGGCGGGGGCGAGATGTGTTTGCAGCAGAGACAGATCCGCTGCTCTCTCTCTGCGCAAACATCGGCACGTTAAAAATTATTTTAAATACATTTTTATTTATAGTGTAGATGTGCAGGGGGTCTCGGGAGCTGAACCGCACTGGTTTCAGGTCCGGGGACCCCCTGCTTCCCGAGATACAGACCCCTTTATGAGGTGACGGGGCCCGATCACGTGATCACGGCCTGTAAACGAAGCAGAGCAGAGGGATACCGGCACCCCCTAAAGGGGCCTGTATCTCGGGGAGCAGGGGGTCCCCAGACCTAAAACCACAGCGGTTCAGCTCCGGAGACCCTCTGCACATCTACACTATCAATAAAAATGTATTTTAAATGTATTTATTTCTATTCATGTATTTATTTATTTATTTAGATTTATTTATTAATTGTGCTGCTGCTGCTGTGTGTGAATTTTTTTTATTGTGGGTAGTGGGGGGTGGGTGAAGGGGGTATTAGCCCCATCGGTGGTTGTTTAGGGCTTGCGGGGGGTAGCAGGTGCACTTAACCCCTTCACGACCGTAGTGGTATAAACTCACACCAAGGGCCAAACAACCCCTTCACCCATCCCCGCTACCCAAAATAAAATCTATGTAATGTAAAACCCCCTCCCCAATTCTCTCTCTTAAACTTCCCTGCCTTCACTGTAATCTATGTAAAACCCCCTCCCCTATTCTCTCCTATTGTGTGCGTTAAGCTTCCCTGCAATCTATGTAAAAAAACCTCCCCCTATTGTGTGTTAAATCTCCCTGGCCTGTGTTTCTGAGTGCAGTGTACTGTATGTAAATGTGGGGAGGGGGATCCCGTGTAAATAACCACACCCACCCCCGCTACCCACAATAAAAAAAAACACACACAGCATCCCCGCAATACATACTGTAAATAAATAAATCTAAATAAATAAATAAATACAAATAAATATATTTGAAATACATTTTTATTCCTAGTGTAGATGTGCAGGGGGTCTCGGGAGCTGAACCGCGTTGGTTTCAGGTCCGGGGACCCCCTGCCCCCCGAGATACAGACACCTTTATGAGGTGTTAACCCACCGTGCCTGCTTTATTGTGGGTAGCGGGGGTGGGTGAAGGGGTTTATAAATGTGAGTTTATAAATAAAATAAAGAATATTATTTCTAGGGGCCCTAGAACAGAAGTTCCCACGCCAATTGCGCGCTCATTGCTCTTTTTTTACAATGTTGCTGGTCTTGCGGCTTTGCAGTCTGGCAGCAAAAAGCAGTTTGTAGTACTGCGTGTGAGATAAATTAACCAGTTCTTTTATTGCTGAAGTCGCCACAAAAAAACTTTCATTTACAAATACAGTACAATACAATGGTGAAACATTTCAAGTGAACAGCAATTCAAAACATCAACACACAATAATACATACAGTACTGTATGATTATTTATTTATAATACAGTATACAGCTCTGTACTGTATATGCAGTATACTGTACTGTATTTGGGGCTTGTCTTTGGGGGTTTATTCATGCAATTATTAGGGTGACCTGCCTTTGGAAATACTGTGACAGTACAGTCCCAGCTATTTCAGCCACCCCACCCCCTCCCTTAGAGTTTTAAATCCCTCCCTGGCCAAGTGTCAATCGGCTGGCTCATTCAACCCTAATCTTCTGCCATTGTGTTGTTAATCTGCCCCTGGGCGGGCTACGGTAACAAGATTCAGCAGGAGGCCAGCGTCTGATCCCACCATCCCCCTCCAACAACCCTTAGAGGCCTGAGGCCTGCCTGCTTTGGAAAAATCCCCTCTCGAATTGGAAATGTAAATCTGATGTGCATCCGTTTGCTTACAGTAACTGTACTGTTCAGAACAGCCACTTCTTCTAAATTAAGTACATTCTCTAATACCTTTGGAATAAAAATATATATACAGTAATGTGAAATAATCCGTTCTGTGGGTCTGAGCGGGTTGAAAGTCACCAGGTCCTCATACAGTACATTCTCGAATAACTTTAGAATAAAAATATATAAATATACAGTATAAATATTGTACAGTATAATGTTAAATAACCCGTCCTGTTCTTTTTTCCTTCATAACAGTATCCTCATTGTGTCTGCGGTACAGTAGTTCATTGAGAGAGGAGAGGTTTTGTGTACATCATTACTGCTGTTTATATACTGTACATTTGACTGCACAAGCAGATTTGACGGGACACAACGCCCCCCTCCCCCTTGGGCACCCATTTTCCTGGAACGACAAGAAAACAAAAACTTAGTTCAGTTACTGTACTGCAGAGTATGTGCATACTGTACTGTATTATGGCAGAACTACTGTAGGTGGCTGGTGCAGCTTTCTCTGTAAAGAAAAAAATGGAGCAGTTAGTAGGCAGTTACTGTAGTACTGTCAAACTACTGTATACTGGAACTACTGTATACTCTGACTACTGTTACAGTAAATTCAATGTACTGTACTGTAACCACTGGTGCCATGGCTATGTACTGTAACCTTATGGCTGCTGCTGCTGTCTCTGAAAAGAAAAAATCTGTGCCATACTTATCTGTATGATACTGTGCTTACAATACTACAGCACTCTACTACTTTCCTGAAGCTTGCCCATTGCGCGCGATGACAATGGGCAACACTGTGGCAATATGGTCTATATATTTATTGCATCGTTCCACGGTGAGTACATCTTTCCAAAAACTCAGTATGGCTTTCAACAACTCGTCCTTTTTGGAGGGTTTCGCCACTTTACGGATATGTTCCTTCAGCTGATGCCAGACCATTTCGATCGGATTGAAGTCTGGCGATCTGTGATTGGAAAGAAAGGACAATTGGTTTAAGAGCTAAAAACAGTGGGGAACAAAAATTGGACACGGTCTACTGCACTTACTCCGCTGGCGTCTTCACCCAGTTGATGTCGCGCTCAAGGATATGCGCCATCGACGCGGTGTGCTTGGGATCGTTGTCCTGGTAGAAGCGGTGACCATTGGGAAAGTCGCGTCTGATGTATCGCACTATCGCGGGCACAATGTTGTCTTGGAAGAAATCTTTATTCATGATTCCTATAGCAAGAAAAGAAAAGTGCTCAATAGTACAGTACAGTGCATACGGTAAGGCAACACTAGTCAAGTACAGTGCATTAGGCGGCATTATATTTGAGAAATTGTACCTTCAAAGATGACAATGCATCCCGGTCATCGCCTAGAGATGGCACCCCACACGTGCAGCTTCACAGGGTGTTTTGGCCGCGGCTTCAAAGATATGCGGCCTTTTTTGTGGAACGCAAATCTTGCAAATCTCTCCAGCGACACAGTAGACTCATCAGTGAAGATGCAATCCTGGAAAGTCTCACCGCTGTCGATCCATGCCTGGGCCTGGAGCACTCTTTTGATTTTGTTTGCGTCCCGTATCATGGGGTACGCTCTGTAATGACAATGAATAAAAAAAAATTGCGTCACAGCGCAGTACAGTTTGCAAAACAACACTTTTACTTTACAGTACCTCCTGTACTGTCCAGTACTAACCTCACACGTCCATATTTCCATCCAATTCTGCGTCTCATCTTCTTTATGCTGCTCTCGGATACAGTCAGATTGTGCTTTTCCTGCAGAGTGTTTTTAACCCTTAATGCACTCCTCTCATCATTCTCCTCGCTTATTCTGTCCACCAGAAGAGTAGTCTCCCTACAATGCAAAGAAATTATATTGTTTTATTAATATGCAGCAATATAAAATGTATACTGTATACTGTACATGTAATGTTGTAATATACAGTAAATATAAATATACAAAAAATGTATACTGCTGTACTATAAATATAAATAGACAAAATATACAGTATACAGTACTGTTGTAATATAAATATACTACAGTATATAAATATACTGTTGTTATATCATAATAAATACACATCATATATATTCCGTTGTAAGATGAATTGCAATATACTGTACGAAAAGTGTATACTGCTGCACAAAAAATATAAATTGACCACACATACAGTATATACTGTTGTAATATAAATATACTATATAAATATACTGTTGTTATATCATAATAAATATACATCATATATATTCCGTTGTAAGATGAATTGCAATATACCAAAAGTGTATACTGCTGCACAAAAAATATAAATTGACCACAAATACAGTATATACTTTTGTAATATAAATATACTATATAAATATACTGTTATATCATAATTAATATACATCATATATATTCCGTTGTAAGATGAATTGCAATATAACAAAAGTGTATGCTGCTGCACAAAAAATATAGATGTATACTACAGTTTTCTATATTTTTTTTTTGTTAAGTTTTATAAATATACTTACGCGTTAGTTACCCTTGGTGCATTTTTGCGGTCTCTGTTTTTTCCTTGTGCATGATGGCACAACGAGGCCAGAAGCAGCTAACCAGCGTTGGATAGCAGTAATTCGGTTTCCGCTCGTGTACATCGCCTTAATTCTCATGCTGAGATCCTTTGAAATCTTCTTAACAGGCATTGCTGCGAGTAGAAAGAAATACAAACACAAGAATGTGTATTCGATGTTTAGTCGATGTGTATTCAATGTGCAGTGAATCCACATAATGGATGGTGTATTTATACGTTAATGACTCACATTACTGTACGCCCACTTTCAACACCTATACCTGGCCGCCATGCATAAAAGGTTGCACACTTTGCATAGTCCACCACTCCAGGAGCTGGAGCTTGCCCTTGTTCAGATACTGTACTGCATTGTGCCACCCGCTTCCATGGAGCATCCCCGGTTCTATGGATGCAAGAACACACTCACCTCTGCCGTGCCTGCCATGCTGAAAAAGCGAAAGGCAGCAGCCGTTTCCACGCCAAGGGCAAAGCGACAGGCTAAGGCCAATAAAGAAAACCTTCTGCTGACCCCAAAGGCTAAGGGTTTTCCTAGACGTAAACCTCATTATGTGAAGAAGAAATACGGTGATGTGCTCTGTACGCAAGACGAATGGCAGCCATCCCACCGAATCCGCAGATCACTTCCTCCCATATGCTTCGACGACTCTGCTGTAGCTGTCCCGGAAATCTTCAGCCCGGCTTCTCCACCCCCATCTTGTCCGGTTCCATCCGAAGATGCTGCCGCCTCTGAAATCCACGTGTCACTGTCTCCTTTGCTCTTGGACGACTCTGCTTCTCGCTCGGAAATCCAACGGTCACCTGTACCGGGTATCCACAGGCCACCTCCTCCACTCTCCATCGCTGCCACTTCTCCTGTACCGGGTATCCCCAGGTCACCTGCTCCACTCCATCGATGCCGCTTCTCTCCATGCAACCCCATCTCATCCTCCGTTGCACCCATCCCCCCAGATGTCCAGATGCCATGCACAAGCAGCTCATTAGACCGGATCCTGAATGGGATAAGTGTGGATCTCCCCGGGAATTCTATTGTGCTGGCAAAGATAGATCTGCTTCTGGAGTCGGTGCTACATGTGGAGCAACGGATGGACAAGATAGAGGCTGACATAGCGGGTATACATCGTTTGCTCTGTGTTAATGCCCCTGTTTCCCCGACGCCAGAGCAGGAGGGTGACATGGATGTGTTGCTTGGTACCTTCAGCCCCCGTCCATCACCAAGCACACCCCCCCCACCAGAAGATGTAATGTACATGTACATTGAGGAGGACATGACAATCCCGCCAAGACCACGCCAGGAGACAACCCGGCGACCACGACCGAAGGAAAGCTTCCTCCCAGACACCCTACCATCGCCCGTCGCCTCAAGTACACCCGCTCCCAAAAGACCTCATACACCCGCTCGCATCGAAACGGTGCCCGACATCACCCTGCGCGATCTGCCACCGGGGCTCAGGGAGAAGTATAGGGTGATGAGTGCTGGTGTACCCCACAAGTATGCCTTGATCATTTTTAAGCACCATGTTCCCTACTCGTTGTACTGCGAGTGGGTGTTCAAAGTGAACTACGATGGGAATCGCCAAAAAAAGGCCCTTCCTGCCAATTTAAGGCTACAAATTGTGGAAGAAATGCGGTGCTTTTATGCAGTTACAGATCCTATAATGAGAGGCGTTAGAGACTGCATTAATGGCGTTTTGCGCCATGCAAGGAATCGGCCATGGATGGACAATGTGGAGGACGTTCAGTGAGACCATACTGTAATGTTGTTCTGAACTGTATTGTGCTGTACAGTACATGTTTTGCCCTACAGTTCCTGCTGTACTTAAACAAAGGATACTGTACTGTATGTTGTTGTGTGTTGCACGGTTTTCAATGTGGCCCTGTTTGCTGCCCTCTAGGACTGAGCTGGTTGCGCACCATCCCACTGTAGAAGCATTTAATAAAGGCTGCAGTTTTGCACTGTACAGTACTGTATGTATTATTGTGTGTTGATGTTTTGAATTGCTGTTCACTTGAAATGTTTCACCATTGTATTGTACTGTATTTGTTAATAAAAGTTTTTGGTGGCGACTTCAGCAATAAAAGAACTGGTTAATTTATCTCACACTCAGTACTACAAACTGCTTTTTGCTGCCAGACTGCAAAGCCGCAAGACCAGCAACATTGTAAAAAAAGAGCAACGAGCGCGCAATTGGCGTGGGAACTTCTGTTCTAGGGCCCCTAGAAATAATATTCTTTATTTTATTTATAAACTCACATTTATAAACCCCTTCACCCACCCCCACTACCCACAATAAAAAATAATCACACACAGCATCCCCGCAATAAATAAATAAATAAATACAAATAAATACATTTGAAATACATTTTTATTCCTAGTGTAGATGTGTAGGGGGTCTCGGGAGCTGAACCGCACTGGTTTCAGGTCGGGGGACCCCCTGCCCCCCGAGATACAGACCCCTTTATGAGGTGCCGGTATCCTTCTGCGTTACAGAACCCCGATCACGTGACCGCGGCCTGTTAAACCAAGCAGAGGGATACCGGCACCCCCAAAAGGGGCCTGTATCTCGGGGGGCAGGGGGTCCCCGGACCTGAAATAAAAAAGTTTCTGCTACGGAGACCCTCTGCACATCTACACTGTGAATAAAACACACACACATCATTAAAGAATCATTCTTTACCTTAGCGGCTATGTGCTATGGTAAAGAAGCAGCATTTCTGTATTTTTAATAATATTGTACAGTGAGCAGGGGGCTCCCTGAGCCAGAAATCTAAACTCAGGGGGCCCCCTGCTCCTGCTCAATATTATTAAAAATACAGAAATGCTGCTTCATTACCATAGCGTATAGCCGCTAAGGCAATGAAGGGGTTAACCCACCGTGCCCGCTTTATTGTGGGTAGCGGGGGTGGGTGAAGGAGGTATTTGGCCCTTGGTGTGAGTTTAGGACTTGCGGGGGGGTTGCGGGTGCACTTAACCCCTTCACGACCGTAGCAGTTAATACCGCTACGGTCATGAAGGGGTTAAGCCCTCCCGCTACCACCCCGCAAGCCCTAAACAAGCACTGTTGGGGCTAATACCCCCTTCACCCACCCCCGCTACCCACAATAAAAAAAAACTCACACACAGCAGCCGCCAAAAAATAAATAAATAAATCTAAATAAATAAATGACTATAAATAAATACATTTGAAATACATTTTTATTTATAGTGTAGATGTGCAGGGGGTCTCCGGAGCTGAACCGCGTTGGTTTCAGGTCTGGGGACCCCCTGCTCCCCGAGATACAGCCCCCTTTATGAGGTGCCGGTATCCCTCTGCGTTTAAAGGGCCCGATCACGTGATCGCGGCCTGTAAACCAAGCAGAGCAGAGGGATACCGGCACCCCCTAAAGGGGCCTCTATCTCGGGGAGCAGGGGGTCCCCAGATTTAAAACCACAGCGGTTCAGCTGAAACCTGTCACATGGTATGGTAGCCAATCAGAGCGTGGGAACTCCATCCCTACTCTGATTGGCTATCGTACCATGTGACAGGTTTTCATTGACGTCACAACCTTTCTCCCCCAAGCCCCTGACACATGGTATACCAGAGCCAATCAGAGTAGGGATGGAGTTCCCACGCTCTGATTGGCTACCATACCAAGTGACAGGTTTTCATTGACGTCACATCCTTTCTCCCCCAAGCCCCTGACACATGGTATACCAGAGCCAATCAGAGTAGGGATAAAGTTCCCACGCTCTGATTGGCTACCATACCATGTGAGGGCGGCCATGTGCCTTTTCATGACGTCATCTTAAAGGCAATTGAAGCAAAGCCATTCTGATTGGTTGTGCTTTCATTGCCTTTAAGATGACGTCATCATTTTAATTTTTGTCGGCCAAAACACATGGTTTTCACGGCCCAATCAGGAACGTGGGAACCATGACGCAAAATGTGACGTCATAGGCCTTTAAAAGCCTATGTCGTCTCATTTTGAAGCCAGACGCCGCGGAGGAAGGACCTCCGGAGAAGAAAAAAGACAAGGGCGTGGCCGATGATGGAAAGAAGACCACGCCCTGCCCCGCCCGGAAGGAGATAGAAGAAAGAAGAATACAGATGAAGATAAAGATGGATTACAACTAGAAGACCCGTGGATTGGTTTGGATTTTTAGTTTAATGTTTATTATTTTATGTTTTTTTATTTTATGGGTTCCTGATCGTGGATTGGTTCGTGAGTAAGCTGGGCAACGGGAGTCGGTGGGGGCAAGTAATGGTAAGTGAACTACAGTAAAGAAATGTATTTTATTTAACTTGTTAATTTTTTCAAAAGGTTTTTTAACATGTGTATTTTTTTTTTTTTTGTGGTATATCATTTCTTGCCACTGTATGTATGTATATATGTCTAGAGAGATATATACATACAGTACAGGGTAAGAAATTATGTTGTTTTAAAAGCTGGATTAGATGTGTTTTAAATTATTTTGTGTATGCTGCTACAGTATGCTTTATTGTGAGTTTAAAGTATTTTAAAATTAGATAGATGTACTGTACAGTATTCCTTGGTATTGTATTGTGTGTTTGAGGAAGGTCAGGGATAGGCTTGGTTTGTAAAGGTTGTATTTTTGTCGGTACATATATTTTTTCAAAGGCTTAATTGTTCTGCTCTAGGCGTGAATTTGTTAATGGTTTTATTGTTCGGGATCTAGTGTGAATTGTTTAGGGATGTAAATAATGATTGCTAATTGAGTTTTGTTTACTTGGTTGATTAATTTGCAGAATGTATATGTGCATAGATATTTAGGCATCATTTATATTGGAATGTAAGTTGTTTAAATGGCTTTTCAGAGGTTTAGTGATGATTTACAGTAGATTGAGAGATCAGTTATGAATATTAAAGGAAATTGATTTTAATTTAGTGTGTATGTATGGAGAAGAGTTTGGTTGTAGGACAGTGCTTTTGATAACCCTTCTACATTTATTTGTACTGTATATTGGTTTATCATGGGTGTGTATATAACGTGTGTGTGTGTGTATATATATATATATATATATATAGTTGCATGATGAAGCCACAGTACAAATTCATGGGTGAAGGGTGAGTATCGTGCCTGTGTGGCTTAACCCCTTAATCACCTTTGCGGTTATTATCTGATAAGGTGTTTAAGGGGTTAATTGATATCTGAATGTAATTGCAATGTATTGGCTTTTGATTTTTGTTTACTTGGTTGTAGGGCAGTATGCTTTTGATAACCCTTCTACATTTATTTGTACTGTATATTGGTTTATCATGGGTGTGTGTATATATATATATATATATATATATATATATATATATCTCTGTATATATATACAGTATATATATATATAGTTGCATGATGAAGCCACAGTACAAATTCATGGGTGAAGGGTGGGTATCGTGCCTGTGTGGCTTAACCCCTTAATTACCTTTGCGGTTATTATCCGATAAGGTGTTTAAGGGGTTAATTGATATCTAAATGTACTTGCAATGTATTGCCTTGGTTTTGGCTATGTATTGTGTGGGCAAGAGAAGGAAGGCGCTGGCATCGGACACTTCGTATTGATGAGGTCAGTAGTACTTTATTTATTTGTATATGCTAGTTAATGTTTTTAATAATGGGCAATTAATCTATTATCCATATCTGGATAATAGTTATTTTGCACATTATTGTACTGTAGGTGTTGGGGGGGAGGGTGTATGTATTGAATGTATAGGCCAGGTTTATTTTTTTTTACATTCAGGGTTTGATTCCGTGGTTTTGCGTGGGGCCTATGGAGACCACCTGTGGGTATCCTCGGGTATCCTAAAGGGTAGCAGGCTGGTGGTTCCACGGGTGACACATGCGGGGATGATGATGTGTGGTCCCACTTCTGTGGGGGCACCTCCGACCCGTAGTCTGCGGGCATGACGATGTGTGGTCCCACTTCTGTGGGGGCACCTCCGACCCGTAGGTGCGGGGATGATGATGTGTGGTCCCACTTCTGTGGGGGCACCACGGACCCGTAGTGAGCACCTGTGAGTTCCCCAGACCCCCATGGGAACCACCCGAGGCCCCGCAGACACCTGTGGGTTTGACCCGGGGCTCCCAGACATCCTTGGGCCTACCGTGGGGACCCAATTGTGGCTCACGGTGACCCAAGGAGACCACCTGGGCGCCATGGTGCTGGCAGGATCCACCAGCAGGCCTCCAGAACCTGTGGAATGCTGCTGGTAAACTGTAGGTCTGTCCAGGTGCCCTGCCAGCCCACCGGGGACTAGCGTGGGGCTGCGTTATGGACCCTGAATGTAAAAGAATAAATCTTGTATTTATGGGGGGGCACAGGGGGTGGGTAATGTATTTAATAAATATAATGCTGTTTATTGTGGGTCATTGTACTGTTTTTATTGTGGGTACTGGGGTGGGGGTGGGGTGTTTCCCCAACGGTATGTGGGTAGGCCTCCCTTGTGGGTACTGACTGGGTGGTTAGGCCTCACGGGTGGGGGGGGGGGTTAGTGTGGGAGGGTATGTAGGCATCCCGAGTGGTGGGTGAGGGTGGGTTAACCCCTTCATGACTGTAGCGGTTAATAACCGCTATGGTGATTAAGGGGTTAGGGGACATTACTTTGTATGTTTTAATTTTTGTGTCTGTTTTGCAGAAGCGGAGGGGCCATGGCCAGGATGGGGGGGGGGGGTGGGTAACGGTATGTGGGTAGGGGGTGAGGGTGGTTAGCAATGCAGGGAGGGAGATTTACTGGTAACAGAAACATCTCTCTCCCTTCAGTGTAATCTGTTTAAAGCCCCCTCCCCCCTAATGTGTGTTTCTGTAAAATCTCTCTCCCTTCAATGTAATCTGTTTAACAGAAACATTAGGGGGGAGGGGGCTTTAGGCCTTTACATCTCTCTCCCTTCAATGTAATCTGTTTAACAGAAACATTAGGGGGGAGGGGGCTTTAGGCCTTTACATCTCTCTCCCTTCAATGTAATCTGTTTAACAGAAACATTAGGGGGGAGGGGGCTTTAAACAATGCTGTGTATAATGTATAAGGTTTTTTACAATTAGATAGATGTAATCCTTGGTATTGTATGGGTTAGCTTTGGTTTTAAATTGTGTTTTCTGGTTGGTACTTACAGTATATATTGATTTTTGTATACTTGATTGGTTAAAATAGTTGAATTGTTTGGAAGTGTTTGTATTTACTGGTAGAGTAGCTTGCAATTATATTGTTAACATTAATTTGCAGAATGTATATGGTGCATAGATTTTATGCATCATTTATACAATGTAAATGCAATGTACTGTGTGGATTGGAATGTTATGTTTTATATTGTAAAATCAGTTAGGATTATTAAATGGATTATTATTATTGTCTGTATAGAGAAGCGTTATCTGTAGGACAGTATGATTTTGATAACCATTCTACATGTATTTGTATATTGGTTCATCATGTGTGTATATATACTGTATACTGTATATATATATATATATGTTTGCAGAGTTTGCAGCGTGTGTTGCTGCACGGTTTTGTGCCGTTATTCATGTCTTTAAAATCGTTGTGAAGTTTTCTGCTGACTAATTTCTGAAGAACTCATTTATTCTGCAACTGGACTAACACGGCTACTTTCTGCTTTATATATATATATATATATATATATATATATATATATATATATATATATATATATACTGTATATATATATATATATATATATATATATATATATATATATATATACTGTATATATATATATATATATATAAAGCAGAAAGTAGCCGTGTTAGTCCAGTTGCAGAATAAATGAGTTCTTCAGAAATTAGTCAGCAGAAAACTTCACAACGATTTTAAAGACATGAATAACGGCACAAAACCGTGCAGCAACACACGCTGCAAACTCTGCAAACATATTTGCCAGGATCCCACAGCCAGTCACAACCATAGAACATTCAATGTTAAAGGATCATACAGCTGCACATCCACGAATACAGTGTATATGATTCAATGCAACAAATGTGACCAAGGTTGCTACATTGGGGAAACCAGCCAAAAATTACAAGGAAGAATGAATATGCACAGACACTCTATACTCCATCACGAAGAAGGAAGATACTGCTCACCTGTGGGACATCACTTCTCACAACCAGATCATTCCATAAATGATTTAAAAATCAAAATCCTCAATGGAATGTTTAAAAGCACCCAAGAACAGAAAACATTTGAGCTCAGAATGATAAGACTCTTTGACACCAAAACCAAGGGACTTAATGTGGACATGGGTTTTCTCACACCCTACCAAAATTGTCTGTAATTATCCTGCTTGCCTCTATTCTTATCCACACTTTCTCTCCCTCCCCCCCCCAGCATCCCTTCCCCACCTTTCTTTGACACTGTCCCTTGGCTTCAAACACTTAACACCCGACCTTATCTACAGTAAATATCTGTTTTTTTTGTTGTTTTTTTTTCTCTACACTGTTTTAGCATTGATTCCTGTGTAAATCAGTATTGCTTGACCTGAAGAAGAGAGGAGAACTCTCGAAAGCTTGTCCTATGACATAAATTGTTAGTCCAATAAAAAAGGTATCACCTAATACTGAAGAACTCATTTATTCTGCACTATATATATATATATATATATATATATATATATATATATATATATATATATATATATATATATATATATATATATATATATATATATATAGTGTATATATATATATATATATACAGTGTGTATGTATATATATATATATATATATATATATATATATATATATATATATATATATATATATATATATATATATATACATACAAAGTATATACTGTATATGTATAGGGATTGTTATTATATATATACTGTATATATATCCAGTATATATATACAGTATATATTTATTTCTCTTCATGTATTTATTTATTTAGATTTCTTTATTAATTGTGGGGCTGCTGTGTGTGTGTGTATTTTTTTTATTGTGGGTAGCGGGGGTGGGTGAATGGGGTATTAGCCCCAACGGTGCTTGTTTAGGGCTTGCGGGGGGTAGCGGGAGGGCTTAACCCCTTCATGACCGTAGCGGTATTAACTGCTACGGTCGTGAAGGTGTTAAGTGCACCCGCAACCCCCCCGCAAGTCCTAAACTCACACCAAGGGCCAAATACCCCCCCTCACCCATCCCCACTACACACAATAAAGCGGGCACGGTGGGTTAACCCCTTCATTGCCTTAGCGGCTATCCGCTATGGTAATGACGCAGCATTTCTGTATTTTTAATAATATTGAGCAGGAGCAGGGGGGGTCCCTGAGCATTAATTTCTGGCTCAGGGAACCCCCTGCTCACTGTACAATATTATTAAAATACAGAAATGATGCTTCTTTACCATAGCGCATAGCCGCTAAGGTAAAGAACGAGTGTTTATTTATACTGTATATTGTATGTGTTTTATTGATACTGTACATGTGCAGAGGGTCTCCAGAGCAGAAGCGCACAGGTTTCAGGTCTGGGGACCCCCTGCTCCCCGAGATACAGGCCCCTTTAGGGGGTGCCGGTATCCCTCTGCTCTGCTTGGTTTACAGGCCGCGGTCACGTGATCGGACCTTTAAACCAAGCAGAGGGATACCGGCACCCCCTAAAGGGGCCTGTATCTCGGGGGGCAGGGGGTCCCCAGACCTAAAACCAATGCGGTTCAGCTCCGGAGACCCCCTGCACATCTACACTATCAATAAAAATGTATTTCAAATGTATTTATTGTCATTTATTTATTTATTTATTTAGATTTATTTATTTTTTGGCGGCTGCTGTGCTGTGCTGTGTGTGTGTATTTTTTTATTGTGGGTAGAGGGAGGGTGGGTGAATGGGGTATTAGCCCCAACGATGGTTGTTTAGGGCTTGCGAGTGGGGGGGTGGTTGCGGGAGGGCATAACCCCTTCATGACCGTAGCGGTATTAACTGCTACGGTCGTGAAGGGGTTAAGTGCACCCGCAAACCCCCCCCCGCAAGTCCTAAACTCACACCAAGGGCCAAATATCCCCCCTCACCCATCCCCACTACACACAATAAAGCGGGCACGGTGGGTTAACCCCTTCATTGCCTTAGCGGCTATCCGCTATGGTAATGACGCAGCATTTCTGTATTTTTAATAATATTGAGCAGGAGCAGGGGGGGTCCCTGAGCATTAATTTCTGGCTCAGGGAACCCCCTGCTCACTGTACAATATTATTAAAATACAGAAATGATGCTTCTTTACCATAGCGCATAGCCGCTAAGGTAAAGAACGAGTGTTTATTTATACTGTATATTGTATGTGTTTTATTGATACTGTACATGTGCAGAGGGTCTCCAGAGCAGAAGCGCACAGGTTTCAGGTCTGGGGACCCCCTGCTCCCTGAGATACAGGCCCCTTTAGGGGGTGCCGGTATCCCTCTGCTCTGCTTGGTTTACAGGCCGCGGTCACGTGATCGGACCTTTAAACCAAGCAGAGGGATACCGGCACCCCCTAAAGGGGCCTGTATCTCGGGGGGCAGGGGGTCCCCAGACCTAAAACCAACGCGGTTCAGCTCCGGAGACCCCCTGCACATCTACACTATCAATAAAAATGTATTTCAAATAATTTTTAATGTGCGGATGTTTGCACAGAGAGAGAGCAGCGGATCTCTCTCTGCTGCAAACACATCTCGCCCCCGCCGCCCATACAGTAGTATCATTTATGTATGTGCATATACAGTACTGTATGTGTACAGTACTGTATGTTAGGGCTTATAGGGGTTGTTGTTATATATATATATATATATATATATATATATATATATATATATATATTACTGTGTATATACAGTACTGTATATATATATATATATATATATATATATATATATATATATATATATATATACTGCATTACAATTCATGAATTTATGCCATCTGGTGGACACGCGAAGTATTGCAGCCTATTAAATCCTGATCATTATCATTTAACAGATCAGGCCCCCGTCAGCCAGGCATGAACCGTGGCTGGGGAAGGCAAACGCAACGTAGCATGCAAGAGGTGAGCAGCGGCGGATTCCAGGTATCTGCCAGGTACAAACTGGGCATTTGCTCGAATAAAGTGTGTCGGTGCAGTACACCCCCCCTGTGCCTCCCATAATGTAAAACCATTATTTATTTTTTTAACATACAGGGTTAATACCCCAGGCCTACGGTAGTCCCCGGTCATCCCAGACGGGTGTCCGCAGGCCGCACAGAGCACCAGAGGGGGGTGTACACTGGGTCAGGGGTTCTCCGGGTGCTAGGCGCCATGGGCCCTCCAGGTGGTCCCCGCGGGCCACCGTGGGCCACAATAGGGTCCACAGGTGGGCCCACGAGTGTCTGGGGGTCAACCCCAGAGGTATCTGAGGCCTTCAGGTCGTTCCCGCAGGTGGTACCCGTGGGCGTCCGGGTGTCCTTAGGTGGTCATCATAAGTCCCAACAGACCTAAGGTACCAACCCTGTATGTCAACAAATAAACATGGCCTACATTTCAATCAATCCCCCCCCCACGCCCAAACACATACAGTACAGTAATGGGCAAAATAACTATTAGCCAGGTATGGATAATAGATTATTTGCCCATTATTAAACACAACATTAGTCAGCATAAATAAAGTAAATAAATACAGTTGTACTTACCACAGCAATATGCTGTCCGTCCTCCTCAGCATACATACATAATAACTACATTCTAATGGCCCCTAACCCCTTTAATCACCTTAGCGGTTACTAACCGCTATAGTCATTAAGGGGTTAACCCACCCTGTCCCGCTACCCCACCCGGGAGTCCTAAGCACCCACCCCGGACCCACTATAACCACCCTGTACCCATTTAGTATAGTGGTACATCATACCCATATAATAATATGGGCATGAAAAGCCTCTATAGAACTCAATGGGCATCCTAATCAAAATACATGAATGCTCCAAACACACAATATTAAAACATTAGAAAACTAAAAAAAAAAACACAATTCACTAAATAAAAACATTAGCCAGCTAATCCAATTAATACAAGCAATAACAAGACCAACAATGAATTAATTAAACCATTAACCAATCAAAACAATTAATTAATAAAACAACTCAGAATTATTTCAAACAGTAACCAATCAAACCAATTAATTACTAAACCAACTCGAAATTAATAGTAACATTAACCAATCAACACAATTAATACAACATTAATGAATTAATTGAAACATTAAACTACAAAGAAATAAATTACAAAAAATATCAGAAACAACTTTAAACGCATTAGCCAACACAATACTTCATTAATTAAAAACGAAAAACAATCGCCAACATTTTATTTCAATAAAGCAGAAAAAATACCAAACAATGACATCCACATAATAAACTGAAATTTAAAAAAAACAGCAGCAATACAAAGCCATAAATGCACCCAAAATATTGTCCTAATAATGTATTGGTCTGTACCCTAAAGTGGCACAGATTAATACATTATCAGTCAATGTGCCCACCCCCCCCCCCCCCCCGAAAAAATTAAAAAACACATCCAATGTAAAAACCTGTAAAAAAATAAATTTACAAACTAACAATATATTATTTACCATTAGAAACGCTGGCCCTCCGACTCCCGGGGAAACAGGAAGCTCACGTAATTTGAAAGCCTCAAACAGCATCTGATGCTATCCGCCATGAAGATCCGGATCAGGTACCCCAATCTTCTTCCTTCTATCTTTTAATTATCTTCTTCTATCTTCATCTGTCACTATTACTTGATCTTCTTTATCTTCTGTCTTCATCTGTCAATCCATAAAACCCCATGGTAGAGCCCAACCAATGTTGTCTCGTTGTCTTCTTGGGCTCAAATGAGACGTCACGGCCTTAAATAGGGCTTGTGACGTCACATTTTGCCTCAAACTGGTTTAACAGCCATCTGATTGGCAGTTAAAACCATGTTCCGACTTTGCATTTTTTTTAATGACGTCACTTAAAGGGAATTATGCCAGCCAATCAGAATGGCTGTGCTTCATTTGCCTTTAAGATGACGTCACTAAGCCAGTGTCACATGGTATTTCAGCCAATCAGATCGTGGGAACCAATTCCACAATGTGATTGGTTGTTGTACACTGTAACAGGGCACTTATCCCTGTTCAGTAATGTGTCTTTAATCCAGCAGTGTGGTGGTTAACCTCATGTAGTTAATTACTAAACACCACCTGCCTGAATTAGATGGCTTAGAAAGGGCAAGGTGCAGCGTTCCTGTAATGAACCCTACCCCACTGAAGACTGGCCCTTCCAGTCCAATAAAGAGGAAGACATCTCTTACGGGGAACCCGCACCGAGTCACACCCACAAAACACCCCAAGAATGGTGGGGGTGCCTGAACTCGGCACGAACAGAAAAGACCGCTCCCTTTGATGACGAATATGACCAGCAGGAGACAGAGCGGGAGCAGTGGATCACCGAATATTTCCGTCAGCTATTACAGTTGCAAGAAAAGCCGGGTGGATCCAGTGACGCTGCTAAAACTTCAAATGAAGATGGAGACCCCAGTATCCCTGAAGGGACGGTGTCATCCAAATTAAAAAGGAAGAAAAAGAAAAGCGGTTCTTCACTTACCGTGGAAGAAACAGACACGTCCGCAGATCCTGTGGAGAAAAAGGGGGACCGAGATGCCCTGCAGGCTAGAGAAAATGGAGAATTCGTCCCATGTATAACTGAATATCCAGAGGGCCCAAGGCAGAAGTCGTGTACCCCAAAGAAGTGTCTATCCGGTGCCAACAGTGAGGAACCCTCAACCAGTCATCCCAGGGAAGCAGAGCCGGAACCAGTGAGTGACGATCCCTTAACCAGCCCTGAAGACGCCCTGAAAATTGCCAGGCGTGACTGTGATTTACTCCGTGAACAATTGAATCAAAAGAAAGATGGTTACACGGAGCTACTGAAAAATAACGTGAGGCTACAAAAAGATGTGCTCACAATTTACTCTTTAGCCAGGACAGAATTGGACGATCTCAAGACTGAGCTAGATACTGCAAAGGCTACTATTTCCGCCATGGATGAAAAGCAGAGCCAATCTGAAAAAATGGTGGCTACGCTAAAGCGGAAGTATGAGGAGGCACTGAAGCAGATGACAGTCTTCCAGCAAGAGGTTCACACTCTTCGCATAGAGCTGAATGCCTCACAACAGGAGATCAACTGTGTCCGGATAGAAGTGGACGTATCTCAGAAAGAGGTTCAGACACTCCGCAGAGCACTTGATACCTCACATCATGAGACCAACAGCTGCCGCACAAACCTGGAAGTTTCCAGAAAGGAACTACACAGTCTCACTGAGGAGCTGGACATTTCAAGGAAAACTATCCTACATCTTAACTTAGATCTCAAAGTCTCTCAGAAGGAGCTTCAGAACTTAAACCTGGAGATGGAAGTCTCACGCCAGGAGACAGCCCGCTTCCAAGCAGATGTGCAAAAATGGAAGGTGGACTGCAAGGAAGCCCTGAATAGTACAGAGACTGAAAAAAGAGAAAATTTAAGATTAAAAAAAGAAAATTCTGAGTTGACAGAATACGTCAAGGGAAAGAATGAAGAGCTGCAGGCTCTTAAAGAAATAAATAAACTTTTGAAAGAGGAAATGTTTGAAGCAGAGCACCGACTGCAGAACCAACTGCAAGGTCTGCGTACACACCTCCAGTATGCTGAGGAGAAGCAGCAAACGCTGCAGGAAGAAAAGCTGCAGGCTGCTAAAGAGGTACAAGCGCTGCAGGAACGTCTGAATACCCAGTACGTCCCCACAGAGCAGTACGAGGAGCTAAAGGCCACGCTGCAGGTCTTCAGAGCATCATTGGAGGCGGAGCTTCGATACCAGGTGACTCTGTATGAGAGGGAGCGTGAGAAAGCTCAGAAACTGGAGCAAGAGCTGGAGAGACAGAGAGACTGTTCCATTCCCTTGAGTCAGTACACCAAGGAGAAAACAGACGCAGCGGCAACCTTGACGACAAAAATTACAGAGCTCCAGAATATGAAGGAGACTCTGATACAGATTCCTCCAATACGGAAAAAGGTATTGGCACTGCCCAAGCACCAGTATCCCACAGTAACTAATGCCCGTGAGGACAAGGGTACAGTGAGAGTTGGGGACTCCACGCAACTTCAAAACAAAAATACGAAGTTTGAGCCACCAAAGAAAGCACTAGCCAAACCTACAGCTGCCCAACAGGCAACAAACAGAGGTAGGAGTGCAGAATCCTTAGCTGAAGAATCTGAACTGGTGACTCCGTGGTGTGGAGAAGCTGCAGAAAGACCGCTTCAAGAGCAGAAAACTCCAAGGGCTAGTCCTAACTGCTCTACAACTGTTGCCATACACTTTGTCTACAAAAAGAGGAGTGTCCGACGCAACAGAAATCTCAAGACCGCGCAAGCAATAAGAAGACTTTACGTGGAAAAAGTCCTCCTCGAGCGACTGAGGAGTGCTGATCTCAAGCACCTTCGGGAGGAGACAAAAATAAACTGGAGAAAGGGCTCCAATCCCAGCGGGACAGAAGGTTCTCTTCCTCCATCCCCTCTCATTCAAGTCACAGAAAGATCTCGAATGACAGTGGAAGGATGGGCTTTGGCCGTGGTAAGCCCGAGCTTCCCACAAACAGGGGAGGTATGTAACAGGAGACTTATCCCTGTTCAGTAATGTGTCTTTAATCCAGCAGTGTGGTGGTTAACCTCTTGTAGTTAATTACTAAACACCACCTGCCTTAATTAGATGGCTTAGAAAGCCTGTCTTTTGAAACAGGAAGTGAGAACTCTTTAGCTGACACCTGAGCTGAACTTGGAGACACACTTGTTTTGAGCTCTGCCAAAGTTAGCAGAGCTACTTTCAAGACACAAGGCCCAAATAAGACTTCTAAACCTGGATGCTGATTTTCTGTGCACGCTCAGTGCGGTTCCAGGAGAGCAGAGAAGCTTACTCTACAGCTGATAAACAGATAAGACTTTCATTATTAAGAGACTGCTTATATCTGCTTATTTTCATGCTATGTTTGGGGCTGGGGAGAAATGCTTGACTAGGGAGATGTGAATTGGTTGCATAGTGTTTTCACTAGAATTACTCCCAAGTGAATGGAAGCTTTGTTCCCCCCCCTGTGTTTGGATAATTTTCCTGATGAAAAGGAACAGGCAGAATAAAGCCTATTATAATTTCACGTTATAAAGCCTCCTAATTGTGTACCTCTGTGAACGTCCGTCCACATACATAATGTGGCTCCCTTTGGATGACGTCACATACTTGACCTAGAATGACTCCGTCACATGGTGTACAACAAGCAATCAGATTGAGGAATTGGTTCCCACGATCTGATTGGCTGAAATACCATGGGACGCCGGCCATGTTGGATTTAGTGAAGTCATGTTCAGGCAAATGAAGCACAGCCAATTTGATTGATTGGCATCATTCCCTTTAAGTGTCGTCATAAAAAATAATAATAAATATATTCTAATGGCTCCTAACCCCTTAATCACCTTAGCGGTTAATAACCACTATAGTAATTAAGGGGTTAACCCACCCTGCCTCGCTACCCACCCGGGAGGCCTAAGCACCCACCACGGACCCACTATACCCACCCTGTACCCATTTAGTAGTATAGTGGTACATCATACTCATATAATAATATTGGCATGATAAGCCTCTATAGAATTCAATGGGCACCCTAATCAAAATACATTAATGCACAAAACACACAATAATAAAACATAACAAAACTCCAAAAAAACACAATTCACTAAATAAAAACACTAGCCAGCTAATCCAATTAATACAAGCAATAACCAGATCAACAATGAATGAATTAAAACAATAACCAATCAAAGCACTAAATTAATAAAACAACTCAGAATTATTTCAAACAGTAACCAATCAAACCAATTAATTACTAAAACAACTCGAAGTTAATAGTAACAGTAACCAATCAAAACACTTAATTAATACATGTCAGGACGTGCTCACCACAAACGAGACGGAACCGCGGTGTTGAGGTGGGATGGGATATAACGCCACCCACAGCCACGAGGGCACGTTTTGAGAGTAGAGTGGTCTGGGAGTCCGGGTCGGGGCAGGAGAGGTATGGATGGTAGAGGGTGCTGTTTGCCAAGTCCGGGGTTAGAGAGAAGGACGTAATCGTTTACCGTTTGCCGGGTTCGGGATGCCAGAGGTGCGGAGAGTCGTGTTGCCGTATGCCGAGTTCGGAATACCAGAGGTGCGGGTAGTCGTATAGGAAGCCGGTTCGGTACACGAGGAAGACTGCAAAACAAGACAGGACAAGGCAGGACTAGGGAGGCAGAGAGTGATGAGAACAACTGGTTCTATGCTCAGCCGATGAGTTAATGAAGCTGTAGGGTATATATAGGCACGAGGGTCCAATGGCAGAGTAGCAAGGTGGGGGTGTGTGAATGGGCCAGGCTGAGGCAGGGATAGGTCCAGAGAAACCCCTGGAGGAGGGACTAGACGAACGAGCACATTTGATTGAGGCATTGTAAAGAGGAGATATTCCTTTAAGAGGCTGGTGCTCTTCCATGTGGACACGCCCCCGTGTGGCCGTACTTGCGGGCGCGTGACCGAGTACACGCCCAGGCCTGACACTAGAAGGGGAGTGCTGACGTGCGCGCGCGCGCCTAGACAATATGGCGATCGGCTCCCTGGAGGGAGGATCGCTTCGAGACGCGGGAGAGCCCGACGGCACCACGGGTAAGTGAGGAGTCACACCAAGGACGGCGTGACTCCCAGGACCTTACAGTACCCCCCCTTCAGGGGCGACCTCCGGGCGTCCATGACATGGCTTGGAGGGATTCTTACGATGGAAAGCCTGGACGAGTCGAGGCGCGTGGAGATCCTGGTGGGGAATCCAGGAACGTTCCTCTTGTCCGAACCCCCTCCAGTGGACCAGGTATTGTACTCCTCCTCTGGAAATCCTAGAATCCAGGATAGACTGAACCTCGTACTCCTGTTGATCTTGGATAAGAAGAGGAAGTGGAGGAGACGTGTTCTTAGAAAAGCGAGGACTCTGGAATGCTGGTTTAAGCAAAGATACATGAAAGACTGAAGGGATCTTCATCGAGGGTGGAAGGCGCAGGCGATAAGCCACAGGATTAATCCTCCTGACCACAGGAAAGGGACCGAGGAACTTGGGTGCTAGCTTCATGGTAGGAACCTTTAGTCGGATATTCCTGGAAGAAAGCCAAACCCTGTCTCCTGGGACGAATTCCGGGACCGGGCGTCGAAGGCGGTCTGCCTGGAGTTTCTGTCTCCCTGTGGCCACCTTTAAGTTCTCCTGAATCCTCGTCCATAAGTCTTTCAGCCGGGAGATGCGCTAGTCAACCGCTGGTACTCCTGAGGATAGAGGGGAGAAGGGTAAACGGGAAGGATGAAAGCCATAATTTATGAAGAAGGGAGATTCTTGAGTGGAGTCATTGCGAAGGGAGTTAAGAGCAAACTCAGCCCAAGGGAGCAGATCCACCCAATCATCCTGTGTATCGGTTATAAAACACCGAAGGTATTGTTCCAGGTTTTGGTTGGCCCTCTCCGTCTGCCCATTGGTCTGTGGGTGGTATCCCGAGGAGAATTGAAGTGAAATACCCAATTTTCAGGAAAAGGCTCGCCAAAATCTTGACACAAATTGGGACCCACGATCAGAGACGATGGTTGAAGGCACTCCGTGAAGATGAAAAATCTCCTGGATGAAAACATCCGCAAGCCTGGAGGAATTTGGAAGACCCCTCAAGGAGACAAGGTGAGTCTGTTTGGAAAAACGATCAATTACCACAAGAATCGTATTCTTCCCTTTGGAGTCTGGGAGCTCTACAATGAAGTCCATAGAAATATGGTTCCAGGGACGGTCTGGAATGGGTAAGGGAAGAAGAAGGCCTGCTGGCCTGACCCGGGGTACTTTGTTGCGAGCGCAAGTGCCACACGCTTTAACAAACTCCTCCACATCCTTAGCCCTCTCTGGCCACCAGAAGGTACGTTGAACAAGGTCGTTGGTTTTCCGTATCCCTGGATGTCCTGCCGATTTAGAGGAATGGCACCACTCGAGAACCCTTTTGCGGTGTTGGGGTGCCGTGTAGAGTCTTCCCTCCGGAACCTTGAGCCCCATCGGAGCTTGTGATTGCTCGGATTGAATCTTGTCCATAATATCAAAGGAGTTGGCGGACAGAATACATCTAGGGGGAATAATCGTCTCTAGCTGTTCTTCAGACTTGTCCTCTGCAAGGAACTGTCGAGACAGAGCATCCGCCTTTAGATTTTTGGAGCCAGGAATGAAGGAGATGAGAAAATTGAATCGTGAAAAAAATAGTGCCCAGCGGGCTTGTCGAGAGCTCAAACAACGTGCCCCTTCTAAGTAGAGAAGGTTCTTATGGTCTGTGAGTATGGTTATAGGCAGTGTTCGACCAATCCTATACATTTACACGCCCGGGGCGGGTGGATTTAATCCCCGGGCGAGTAAATATTGGCCCATGCAGAACACGTGTTTGTTTTTTTAAATTTCCCCCGCTCGCGCTGCTGTTTTTCCCGCGCTCGCGCTGAAACAAAAAAAAAAAAACTCCCCCTACCTGCCAGTTGATTGGCGTGCGCTCCCAGGCTTTGTGGGCGCGCGGCCAGGCTCTATATGAGCCCGCCCCCAACGAACGGCCATTTTTTCTGCCAGGGGATCTGTTGGAGAGTACGAGAGTAAGTACTCTCCAATCCTCCATCCCCTCTGCTCCTTCCCTGCCTCCAGTTCCCCCTTACTCCCCGCTTCCCCCCAGGAGATGGTAGCTTGGGTGTTCCCCCTTCTCTCCCCCGGCTTCCTGCGCGGGACGGAGGTGTCCCCCTCTTCTCCCCCCCCCCCGGCTTCCCGCCCGGGACGGAGGTGTCCCCCCCTTCTCCCCCCCCCCCCCCGGCTTCCCGCGCCGCTTCCCCCTGGTGATGGTACTGGGGGTGTTCCCCGCTTACCCCGGCTTCCCGCGCGGGACGGAGGTGTCCCCCTCTTCTCCCCCCCCCCCCGGCTTCCCGCGCGGGGCGGAGGTGTCCCCCCCTTCTCCCCCCCTGGCTTCCCGCACGGGACGGAGGTGCCCCCCCCCTTCTCTATCCCCCCCCCCCGGCTTCCCGCGCGGGACGGAGGTGTCCCCCCCCTTCTCGCGATACCCGCGTGGGGCTAGTTGGGAGTGTTCCCGGCTTACCCCGGCTTCCCGCGCCCCTTCCTGATCCCCGCGCGGGGCTGGAGATGGTCGCGGGGGGGCGAGCGGGGCAGTGGTGGTGGTGCTCGGTCGCGCGGCCTTTCCTCTTTTTACTCCTGTCGTGTGTGTGTGTGTATGTGTATGCATACATGGGAGAGTATGTGTATGCATGCATGGGAGAGTGTGTGTGTGTATGTGTATGCATGCATGGGAGAGTGTGTGTATGTGTGTGTGTGTGTATATATATATGCATACATGGGAGAGTGTGTGTAGGCATGCATGGGAGAGTGTGTGTGTGCATGGGAGAGTGCGTGCATGCATGGGAGAGTGTGTGTGTGTGTGTGTGTGTGTGCATGGGAGAGTGTGCGTGCATGCATGGGAGAGTGTGTGTGTGTGTGGGTAGGATACCAGGTGTCCCGCCACCCCACCCCCCAATCACCCCGTCACCCCACCCCCCAATCACCCGCCACCCCACCCCCCAATCACCCGCCACCCCACCACCCAGTCACCCCACCCAGTCACCCCAGTCAGTCACCCCGTCACCCCAGTCAGTCACCCCGTCACCCCAGTCAGTCACCCCGTCACCCCAGTCAGTCACCCCAGTCAGTCACCCCCACCCCAGTCAGTCACCCCCGCCCCAGTCAGTCACCCCCGCCCCAGTCAGTCATCCCGCCCCAGTCAGTCACCCAACCTCTCTCTCTGTGTATCACCCACACTCTGTGTGTGTCACCCACCATTTCTCCCCTCTGTCTCCCACCTCTGTGTCTCTCCACTCTCTCCCCCCCCACTCTCTCTCCCCCCCACACTCTCTCCCCCCCACACTCTCTCTCTCTCCCCCCCACTCTCTCTCTCTCCCCCACACTCTCTCTCCCCCACACTCTCTCTCCCCCCCACTCTCTCTCTCTCCCCCCCCACTCTCTCTCTCTATCCCCCACTCTCTCTCTCTCCCCCACTCTCTCTCTCTCTCCCCCACTCTCTCTCTCTCTCCCCCACTCTCTCTCTCTCCCCCACACTCTCTCTCTCTCCCCCACACTCTCTCTCCCCACACTCTCTCTCTCCCCCACACTCTCTCTCTCTCCCCCACACTCTCTCTCTCTCCCCCACTCTCTCTCTCTCCCCCACTCTCTCTCTCTCCCCCCACTCTCTCACTCTCCCCCACACTCTCTCTCTCTCCCCCACACTCTCACTCCCCACACTCCCTCTCTCTCCCCCACACTCCCTCTCTCTCCCCCACACTCTCTCTCTCCCCCACACTCTCTCTCTCCAGAGAACTGCCGGAGAAAACCAGGAAGAAGATCAGGACCTGAAAAGAAGAAAGAAACCATTCCAGGGAATAAAGACAAGAAAATCGCAACAAAACCTTGCTGTGATAGCATTTACACAAGGCCGTGTAAGTGTTTTTTTATATATTTTGATTACACCCACTAGTATCTATTAGATACCATACACACCCCAAATTCCTCAACCTGTGCTCCCCCTTTTTCTCTATATCCCTCTTCTTAACAAAGGGATCACAAATTTAGCTATTACTGCTGATGAATTTGATTTCTTGAGAATTGCTTTTCCACGCACTCCTCTTTTTAATTTTATTCCCAAAATACATAAGCACCTCACTAACCCACCGGGTAGACCTATTATTTCAGGGATAAAATCACTAACATCCAATTTATCACAATTCATTGATTCTCATCTTCAACCACTTGTTTGCACTACCAAATCTTATTTACGCGATACCACGCATGTTTTACAGATAGTTCGAGGGGTAGAATGGCGTCCGGGATACATGTGGGTGACAGCTGATGTAACTTCTTTGTATACCGTCATCCAACATGATCTTGGCTGCCAGGCTATTTCTCGAGTATTAGATACTGACACTAATATCACACCAGGTTTAAAACAATTTTTGTTAGAAAGTATTCGTCACATTCTCACTCACAATTATTTTTGTTTTAATTCACAATTCTATTTACAGACATGTGGGACTGCCATGGGCACGAAATTTGCACCAAGTTATGCCAACCTTTTCATGGGCATGTGGGAAGAGGACTATATATGGAACAACTGCCCACTTGGTGCAAATTTGGTGCTATGGCGTCGCTACTGCTGCGGCCGAGTTTATTCGAGCATTTGCCCGTTCTCGGCCGCAGCAGTAACCTGGCGCGCGCCGGAGGGTGCCGGGCGCGCGCCGAAGCAGCGGAAGAGCGCCCTCCGATCGGGGTGCTCTCCCTCCCGCTGCCGGGTCCGCCGGAACCCCCTGCCGCCGTCCCCCACATCGCGGGACACCAGGGCTCCCTCGGGGAGCCCTGGACGCGCGTGCAGGGGGCGCTGGCACCCGATGACGCGTGACCGCGCATCGGTGACGCGCGGCACGCCGAGGGAGTGGGGCTAGCAAGCCGGGGCATCCCCCGGCTTGCGGAACTAGCCCTGCTCGAATAAATCGTGTCGGTAGTGTACATCGATGACGTGGTGTTTATTTGGTCTGGGGGTTCACAATTATTAGATGAGTTTATCATGTATCTTAACAACAATGACAGAAATTTAAAATTCACATGTCATTTTGATGAACAACAGATCGACTTTTTAGATCTGCATCTATATATCGCTAATAATATGATTCAAACAAAGACCTTCTTTAAACCTGTCCAGGCCAATAACTCTCTAATGGCGGATAGCCATCATAATCCCCAGTGGATCAGGAACATACCCAAGGGGCAATTTATCCGCCTGAAGTGCAATTGTTCCGATCCGTGGACCTTTGTGCACCAGGCGGAAGAATTGAAACAGAAATTTATTCAAAGAAAATATCCTGTCGACCAACTGAACCATGTTATGGGACAAGTGGATTTAATCGACAGGTCTACACTGTTGGAGTATCATAAAAAATCCAGATCCAGTGGGGATAATATAGCCTTTGTCACCCAATATAATCAAATGGCACCATGTATTAGACATGTTCTAAAGAAGTATTGGCCTATTCTATTAAGAGATAACACTCTGGTACAGGTACTCAACCCCACTCCGAATATAATTTTCAATAAGGCTAGCAATCTGAAATCTTTGGTAGCACCAAGCTGTCCACTGTCTAGAAAGAAATCTCATTCATCCAGTGCGTTGAAAGGCTTTTTCACGTGTACAAGGTGTACTGCCTGTACCTATGGTAAGACAGGTACAATATTCAAATCCAATGTCACTTCGAAGGTCTACCCAGTTAAATCCTTTATTAACTGTCGTTCAATGTATGTAATCTATTTACTTACCTGTCCCTGTGGCCTACAGTATGTAGGGTGTTCTGGGAGGTCCTTCCAAAGAAGAATCTATGAGCATGTTTATAACATCAAAAAGGATTTAACAACTCATAGTGTGTCTAATCATTTTTTAATGTGTCACAATCAGGACCAAAAGGGTCTTTGCTGCCAGGCAATTGAAACTGCCACTACCAGCTGGAGGGGGCGATAAGCTCAACCAGATCAGCAGACGTGAAGCCTTCTGGATCTATGAGCTTAGAACCCTTTCTCCAAATGGTTTGAATTTAGATTTTGATCTGGGGGTCTTCCTGACCAAGTAAGAGTGGACTGTATTTCATTTGTTGATAACTTTTTATAGTTATGATTTATTTTATTTACAGGATTAATCCTTTTTCTTCCTCTCTTCCTTTTCTGTCCCTTCTCTCTTTCCCCCCCTTTTCCCCCCTCCCTTCTCCCTTTCCCCTCTCCACCCTTTTCTTCACAGTTATGTATACTCTGATCATTTAGTATTCTTTACATTTTTTGTTTATAGTTTACCATTTATTGGCTATTGCTTTTATTTGAGTTGATTTATTATCATGAGTTTATTATTTTATATAAGCGCATATATTAATTTATAACATCTGTGCGCATTTTCAAGTGTTTGCATCACTATTTATGTCATGTAAAAAGGAATCTGTTATGTCAGTCGTTTGTAAATTTTGTTAGTAAAAAAAAAAAAAAAAAAAGGGGCGCAAAACCCATAGTGCAATATGTAAAGTTTTAATGCTAAAAAACAGTTAAAAACACTTACAAAACGTAAGTAGATTAGAGGCACATCTAGGATGGTTGATCCGTAACTTCAGCAAGCTGGGATAGCCTTACTGTCCGTCTCTTGCGTGGAGAGAGCCTCAGTCCCAGACACCCTCCTCATAGGTTCGGCGTTGCTCCACTCCTGCTTCCGCGTCACGTGCGTTCGTGACGTCACCGTGTTCGTGTCCTTGCGTCGTCACTTTAGGTGTTGGGCTTAGGGCTGATGTGCTGTCTCCGGCAGTCTGACAGATCAGACTCAGGATCCTCCTGCTATGCTTCACAATTCAGCAGCCTTGGTAGATACAGCACTACGCGTTTCGAAAAACACTTTCTCTTCGTCAGGGGCTCTGTATCTACAAGGCTGCTGGTCTATCTATTTATTGGTAATTCTGAAAGCCATCAACCAATAGGTACAATTTCCCATTAATCCTCAATAGCTGTTGTATACAACTAGAGTGTACTGAATCTAAATGACAAGTAGATGGCACTAAGATATTAGATAAAGATAAGTATAGAGTATTGAACCCCATCTTCCCACAATTACAATTAACATAGGATAAATTAGTATATTTACATGATATTAGATTAATATTCAAATGTCTTTAAAAACAATAAGTTGAGCATTCTCTAAAGATATTCAATATTGAATTATTTACAATAAAAAATACTTGAAAACTAATACAGTATTAAGAATTATAATTACTGATAATATTGGATCCAACAGCTATAGAGTTTACATTAATACTAATGACATACATTGTAAAGAAGTGTACATAACAAGATAAACACCTATCAAAAAATTCAAACACACTTTAAAACCATATTTATAAAAAAGCTACCAGATCTACTGTATGTCTTCATTTAGGCCATTGGGCGACATTGTACCCAGCTCATGTATCCAGTATGTCTCCCTTTGTCTGAGTAACATTATTCTATTGCCACCATAATCACTGCTTAAAACATGTTCTATCCCTATAATCTTAAGCCCTTTGGGGTCTTTATCGTGTCTGATACAAAAGTGCTTTGAAACACCGTGGGTCATCACTCCTTTAAGTATATTCCCACGGTGTTCCAAGAAGCGTTGTTTCAGGCTCCTTTTGGTCCTGCCTATATACTGTAGGCCGCACTCACATTCCAAAAGGTACACGACAAAAGTTGTATTACAATTTATCAAACTTTTAATGTCATAAGTTGTCATGGAATCCTTTGCTTTAAATGTAGTAGCCCCATTAGATATATGACTGCATGTGATGCATCTACCCCCACATTTAAAATTTCCTGTTGGTTTCACACGCGCATTTTATCCGGTCCTGCTGTAAGTAGGGTTCTGGGTTTTAACCCCTTGATGACCCGCTGCAGCAGGCTCCATTTGTAGATTGTTTTCATTGTTTTTTGTATTTTACAGTATACACTATGATCATTGTCTTTGTTTCTATCCACATGTAACGGATCACCTGATTGGAGAACTCCTGCTCATTGGACTCGTTGGACTGTCTCTCCTTTCCCCCTATTTGGACTTATATTGGACTGTATACCTTGCGGGCGCTGTTTTGTATCTGTTCCCACTGTTTTTTCTGGTATTGTTCATACCAGTTTGTAGAAAAAAAGGGGGGTCCTCTGGCGCGTTGCTCTGCTTGTGGCTCCACGGCGTTTGAAGCATATAAAATAAGGGAGAGAAGAGAGGGGACCACAGTAAGGGACCAACACAGTGGTTATACACAGCTCTTCCTTTGAATAAGGGAGGGGGGGGGGAGTAGGGGTAGTTGGAAGATCAGTGGAGGTTGAAAGATAATGCTGAATGAGAGGAGACACACTTACATCAAAATGTCTATTATCTTGAGTTGTTGTACTCTCCTCTTTCTATGACTGTATTTGTTGAGGGTGAGGAAAAGACTCCTGGTATCCTCGGTTCTGAAAAGTGATGGGAGGCCAGTAGTAAGAATAAACAGCAGCACCGGCAATCTGAGAACCGGTTGCAAACTTGGCTCTGCTCGCATCAGATGTATCCCTCTATGTCCTGGAATGACAGGAACAGCAGCCGTCCGGCGCGCAGCCAGTGAAGATCTGCAGCATGAAGACACTCCCCCCGTGGGAGGCAGGAACGGCGCGCAGCCCAAAATGAAACCGCAGCAGGCAATGGTGATGAAGCACACGATTTATTCAAACACTCTTTGAAAAAGGCCCCACGGGCTGAAACGCGTAAGAGGATCCGCCAGACTCTTTTACCCTGATGTTTGAATAAATCGTGTGCTTCATCACCATTGCCTGCTGCGGTTTCATTTTGGGCTGCGCGCCGTTCCTGCCTCCCACGGGGGGAGTGTCTTCATGCTGCAGATCTTCACTGGCTGCGCGCCGGACGGCTGCTGTTCCTGTCATTCCAGGACATAGAGGGATACATCTGATGCGAGCAGAGCCAAGTTTGCAACCGGTTCTCAGATTGCCGGTGCTGCTGTTTATTCTTACTACTGGCCTCCTATCACTTTTCAGAACCGAGGATACCAGGAGTCTTTTCCTCACCCTCAACAAATACAGTCATAGAAAGAGGAGAGTACAACAACTCAAGATAATAGACATTTTGATGTAAGTGTGTCTCCTCTCATTCAGCATTATCTTTCAACCTCCACTGATCTTCCAACTACCCCTACTCCCCCCCTCCCTTATTCAAAGGAAGAGCTGTGTATAACCACTGTGTTGGTCCCTTACTGTGGTCCCCTCTCTTCTCTCCCTTATTTTATATGCTTCAAACGCCGTGGAGCCACAAGCAGAGCAACGCGCCAGAGGACCCCCCTTTTTTTCTACCAGTATCTATACAGAGGTTGGTGAATCACCTCTGAGAGACTCAGGCTGCGGAACTGCATTATACAAAGACTGAAGCTACATACTGAACAGTAGGATAACCCATTTTTGGCGCAACTTTTCTCTCTTTCATACCAGTTTACCTGGCTGCCCTGGTACCACTTTTTCATTTACACCTTTTTAATTACTGGTATTACTGTAAAGGGGTTTAGAGCGCCACTTAGCACTTTCTTTTGTCCCAGGCCTAAGAGTGCAACTGCCCATGCACGGCGTATACCAGTATCCCACACCGTGTCCACAGTACAACCCTTCCCACCCTGTCCTGTGGTCTGCACTGCCACGATGTGTGTATACTTTGTTGGTACACTTATTAACGATACCTACCCGGCGCTCCAGCACCCGGGCCCGCAGATATCTTCACAAAGGATCTGCCGATCCACGATCTCCTCCACGATGTCCTGGACTCTGCTGGGGCTGTCGTCCCTCAGGGGTGGTCCCACCCTGAAGACAGTAGGCCTGTTCCCAGACCTCTCACCGGGGTATTCAGCTTCTGCTGTGTCCCTCACTCATCCTTCCGTACTAAAGGGGCAGAGTCCCTATCCTATGGCTTTTCCCTACAGCAGCCACAAGCTAAGTTCTGACTCAGGCCTAGCTGGGGCCTAGGGGGTTTTCTGGCCTAGTGCAGAGGCTACTTGCCTCTCTGCACCTGCACCTCCTTCCCCTATCCTCTCCTGGCACTTACTAACATGGTCTGCAGTGCGCAAATTGTATCAATCTCCCTGCAGGAGATTCTGCGCACCTCATTGGTTGCCCCCAAGGCTGCTGGGGATTGTAGTTCCCCATGCAGAGCCTACCATACTGTACATCACTGCCTCTCCATTGCAGCCTCTGAGCATGCGCAACACTTTAATGGCGGCATCCTGAGCGTGCGGAGCACTCGTGACCACCTCCGCAGCGGAGGTAACGAGGGTGGTCCAGGGGAACCCTATTATAATTGTATACCGTTTAATAAAGGTTTTTTTTTTTTTCAATGTGATTTTGATTACATCAGGCAGGGAGGGCCCGAGAAATTTCATGGATGAAAAGGGGGGCTCGGCCTAAAAAATTTGCTCACCCCTGCTGTAGAACACTAGTGTTTTTTTTTCTTCATGTTTTCAGGGACATAGAAGTAGTAAATTTGGAAGTTTTCTGTGAAGGGGATACACTTGAAGTTTGACAAATGTCATGAAGGTTAAGACAAGTGTGCTGATAAACAGGAACTTTTGTTCTTGAAATCATTTTAATATAAACGTAAAATGTATAATTAGAAAAACATTGTGTCAACAGCTTTATCCAAGCTTCATTTTTAAAATAATCTATTTTTATTAAGCAAAGAAATCGACATTTCATATTCTAAAACAACAAACTAAAACCAACTACATTAACCTTTTAACAAAATGTATCCAAGCTTCATACACATCTAGATCCTATTCTTGAAAACAAGCTTGTTTTTTAAAATAAATAAAGTCTTCCTCCACCTACAAATCTCCCTCAGGTATATTAGGAAGGTTATTAACTAGGGGTGATTTGTGTAATTGTCTTCTACTGATGTACTTGGGAGAGGAAAAGATGTAGCAGGCGCATGCATTGAAAATAAGAAACCGTATGTGGGAACAGGGTAGGGATTAAGGTGAAGACTGTAGGGTACCTGCGCAGCTCTGACTTTGCGTCACCTCGCTGTTACACAAGCTCATTGTCCTAAAGGACAGCGTGAACTATCGAAAACAAAAAAACACCTATCCCCTCAGTTCCATGGCGACGCTGAGCGGTTTGACACAGGTAATTTTGCTCAATGGCCGTTAAGCCGTTTGCAGAAACTTTCTTCGCCAGGCTGGCAGGGAAGGAGTTGACAGTGCCGACAGAGGGAGGAACCGCTTTCATTTTCACCGGCGGCAACAGCCAGCCCCCCCTCCTTACCCAGCCCCACCCCCACCCCGCACCCCAACCCTTACCCCAGCGGAGGTCACATGATCCCTGGTATCTAAAAAGATAGCGTGACTACTCATCGAGAGCTTACGAAGTCAGGCGCGTGAGGAGAAGGAGGCGGCGGCGGCGGCGCGTGCACAGCCAACGCAGGCTTGGCTGCGAGCACTCCGGGACGAGCTGACAGACCAGTGTCACCTGCGCTTCCCCACTGGAAGAAGAGAGCTGCTCAGGAAAGCGCAGGAGGCGCGGGCACGCCCTCGAGCCTACCTACCTACCTACCCACCCAAAGGGACTGAGAGTTCAGCGCATCTTCGCTACCAGGACAAACTCTCCTTGACTGGCGTAGTTAGGAGGATGCCTACCAGCTTCACAGTGGTCCCGGTGGAGCAGCAGGATGGTGCCGGGGATAGAGGGGGAGAAATACCCGGCCAGGAGGAGGGGAGCGGAAGAGAGAGGTACGCGGAGTATAGCAGCGAAGAATACTTACTGGGTGAGTGCAGAAAAAGATACAACACCAAGCAAGTGTTTCCACTCTACTGACCAGAGTGTAAAATATTCAGACCAGGGCTCTTCCATCTTGTCATGATGTACACAATTGTAAGCCATATTATTGTATCTTCAGTCTGTGCTGATTAACCTTCTTCCCTTTAAAAAAAAAAAAACTGATTTTAAGAGATTTAACTGTCCTTTTCAATACGGAGTGTTGTTATTGAATTTTTTTTTAAAATCTAAACCTTATTTAGGAGATACATGCGTTTGACATATTAAACGTGGGGGGTGTTAAAATGGAGCTCTAGCCAGTTCCCAATGCAGTCGGACAGTTACCATGGTAACCACGGGAAGCCACTAAATGCAGGAAGTGCTCAGGGAGCAAGATATGGAAGGCTGAGTCCCCGCTGGTGCTGAGTGGGCGGCGCTTGGCGCGGTTGTGTGTGTGTGTGTGTGTGTGTGTGTGTGTGTGTGTGTGTGTGTATGTGTATATATGTATATATGTATGTGTGTGTGTGTGTGTGTGTGTGTGTGTGTGTGTGTGTGTGTATGTGTGTATATATATATATATATATATATATATATATATATCTATATATATATCTATATATCTCTGTGTGCTGGGTGATAATGGTGAAAGGCGGGGTAGCAGACCTGTCTAAGACATGCAAATGAGCATACAGGAATATTTCCATTTGAGATATATAGATACACAAACACAAAAGAGAGAAAGGATATGGCGCCACCCAAACCCACTAAACATGTAAAAGGCAAACAATGATGAAAACTATGTTGTATAGGACTGATACACAAAAATATATATAACATATAAAACAACAATATAATAAAAAGGTGTAAAAAATCTGTGCAATAAAATAATAAACAAATTGAAAAAATAATGTCCAGATTAAATCCAAATCCAAATGTAGCTCCACATGCAATCCAATAGAGTCTTTGCATCCTGAATGTATGGGAACACCACTTCCTTGAAGATATCTAAAAAGACAGACAAAAAACAGGCGCACTCATAGCGTAATAAAGTTTAAAGTTTAACAAAATTTATATGGAGTTGATGGTTTAAAAAACACACTCACAAACATAACGGGAATAAAAACAGTTATGAGTAATACTCAATCGCCAGCCAGATTGCAGGAACCAGGTTACTCCGGTGAGATCGTCCGGTATGAAGGGAATACAGCAACTTCCACAGTGTACTCCGTGTACCGGAGGAGGTAAGGAGCGCCGCCCTAATCCAGATCCCTCGTCACTGCAGTCAGTCTCCGATCCAAGTCCTGCGAGAACTCTGACGTCACAGGATTCACCAGATAGGTAGTAGCAGCCCCCGCAAGGATAACAAATGACTGGCTGAGATAGGTATATTTTACCCAATATATAGAGTCCCGTATAGTGAGTCTGTACTAAAACTGGACAATATCACGTCCGCAAAGCACTCCCTACGCGTTTCATCTCGAAAGACTTCGTTAGGGGATAACAACATAGATGTGAAAACTAATTACAGAGTGGATACCAGATATATAAGTGGGAGTTAAATTAACCCCTATAATTGCTGGAATATACAAGCTGGAATATACATAGTGTATTAAAGAAACAACTTAATGATTTAATATACAGCATCAATCAAATATAAACATATCTACTCATGATAAAAAATCAACATTAGATAGATACTAATAGGAATGACAATACCAAATGTAAAAATACATATACAAAACATAGAAGTACACAATATATGTATATAATACAACAAATACAGACATAGGCTAGACAAATGAGAACAGATATAATAATGAATAAACAAATTCATATATGAACAGATGATATATGTACTCAAATTATAACAAAGTTAGTAATTTTATTAACATGTGGGTACATTTGCTTCGCTTGTGTGGCCACCACTGATCATGGTACTTTCGTGCTTCTCTTTTCCAGTTATTGATTGGTTATATGTTCATGTTATATTTGCATGTACTTGTAATAACACCTAAATTGGTCAATATTCATTCAATTTTGAATCTACACATGAAGATATATATTCCCACTTCCCCCCCCCCCTTTTTTTTCTTTTCCCCTTCCCTCCCTCTTTTTTCTTTTCCATTTGGTCCTCCCACAATCTATCCAATCTATCCAATCTATCCAATCTATCCAATCTATCCAATCCTATCCAATCCTATCCAATCCTATCCAATCCTATCCAATCCTATCCAATCCTATCCAATCCTATCCAATCCTATCCAATCCTATCCAATCCTATCCAATCTTATCCAATCTTATCCAATCTTATCCAATCTTATCCAATCTTATCCAATCTTATCCAATCTTATCCAATCTTATCCAATCTTATCCAATCCTATCCAATCCTATCCAATCCGCTTTATTGGCATGACGAAAGAACATTTCAGTATTGCCAAAGCGTGAATAGTAAGGGGTGGGGGGACAATAATTACACGAATACTATAGGGTAGGGTATAATGATTGCAGGGTATATGGGTAACAGTTTCGCACAGGGGTGTGGGGGTTAGTGGACGTCTCTCAGCTTGTGGCAGGCGCTGATATAGTGTGCAGCCAGTTCTGCTGTGGTTTCATCTTCTCCCAGGAGGATCGCTATTTTTTGGTTCTCTTCTATATTATTAAAGTTCTGGATAAGAGCAGTTAGTTTCTCTAGGTGGGCACTCCTCACTTCAGAGTATTGTGTGCAACGCAACAGGAAGTGAGTTTCATCTTCTACCTCTCCTAGCTCACATCTTTGGCACAGTCTCATCTCCCGGGGCTTCCAGTTCTGTCTGTGTCTGCCTGTTTCTATTTCTAGGCTGTGGGCACTTATTCTGTACTGGCTCAGGGTCTGTCTCTGTTTTGGGTCTTTTACCTTCAGTAGGTAGGGTGCCAGAGTGTATTCTCTGTGTAGGCTGTGGTAGGTTTCCAGCTTCTTTGAGCGCTGGATATCATTTTCCCACCTTGTCCCATACTGCTTCTTCATTTCGTTGGAGATGGAGTTGATTTATTTTTTCGGCAGGTTGTTAATCTGTGTGGGGTTTTGTCCTTGGAGTGAGAGGACAAGTTGTTTGATGGCACAGGGTTTAGTGAGGAGGTCCTGGCTTCTCATTGCTCTGTAGCAGTAAGACTGTGGATGGCTCTTGTTTAGGTGGTCCCAGAATGTCAGTGCTCTCTTCTGTACCGTGAGCAGTAGAGGAAAGCGGCCCAGCTCAGCCCGGCAAGCATTGTTTGATGTACTCCTGTGTACTTGGAGAAGGTGTTTGCAGAATTCCAGATGCAGTATTTCTGTTGGGCTGGTATCCCATTTTGTGGAGTCTGGGTATGTTACAGGGCCCCACACCTCGCTGCCATACAGAAGGATGGGTGTGATGATGCTGTTGAATATTTTCATCCAGATTCTTATTGGTGGTTTGAGGTGGTACATCTGTTTCTTTATTGCATAAAATGCTCTGCGGGCCTTCTCCTTCAGTGTATTTATGGCCAGGTTGAATTTCCCTGATGAGCTGATTGTTAGACCAAGGTATGTGTAGCTCGTTGTCTGTTCCAGTGCATTGTCATCCAGTGTGAATTGCGATATGGTTGGATGTGTTTTAGATTTTTTCTGGAATACCATTATTCTGTTTTTTTCTAGGTTCACAGAGAGTGCCCAGGTCTGGCTGAATTTTTCTAGTATTGCCAGTTTCTGTTGGAGGCCTTGTTCTGTTGGAGACAGCAAGAGCAGGTCGTCTGCGTATAGTAGAGACTTAATCTCAGTTCCAGCCAAGTTGAGCCCAGGTGCTGAGGAGGATTCTAGGGCTGCTGCGAGCTCATTGATGTAGATGTTAAAAAGTGTGGGACTCAGGCTGCAGCCCTGTCTAACTCCACGGCATTGA